>NC_143014.1:360402912-360727555 GCF_055824585.1 Amblyomma mixtum | reverse complement strand
TTCAAGCCATAGCGTTCCTGTAGTCATCTTCATTGTAAATAGTTTGTGAATTAGAAACGACGCAAAAACTTCCCCTGTGCCTCTCAGGTGCCGTCTTGATCATCCTGTTGACGTTCTGCAGACACTACAGTGCTCGGCTCAATGCCATGGCCACGTGCCCCGCTCTGCCACGTGCCCCGTATTGCTGCCAATCATGACAGAACCAATTATTTCACTCGATACGCATGTGATTACTTGTTAGCTCAGAAAGCAGCTCTGGGAAGAGTTTGGAACGCTAAGAAGCGCAATTTCCTCAAGTCTTGCACCTTTGTGAAGATGGTGAGCGCAAACAACAGGTCTCCGTGTTGAAGCTGCCAACAAGATTCCCCAGGGCCCACGGGGTTTCTTCCAATAGGGGTCGAGAGAGGTTTCCCGGGACATGCTAGGCGCGAGGGGGCACCGAGATTGTTCTTGCCAGCGCCTGGTCTTGGGGACGCCCAAAGCAGGCACCGTGATTATGGCCCCTGAACCCATGATGTTTGATCTGACTGGTATCACAACCCAAGAGTCGAATTGTTCGGCGTTAGCTTTGATAGGAAGCGCTGCTACCCTTTTTTTTTAGCGCCCCTGGGGCGACTTGGCAGCGTGTGTCTGGGTCATCACGTGTGAAAGAGGGAAAGGCACAAAGCTGCTACCCATTGGTTTCTTTCTCACTCTCTGTGCCTTATTTCGTGGTGTCTTTCCGAATGTACCTTTGGCTTCAGGGCTTCAATCAAGCTTTAGAGAAATCATCAAATGTTTTGCAAATGTGTTGTTAGACTGACTTCATGACTGCACATGTAAAATGAGGGTTGGAAGGACATGCCGGTTGTTAGAAAAAGTGGCAGGCTTTTAACGTATTGAAATCGACTAGATGTGCGAAAGCATGTGTTCACTCTTCGCATCTACTTCTTCTACCATATGCCACTGCTGGCATGACGCTCCTCCAGAACTTTCCGAGCTTCCTCCCATTGGCTGCAGCTTACGCCACGCTCCTCCGAAATAACCCGACCTTAAGCGAGAAGACAAGGAAATATTCTTGCTCTGGGTTGGTACTTCTGGTGTAGTGCTTTCACACTAAAACTCAACTCTATGTAGAAAACCTTACGATGCATTACTTAAAACATAAAACGACCATTCGTGCCGAACAAACTGATGCCAAGTTATCACATTTAAATAGCCTGTCAGAATGCACGGAAACATGTGGATACAAACCACGGCGTGATACAAGTTATCACATCGCACGCTTATAGCCAAGTTATGAAGCACGGATTTCATCGGTGCTTGAGGAATCGGTTCGATCCTGAAGCAGTTTGCTCTAAGACGCTGAATTCCTCTACATGGTTCTTCTAGTGCAATGCTGGATGGCGGGGCGGTGCTGAAAAACAGTGCCGCTGAAAATAAGAGTCACAAAGTGGTGAGTATTCGCTAGCTACCCGCAGTTTAGATGCTTATGCTTCTCTGTCTAGCATTTATTTGAATGTTAGCTATCAATATTTTGACCCATGTATTGTAGCTGCTGGTGCCTCAATACCTGCGACAATAATGTATGTCAGTTTGTCGCTCTTCATAGGAATATATGGAGTGCATATCAAGTGTAACCGCCCAGAGGGTTCAACCTGTGTGCTGAAAAATATTATTTTCGTTCCACGCAACTTTCTATTTTTGCCAGGATTAGGTAAGCGAACTATCCCTCTAACAAACGTACTTTGCACCAGTGGGGGCCTTACAGGTAAAGTGTCGGGCAAAAGTTTCACTTCGGAACATATCTCGTTCTCTCTCCTTTTGTTAACTGCGCTGCTATGACTGTTATTCATTTGTCTGAGAAACTCTGCTCACATAAGTCCTGGACTTAGAATTCCTCGAACATACTCCTAAACACGCACACACGCTTTCTAAACGCGCCGATTAGCCTGGGCACTTGGATACACCGGCTTCCCTGGAGAAAACAAACACACTAGTCCATAGCAAGAGAGGCGCAATTGTGATGCCCTCTGTTAAGGGCAATGAAAAGAAGAAGCCCCTCCCCCCCCCCCCCGTGAGAGCTTGTGGCACGTTCATTTGGCCAGGGCAAGATTTCGGTTCTAGTGTGGGACCGAACTGGCGCGAACTGGCGCTTCTAGAGAGAAAAAAAAACGGAACGAAATAGTTTCTAGACGGCCTGGTTTTCAGAGGCAGACCGCAATCCGAGATCTTTTTTTTTTCTATGCTACAATGCAAAGCCTTTACCGTATGGTGCCGGACAGAAAAAAAACAGCGCCGTGGCTACATCACTATCGTGTAGCCCCGTGGATAGCGGGGTAGCTAGGTCACGCGACTGACCCTATGACAGCTAACGCTGACTAGACAAAGGGCCCCAGTCCAGATGAGCGTGTGTTGGGAACGAAGTGTCTAGAGATACATCTGACGAACCCAGTCTCCTGTCACTGAATGTACGGCGTACGTCCCTATAGGCTCATGACTATAGTCCCCTTAAAACTATTCCCGTCATGCTGCTTGCAGTGCGCACTTTCCCGCAACGCTACATTCGCTACATTCGAGGAGCTGTAAAACTAAATTCGAAAGCCCATTCTTAGGTTTCCGCGCCCCAATAAAGGACACGAGACGGCATCTTCACGCCCGGCTGCTCGCAGAGAGCACCGCTAATCTTTGGACGTAACTAACTGCGGCAACTATGCGACACGATGCACGCTCGGCGTCTTTTCTTTGCTCGGTATGAACAGTCTCGCAACATGTCACCTCTGTATGTCTGTATCTTAAGCTAGCTCTGACAAGGATCTTCGGCGCGTGCTGTTCTGCGTCAACCTCTGAAGCGCATATCGAGCGCCCGTAGCCGTCACAGCACGCATCTCACAGTGCAGAATTAACAATCGTCCCAAGGTAATCCGAAAAGAATGTTATGCTAGGTCTTCAACATCCGCAAGCCGAGTAAGTAGGATGTTCATCATTAGTTTACTCTACCTTACACTCATCGCAAAAGGTGTGTCTGGCCTATTTGAGGCATACGCTGGTAGAGCGGACAGACCAGACCGGAGGGCCCGCAAAGGCAAAGGCGTGCTCCTCCGCAGTTCAAAAAACACCAACCGGAAAGCTGGAAGCGTGGATGACCCACATCCTGGTCGACGTTGTTTTTGGAAAACCAGTCAAGCGCCCAGCCCGCAGCTTTGTGACCTCTACGCGGGTTCGATATTGAGCCACCACGGGTTCGAGGTTGGTGTGAGCCGAACTATCCAGGCGATGAGTGGACGGCCTCCGCTCAGCCATCGCCAGAGGCGAGCAGAGGTGCGGCGTGCTCTAGATTTCGGATAGAGAAAATGGCTCGTCGCAAGAACATCCTCAGCGCTCGCGGAGCGGACAGATGGGCCTCTTCGTATGCATGCTCGGTAGTGCGCAGCAAGCGCCGCAGTCACTCGCACATGGAAACGGCAGCGGCGGCAGCTCGAGAAGCGAGCAGAGATGCACATACACTCTGTGCCTTCGCACTTCGACTTGGTAAACAAATATGTCACCTCGTACTGCCTCTAATTTAAGCGAGCTCGCACCCGCATTTGTGCCAGCGGCAATTCTGCAAAGACCTGTGATTTGTACCCGGCACTGCACACGATTCTCGCACTGGAGATCTCCCATCAGTAATAGGCAGCAATTAGTAGTAGTAAAAGATAAATAGTAATAGGCCAGCTCTTCCCTAATTGCAAATCGAATGTTCCTCATTAACATTTGCAAATTCGGCTTCATAGGCATAGCAAAAGCAATAGATTGTCGAATTTCCTTGACGCCTGCGTTGGCTCTGCGCCGATGACCAGGACGACGCGAGTGCCGAGGCAAAGTCCTGCTTCACCGCATAGCATGGGGAAGGAGCTGCAAAGCCGAAAGTAGTGTACGAGGCACTTTCGCAAAAACACTGATGTTTCTGGGGGGGGGGGGGGGGGGGGGGGGGATGAAAAATTGCATGTTCGCAGCTTTAAAAAAAGACGACAAAGTTCGCGAATATGGAGTATAAACGGTTCTCACTTAGCGCGAGCTCAGCAAAAGCAATTGCAGCTCTTGAAGTATGTACACAGAACGCCAATAACCACGTTCCGGGCAGTGTGTAACATTCTTCAACCAAAGGTATACACCATTCTGGCAGATGCGAGTCCAAATGATCGCAATGTGGTAAAATCCAGCAGACTTCCGAGTGAAAATCAAATGGCCGCACTTCGAAAACACTGGTCAAATCGAGCCCACAAGCGAAGGGAAAACAGGAACTCGTTATGCCACACCCGTGAGGGAAGCCAGCAGTTACTGAAACCACGAAGCATAGCAGATTTTTTTTTTCAATTTGTGGTGTTCATCGGCGAGGTCAAGAAACATGGGGGATGTTTTTCTTATTTGTGGTATTTACGAATACCACAAACATCCCGTATGCTCTTTGGTTTCAGTGGCTGTTGGATTGCGACATGTATGTCATAACGAGCCCCTCTTCTTAGATGGACGCCCCAAATTCTTTTTTTTTCCTGCGCAGAATATCCTGCGCTGGCTCTCCATCTGTCCTGGCAGGTGTTGGTAGAAGGGAGGCAACAACGAAGAGGGACCACGCGAGCAGCTGATGCAGCTCAAACTTTTTCTAGTAGAGTCTAGAAACTCCGCCTTTTAAGCCTTAGTACACAACGAAGAAACCAACGAAAGGTCCATACATAGTGGGCACAACTATCTCACTGCGCTGTCCGCGTGCTTTTTTGTGACATACTTTTGTTTCCATGAGTGCCTTACTGCGGGGATGGAGCTTCGTGAACAGCCGTAAAAAATTCGCGCTGCCCACAAAAGCTAGACGCTCCGGCGCGGTCGGAGAATACCGGAAGCAGCCGAATACTGCAGGGGTCATGTGGCAGGCGGTGGGTATTAGAAGGGGTCCGTGCCGCGCGCACTCTACACATACCCTGAGGCACCTCGAGTCTCTGCTATTGTAGTGAAGCCAGGCCAAGTGCCACCAGAATTGAAAATGGCTGCTGGCACCCGTTCCACTGGCGTATAACCCGCAGGCACACGGTAGCATTGTCGTTCAATGTTGTCGTTCAAGGGATTCTGCTGAAGCGTAATTCCTCCCAGGCTTGTGGCAAAGAACCAAAACACACTTAAACGCCACCTCTACTAGTGCACGCAGCAGCCTTCGGTCATCACCTCTGCCGGATTCGGATTTCGGATTCGGATATGTGGCTTTCCCTTTGTATCGGGCGGTCCTTACGGAGAAAACCTCCGAAAGTGTCCCAGCCTATTTTAGAGTCTTCCTCGTCTTCATGGAGATTTCTCTCCACAATATCAAACGATGTTTGGTTGTTTTCGCCGCATCTGCCACGGCATCTGTCCCTCCGATATCTGCTGTTGCAATGGCAGCCGCATTGCCATCCAGTGGCCGGAGCGCCGGGAAACCAAGGGCCTGCGCAAAAAGGGTTCCAACCGGATGTTGTGGCTGAAGCACCGGACAGGACAGAACTACGTGTTCGGCCGTCTCTTCCCCTTGTTGGCACACCACACATGTCACCTCCGCTTCGGTTGCGTCTTGTCTCTTGCATTTGGGCCACCAAAGTCGTGTCCGTAGCACTCCAGCGCGCGCCTCAAAAAGCAGTGAACTTCCTACGGAGTTATCGTAGAATCTCGCCTGCTTGATCTCCGTCTTCCGAGCGCAATACGTACTGAGGGCTTAATTATTCTCCGCGATCGGCCTCCAACGTTGTGTCTCGGTTGCTGACACTCTCGCTCTCAGTTGACCTCTGCTCAGGCTTGTTCCCTTCAGGTCACACAGAGCTGGGAGGGGGACCTCAAACTTGGTCGCTAATCCCCGAACTCTTTTCACCCATCTTGTGGACAGGCTCGAGTATAGGAGGTAGCGTCGGACCCGATTCACCCAGCGCTCTTCCCCCGGGCCCACGACCGGATTTCAAAGCCCAGCTTCGCCACTGCCTCTCTTGCCTCGAATGCGGACCACCCAACGTCACCCTGTACCGCTTCGTTGGGCGTCGACCGGTGGGCGCCCAGTGCTTGTCTGCCCACCTCTCGTTGCCGTCGCTCTAAAAACTCTCGGGTAGCAGACGATAGACACAGCACCGCATTGCCAAAAGTGAGTCCAGGTACCATTACCGCCTTCCATAGGCCTCTAACCACCTCCATGCAGCTGAAGGCCCACAACGCACGTGCCTCGAGTACACACTGGCCTCTCAGAGCCTTCTCATGTACCCGTTTTTCATGGGCGACGAGGTAATCTCCGCCACACGACCACTGAAGTCCATCGCAATGCCGTTGCCGGGCCGCCTCGGCCACTTCGCTCACCTAATGGGCGGACTAACAGACAGAGCATCGAAATAGTCCAGTTCGCATCCTCTGCATCATTTATCACTGAATATTTTAGGAACCGATCGATTTAGGTCTATCTTCTTTAGCCATCTTCGTTCAATATTGCAGTGTTATTTTTTTCCGCTGCTTAAACCTGATCCAACTCATGTGGCCCTGAATTGCCTCGTTCCTGGTTTTGCCAAGAGCATCTCCATATCTCCAAGAGCTCTCAGATTTATTTCTAACCCAGATTGCACTTGTGACGTTAGGCACAATACCAAATAGTACTCAAACAGAAGTCCTGTCACCATTATATCTGTCGAAATACCTGTAAGCCCTTTATGAGCCTATAGTACCTCCACAGTGATCGATGCTTCATTATCGCAGCATTTCCGTGCAATTTCACACACGTGGTGAGTACAAGCTTTTGAATGCATATCTGGCCTGAGATAGAGTTGGGATCATGGACGCTTTTCCGACAAGCGCTGAAGAGATTTTTCCTAGAATTGTGGGCTGCAGTGGTGGCCTTCTCCAACCCCTGAATTCCGCAATAGTGTCTTTTGAAGCCGCACTTGCAACGTCTGGGTTGATGAACTTTGAGAGCACAAATATAAAGGTGAGGCATCCGTCTCGTGACAATATTTTGGAAAAATATTGTCACGTAGTGGTGAATGCAGTCCTGCAGTCCTGCAGAAACGGAACTCTTTATTTGGGCTGACTTGCGCCCGCAAAGAACTGAATCACTCGGCGGCGGCGTAGCAACAAGCGTGCTCGTCGGTCGTCGAACAGAATGCCCGCCGCTGTCGGCCGTGCTCTTTTTAAAGCTGATAGCGAACATTCGAGATAAAGCTTGGGAAGTTACTAGAACATTCTGGCACAAAGTAGAATCGGCTCCGCCTGGATGCGATCAATCGAGATGATTCTAGGCGTGTCTTGCGTCACAAACGAAGCGATAAAGCGGCGTGCCGGAAGCCTTGAAGCATGAAAAAATAAACACAACAAACAAACGCTACAAAGATTCGCGGCATTACTTCCCTCTCAAAGAAGCATCGACTCGATGCTTTAGAACATATGCGGCTATAAACAATCAAAAACGGATTATGCAAAAATAAACACCGAATGTGGAAACACGGCGTCCTTTAGCGTGCATGATAGGGCTTTAGGCGTACGACATGGACCACATCTGGTCGTACGCGGCGTCGCTGGGATGCAGTCATTTGGTCAGGGACTACTTCATAGTCCAATTCACCTAGCCGACGAAGAAACTTGTACGGGCCGAAATAGCGGCGCAAAAGCTTTTCATTCAATCCTCGGCGGCGAATAGGCGTCCAAACCCAGACTCGGTCTCCTGGCTTGTATTCCGCGTTGCGTCTTCGTAGGTTCTAGCGTGTGGCGTCGGTCCGCTGCTGGTCTTTGATCCTTAATCGGGCAAGTCTTCGGGCTTCTTCTGCGCGTTGCAGGTAGGCGGCGACGTCGACGTTATCTTCCTCGGTAACGTTCGGCAGCATGGCGTCCAGCGTTGTCATGGCCTCTCTTCCATGGACGAGCCTAAAAGGCGTCATCTGGGTGGTCTCCTGCACTGCGGTGTTGTAGGCGAAGACTACGTAAGGCAAGATGACGTCCCAGGTCTTGTGTTCGGCATCAACATACATGGCGAGCATATTGGCGATGGTTTTGTTGAGACGCTCGGTGAGTCCGTTGGTCTGCGGGGGGTATGCAGTTGTTCTCCGGTGGCTGGTTTGGCTGTAATGGAGGATGGCTTGCGTCAGTTCCGCCGTGAATGCTGTTCGTCTGTCAGTGATGAGCACATCGGGGGCGCCGTGTCGCAGAAGAATATTCCCCACGAAAAATTTGGCGACTTATGCTGCTGTTCCTTTCCGTAGGGCTTTTGCCTCGGCGTAGCGGGTTAGGTAGTCGGTCGCTATAACGAACCACTTATTTCCAGATGCTGATTTCGGGAAAGGGCCAAGCAAGTCCATGACGATCTGCTGAAAGGGCCTGGATGGGGGTTCAATGGGGTTCAGAAATCCTGCTGGTCGCGTTGCAGGGGTCTTTCGTCGCTGACAATCTCGGCAGGTTCTCACATAATGTGCGACATCGGCAGACAGTCGGGGCCAGTAATACTTGTCTTGAATGCGGCGGAGGGTGCGAGAAAACCCGTGATGTCCAGCTGTCGGCTCGTCGTGTGAGGCCTGAAGAACTTCCCCACGCAGACTTAAAGGTACAACAAGGAGGTAGGCTGCCTTGTTCGCTGCAAGGTTCTTCTTCACGAGGACATCGTTCTGTAAACAGAACGAAGACAATCCTCGCTTGAACGAGGCGGGGGGTGAACAAACCTTGCCTTCCAAGTATTATATGAGGCATTTTATGTCGGGATCTGCACGTTGCTGCTGTACAAAAGAGCTGGAGCTGATGGGTCCCAGGAAGGCGTCCTCTTCGTCGTCCGACGGCGGTGCATCTACAGGGGCTCGTGGCAGGCAGTCGGCGTCAGAGTGCTTGCGTCCGGACTTGTAAACGACGGTTACATCCAACTCCTGGAGCCGCAGGCTCCATCGAGCGAGGCGGCCGGAGGGGTCCTTCAAACTGGCGAGCCAGCACAGTACGTGGTGATCGCTGACCACCTTGAACGGTCGTCCGTACAGGTAGGGGCGGAATTTCGACGTAGCCCAGATGATGGCAAGGCACTCGTTCTCAGTTGTCAAATAATTAGCTTCGGCTTTGGACAGGGAACGGCTAGCGTACGCGATCACCTTCTCCACTCCGTCAATTTTCTGAACGAGGACAGCGCCTAGGCCCACACTACTTGCGTCGGTGTGAATTTCAGTCTCGGCGTTTTCATCGAAGTGCGCGAGGATCGGTGGGGACTGTAAACGACGCTGAAGTTCCTTGAAGGCTTCCACTTGCGGCGCTTCCCATTTAAATGGCACGTCTGCTTTTTTCAAGTTGGTCAGTGGCTCGGCGATGCGCGAAACGTTCTTCACAAATCGTCGGTAGTACGCGCACAGTCCGAGGAATCTGCGCACAGCTTTCTTATCGGCCGATGGTGGAAACATTGCGATAGCAGCGGTTTTCTGCGGGTCTGGCCGTACTCTCTCCTTGCTAACGATGAGGCCTAGAAACAGCAGCTCTTCATAGGCAAAGTGGCACTTCTCTGCTTTCAAAGTTAGGCCGGACGATTTGATTGCGTCTAGTACTGTTCGAAGCCTTTCTAGGTGTTCCTCAAAGTTCGAGGCGAAGACAACGACGTCATCTAAATATACCAGACAAATCTTCCACTGCAGGCCTGCCAGCACTGCATCCATTACTCGCTGAAATGTGGCTGGCGCGGAACAGAGACCAAATGGCATCACCTTGAACTCGAAAAGGCCATCTGGAGTGATGAATGCGGTCTTCTCGCGATCTCTTTCATCGACCTCAATTTGCCAGTTGCCGCTCTTGAGGTCCATCGATGAGAAATATCTGGCGTTGCAGAGCTGGTCTAGTGTGTCGTCGATGCGAGGGAGGGGGTAGACGTCCTTCTTTGTGATGTTGTTCAAGCGCTGGTAATCAACGCAGAATCGAAGTGCAACGTCTTTCTTTCTCACTAGAACAACAGGTGCCGCCCTGGGGCTCTTTGAAGGCTGATTAACGTCGTCGCGCAGCATTTCTTCCACTTGGTCCCGGATGGCTTGTCGTTCTCGTGGCTACACTCGGTAGGGGCTCTGGAGGAGAGGTCGGGCGTGCTGGTCGGTTATAATGCGATGCTTGGCAATCGGCGTTTGTCGGACCTTCGGCGATGACGAGAAGCACTCGCTGTAGCTTCGAAGGAGATTGCGGATCTGATCTTGTCTGTTCGGGGGCAGGGCTGGGTTTATGTCGAAAGTGGGCGAGTTCTCTAGGTCAGGCGAATCTTCTACGGATGGATGGGAGAGCGCGAAGAAGCCTCGTACGCCGGATATTTCGTCGAGGAATGCAATTATCGTTCCTCTGTTAACGTGCCGGTATTCTTCGCTGAAGTTAGTCAGCAGTACTTCGGCTTATCCTTTGCGGAAATGTGCAATGCCTCTTGCGATACCGATTCCCCGCTCGAGAAGCAACTGCATGTTCCCCTCGATAATGGCTTCAGTGTTATTCGCTTCCGTGGCGCCTACAGTGATGATGACGCTTGAGCGGGGTGGGACACTCATTTGGTCTTCCAGGACACCAAGCGCAACGTGATGTTTCGGAGTCCTCATCGACGGGATGGCCTCGTCCGTGGAAAGTGTGATCATCTTGGATCGCAGGTCGATGATCGCTTGATGCTCATTAAGGAAATCCATGCCCAAGATCACTTCGCGGGAACATTGCCGTATTAGTACGAATGTCGCGGGATAGGTATGTCCCTTGAGAGTCACTCGAGCTGTGCACCGTCCTGATGGCGTAATGAGGTGGCCCCCTGCGGTGCGAATTTTTGGGCCGTTCCAAGCGATCGTTACTTTCCTCAGCTGCACAGCGAATGGTCCATTCATCACCGAATAATCGGCTCCTTTGTCTACCAGAGCGGTAACTTTTCGGCCGTCGATAACGACTTCTAAGTCGGATGTCCTGGCTCTGGCGTTGCATGTCGTCTTCGGCGTCAGGTCACGGCTTTGTCGCATATGTGAATTGTGGGTGGGGGTGTGGTCGAAGCTTTTCCTGATGACGGCTTAGTTTTGAAGGCGGTTCGCGTCGTGGTCGAGGCTGTTGTTGCATGCGTCATCGGCGTATTAGGTGCGGCGTCTATGTACGGTGTGGTCGCTGGAGGATCTTCGTCGTTTCCTTCGCAAGCAACCTGACCTCCACAGGTTGCTTTGTTTAATTTCCCCCACGTGGACTAGGGGACCTTCGTCGGACAGCCGCGGCGTAGCTCCGGCCCGATGATGCAAAACGTGCGGTGGACGGGGACGGCGAGCGAGAAAGACTGTTTGTCGACGCGTACTCCCCTCTGTGCAGGTAGTCGTCGATTTCCCGTGGTCGCTGGCCGGGGAAGGGTCGTGGGGCGTCGATGGCGAAACCACGCAGGCAGATGCGTCTGTACGGGCAGTGGCGAAGTATATGACCGGCTTCGCCGCAGTGGAAGCACAACTGGCGGTTGTTGGAAGTCCTCCTGGCGCCGCACTTCCTGGTGCTTGGGCGTCGGTCGTAGGCTGGGCGGGCGGTCGCTGGGGGGCGGCGTTCGGGAACAGCTTGTTCACGTCGAAGAGGCGGACTTCAGCTCTCGCGTTGGGGCTGAGGACTGCGTACTGCAGCGGCGTAGGTTAAGGCTGGAGGCGGAGATGACGGGGTGGCAAGCGTATGCTGCACTTCCTCGCGTACGATTTCCTCAAGGGTCGCTACTTGAGGCTGGTTAGAAGATGGTAGCAGGCGACGCAGCTCTTCCCGTACAATTTCGCGGATAACATCCCGCAGGTTGCCTTCGAATGGAGTGCCTTCCGAGAGGGCAGTCGTGGTCACTTGGGGCTGTCGGGGAAAGTGACGGGCTCGTGCTTCCAAAGTTTTCTCAATGGCGGCTACTTCACTGGTGAATTCCGCGACCGTCTTCGGTGGATTGCGGATCAGACCGTCGCAAAGTGCCTCTTTTGCGCTACGCATCAAAAGCTGCACCTTCTTCTCCTCTGTCATGTCAGGATCGACACGTTGAAAAAGGCGCTTCATGTCTTCTACGTACGCAGTCACAGTCTCACTCGGTTGCTGGACGCGTGATTCTAGAAGCAGCTGCGCTCTTTCTTTGCGTACGACGCCAGTGAACGTACCCAGGAGCTGCTTCTTGAAGGCCGCCCAGGTCGTGAGAGAAGATTCGTGGTTTTCAAACCACGTTCTGGCAGGGCCACCAATGCAAAATAAACGTTTCGGAACTTAGAGCTGTCGTCCCAGGCGTTCAGAGCTGCCACACGGTCGTACATGTCCAGCCAGTCTTCTATATCTTCGTGTGGTTCTCCACGAAAAGTCGGTTGCTTCCGGGGCTGGCGAAGCACGACAAGCGTTGGCTGTGCACCAGGTTCGATAGTGAGGGGCATAGCTGGATAGCAGATCAGCACCTCCACCAGATGTCACGTAGTGGTGACTGCAGTCCGGCGAACAGGAAAACAACGAGGATGTCTTCGAAACGGAACTCTTTATTTGGGCTGACTTGCGCCCGCAATGAACTTAATCACTCGGCGGCGGCGTAGCGACAAGCGTGCTCGGCGGTCGTCGAACAGAATGCCCGCCACTGTCTGCCGTGCTCTTTTTAAAGCTGATAGCGAACATTCGAGATAAAGCTTGGGAAGTTACTAGAACATTCTGGCACAAAGTAGAATCGGCTCCGCCTGGATGCGATCAATCGAGATGATTCTAGGCGCGTCTTGCGTCACAAACGAAGCGATAAAGCGACGTGCCGGCAGCCTTGAAGCATTAAAAAAGAAACACAACAAACAAACGCTACACAGATTCGCGGCAATATTTAAAGGCATCTGCTGTGCGTGCTTTTTTTTTGGAAACAAAAAATTGGCTGTGGTTTCGCTCTGGTCAAACCTGGTAGAGTAGCGAGAGTCTAGCTTCTTTCAGAGACGCAGAACTCGGTTCATCGTCATCTGTCGTCGTGGATGCACTGTCGTCTGCTAATTGGGCCCGTCTAACCACCCGTCTTTACGTCTGTTATCGAGACGCTTAGTACGCTCTTCCTCGGTCTCCTCAGCTGGCCGCCTCCTCTTGCCTTCGTTCGTACCACGAGCCCTAGCTTCCCCCGAGCTGTCCATTTCTGCCACAGCTCCGTATCGTTGCGATATACATAACCGCCGCATCTCTGACGACACTCCGCGCATGCGCACAACTGACGCGGCGGGCGCGTAGATTTTTGATAGAGGCTAAATTCTAGTGTTCCGTGTACTGTGCGATGTGAGTGCATGTTAAAGAACCCCAGGTGGCCGAATTTTCCGGAGCCCTTGAGTCGCTTTGGGGCGTTAAACCCTTATAAACCATAAACCACTTCTTTGATCCCACTGTTTATCGCTTCCTCTATGGCGCGGTTCGGGTGTTCATAGAGATATGTGAGACAGTTACAGCGTGTTCCCTTTACTCAAAAACCGCTTTTAAATTTTATGAAGGAACGCGACGCCTTGCCTGTGGTGCCGCGGCTCAGCGCCCAGCCACGCTGACCTCGCGAAGCGGCTAGCTTAGTGTAGCTCTCGCTACAAAAGTCGTTCTTAACGTTTAGTGGCACGATGAGCATGTTGGTAGCAGCGAATTAGTCGAGGTGTAGCTTCGCGCTGTGTATTGGTTACCACATCCGTGGGAGACGTCCGCTACCACAAGTGGCAATGCTATTGATTCGAAAGTATTACTAGGCTATGTAGGCGGCGTCGTGTCCGCAAAATGTGTTGGCAGCAGTTGTGGGCAACTCTGAAGAGGCAGCGTCAAACGAATGGGTGCAATCGAAAGTGGATGATGTGAGGATGCTTCTAAAAAAAATTAGAAATCGGAAGAATAGTTAATTAATTAGAGCCAAAAATGTTCAAACATTGGGCGGGGCCAGAGCAAAACTCGCGCCAAATTTGAATAAGCCGGAAGTGTGGGGCCATGTAACCATAAGTGTGGTTTGGTTTGGTGGGCGGAGCCAACGCATGACACCAAATTTGAAAGTCCGGAATGAATACTCAGAAGAAACGAGGGAAAATGTGCAGTTAATCGAAATTCAATCAATAATTAACGATTATAGAAAGTGTCAAGAGTGAATTAAGGCGCATTAATTGTGAATGAAGGTGATTTAATTATGAATTAAGATGAATCTGTGATTTTATTGTGATTTAGGTGAATTACTGTAAAATGCTAATTTTGAAATAAGGGGAATTACAATAAATAATTGCGAATTAAGTGGATAATTAACGAACCAATTAAAAACAAGAAAGCAACTTGAAATGAGGAGGCGTCATTGCTTTCGCATTACTACAATTCGGGTTACCACAGTGATCTCGAATTTTTTGGGTGGAGTGCAAGTGGAGGAGCCACCCAGAACTTCCAGGAGTTGCGCGGGTTAGGAAGTCATCAGAAGGGTGATGTTTTGCAGCGCATTTTGCACAGGTTGAATTGGAGCGCGGAGAGGCTAGCCCAAGCAGTCGCGACTTAAAACAATGCGACTATGGGCTCAATTTTTTCACGCAACTAAATCAAATTCCAGTAAAATGTTGAATTGAAAGGTGAAGACGAAGTACTGTACGCACATTTCTTCGTTGCTTCTGCTGAATTCTATACTGTACACATAGGTTGCAATTATTTTTTTCTCAGGCTTTGGATGCTTGTTTCTAAAATTGCAGCCCGAATTATGTTCATGCCTCTGAGAGAGGACGGGGGGGGGGGGGTCTACAAACATTGATTACATCTCCAAAGAGAGCTATGAATGAGGTTTCTTAGGCTCCAGTGAGCAGCACTGATTAACAAGAGGGGGAGCGCCAAGAGTGCAAGACATAGGAAGAAAACTACCAGCTGGGTTAGCTCGGTTTTGGTGCTCATAGTTATATTCTCACGCATAAATCAACAAAACTAGTGAGACGGTATAAAAGACACGCTCTATCCTGATTTTTGTTTCTTGTGTTTTTAGTGCGAAGAATTCTCCACCATGACGTAATTGTATTCCACTTGTAGTGGTTTTCGTGCGTAGCGCGCATACTGTTCTGTAATATTTAACTGATTTCGCTAAGAAACTTGTTTTCTGTACTTCAAACAGCCAAAAAAAACTTTTTTTTTTATTTGACCGATGGATACATCGAAGAAAGGAACACGAATAAAGAAGAAACGAACAAAATCACAGCAAAGAAATAGTGGCTCATAGAAAACAATCAGCAAAGCGGAAAGTTGGGCAAGTTGGATAACGTTCATGATGTAAAAAATAGCGCACAGGGAACACACGGGACGGAAAGTAAACGACGCGGACAAGCGCTAACTCGCAACTGACGTTTATTGCTGACGCGCGCAATATAAGGTAGTCACTTTAAAAACATAAAACAAAAACAACCACAAACAGTCCCTCCTGGAAAGACCAAGTCAGAGGAAAAAATTGAAATTGAAGCATCAGGCGCCACTCATCGCTGCGGAAGATCAGTTAAAAAACCGTTATCAAAAAAGGAATTCAATGCAACGCTGAGGCTAAAAAATCGATTTCACAGTCTGCCAAGTTAACAGAGGGCTCACTGATACACGGATTCCGACATTTCCTAATATAGTATGCCTCCATTATCTCGCGTACACGCTGATCTCGATGTCTGAAAAGTATGACGGTACTAGAAAAAATCGGTTTACAAGTTTTCCCCTTCTGCTCTTCTTTTTTGCTACATTCCCGGCAATGCTCAGGAAGATTGCCATAAAGATCTTTTAGGGAGTTACGGTGTTCACCAAGCCTAACGTTGAGGCATCGCCCCGTTTGTCCTACATAGACAGCTCCGCAGGACAACGGTAGTTTGTACACTACACCCAAGCTGCAGGGAACAAACGGGGCGTGGTGCCTAACGGTGCATCCGCGCTTTTTTCGCTTATCTCCAACACCTTCTTGCCTGTTCCGTATCTGAGAGCTTAAACTGCTCAGCTTGCTTGGCCCGGAAAAAAACCACCTGGACGCCGTAGCGGCTCCCTACCTTCTTTAACCCATGTGCCATTCTATGCACGTAGGGCACCACGCCAGGTGAACACAGCACAGGTGAACAGGCTCAAGGAATCAGGGTATCCCATGCATGTCATCTCGATGACGTGCGGTAAACTAGTGCGCTGGATTAAAAGGGCACAAAAATCCCAAGACGTTGGAAGGGAGCGGCAAAAAGTCGGCGTGGTGCCCTACGTGCATAGAATGGCACATGGGTTAAAGAAGGTTGGGAGCCGCTACGGCGTCCAGGTGGTTTTTTCCGGGCCAAGCAAGCTGAGCAGTTTAAGCTCTCAGATACGGAACAGGCAAGAAGGTGTTGGAGATAAGCGAAAAAAGCGCGGATGCACCGTTAGGCACCGCGCCCCGTTTGTTCCCTGCAGCTTGGGTGTAGTGTACAAACTACCGTTGTCCTGCGGAGCTGTCTATGTAGGACAAACGGGGCGATGCCTCAACGTTAGGCTTGGTGAACATCGTAACTCCCTAAAAGATCTTTATGGCAATCTTCCTGAGCATTGCCGGGAATGTAGCAAAAAAGAAGAGCAGAAGGGGAAAACTTGTAAACCGATTTTTTCTAGTACCGTCATACTTTTCAGACATCGAGATCAGCGTGTACGCGAGATAATGGAGGCATACTATATTAGGAAATGTCTGAATCCATGTATCAGTGAGCCCTCTGTTAACTTGGCAGACTGTGAAATCGATTTTTAGCCTCAGCGTTGCATTGAATTCCTTTTTTGATAACGGCTTTTTAACTGATCTTCCGCAGCGATGAGTGGCGCCTGATGCTTCAATTTCAATTTTTTCCTCTGACTTGGTCTTTCCAGGAGGGACTGTTTGTGGTTGTTTTTGTTTTATGTTTTTAAAGTGACTACCTTATATTGCGCGCGTCAGCAATAAACCTCAGTTGCGAGTTAGCGCTTGTCCGCGTCGTTTACTTTCCGTCCCGTGTGTTCCCTGTGCGCTATTTTTTACATCATGCTCATAGAAAACAATCCACAAAGCCACAATCAGAAGAAAAGAACAAGGAAATAAATCAGGTTCGAGAGGACGTCCGCTGGTGTGGACACGTGAGCAAACCCTCCACTTCATATGACCTTGCCCTTGTGCGAAATAGTTCCTGCGAAGAAGAAAAAAATAGCAGAGTAAGAAAAAAAGAATAGAGAAAATGTGCCATTAAGCCTGAGGTCATCATCATATAAAAAGACATGACTTGAAAGCCCACCCTGCCAGAAATATTATCGATGCAGGTTAAATTCCAGCCAGGACATCTGAACAGCTATTTTGTGCCTCAGGTGGTGGACAAAAATGTGCCGACACTCGTGCTGCACGGGACACTTTTCTTTTACTGTACGGGTCTAAGAAATCAGCGGCGGCAGATGAGTGAAGTATAAAACTAATGACAGGCAATGCAAGCTGCCAAAAACTTGTACCTTAAAGGGTAGAAGCAAAATTTCGCTATCCTCCTACTTTAAAATGATGCGCAAGACGTCCTTAAAAATGAATCATCACATTGGGGTCGCTTGCACATGGTAAATAATTTACAGCCGAATGTCTGCTCTCCTGAAGTTGACGTCATGATAACAAACAAATCGTCTTCATCATGTGGAATCTTCAAGGCCTAGATAGTGACGTATCCGGCTGCGTTGAGATGCTACAGCAGCGCTACGTCACCTAGTATTTTCAAGTGCTGGGCGAAAGTATGAAAAACGACGACGTTGACCTATGCACTTCTTGGCATCTGTGTTGTGACATGACGCACCTGTGCTGTCACGAAACGAACATCAGCGCCCCTAAAGCTGCACCGTCTGTTACACGCGCGCCGGCTCAGTTTCTAATACGTGCCGCTGTCTCTGTTAATTACACACATTGCAACACAAGGCGCAAGTCGTACCGACGACGGCCAAGTGGTCTGAGGCCTGTGAAAACGGTGCTCCTCGGATCCCTGGGAGATACTTTTTTTTTCTCTTTGAAACTATTCCCACCAAAGTTATTTTGCGGCAGATGGCTTCAGCATCCGATAAGGTGGCCACTGCGGTCCGACTGCACGATGATGTCCCCCTAAGTCTACCAAATGTCGAGAATCGGAGCTAAAAATATTCCACGTTGAAAAGGAAAGCTGCTCTCGCATCCTCTTCCTGAAGGTTTAATAATGCCCAGCATGAATAAAAAAGCAACATCACTAGGAGGAAGTTCTACTCACTGCGGCAGCTGGTCACTTCAGCCGTTGCCCCCGGCCGATGCCCAGCAGCCGCATCCGCGAACAGGCCTCCTCTTCCTCGGCCCACGGATCGGATTCTGCTCAAGATAATAGGCAGCGCCTCTGGCAGTACCGTCACGAACTACAGCAACTAATATCACGAACATTGGCAGCAAATCATGTGGAACCTATGCCAGAAATATTGTCTCTGCGTGCTGCATTGCGTATCACCTTGCAAAATGCTTACTGTTAGAAGGCCCTACGGCAGTCTCACTTTGGGGCCTCCTAGTGTGACAGCTATTGTTTAACGAGCATTGTATGTTTCATGAATAAAACTTGAGACGATATAATGGTCCTGTTTACTCAATTTCTTCCAAATAGCACACAATTCCAATTATATGGAAATAGTAAACAGTAGATATACTTCCGGAAATCTACTGCGAAGAGTAGAACAGCAAATTTAGTCACGAACGAGGGAGCTGTTATTACAGCTGAGATGCCACTGTTATTTTTCATATATTCAACTCGTCAGCGATGTGCGTCATGCTTTATCTTTGCATATTTCCTCACCAGGTGGTGTCACAAACGGCCTGTCGACCGGGCCGTGTGCAGCACTGAAGGGCGGTGCAGCCGCAACGCAAGACAAGCCGGGCGTGGCCATGGCCCCGATGCTCTGCTGGTCACCCCGGCCTGCGTGTTTGGAATGTCGCAGATGGCAATAAAAAAATGCTAGTCTATCAATCCAATGCGATTTGAGAGGATAGCAGAGCAAAAAAAAATATCGACACGTACCATACATACGAATATAAAAACATGCCTTCTTACATGCTCAGGGTGTGTTTACTCATCCTGCAAATTGATCCGCCCCGGTCAATTTCACGATATAAACCCAGATATTTATCCGTTCATTGCTGTCCTGAAACCATGTCACGGGCATCCTTTTCTGCTCCTTCTTGCAGAAGCGAACAGTCAAATGCCTTCACTAAGTACGGCTGCCACGCGGTATTTCAGCGAACTTTCAGTCGTCTGGTACAAGGAAAGCGGACTACTGGAACAGCTCTTGAGGTGGTGAATGCGGGGGGGGGGGGGGGGGGGGGGGGAGTGCGCCGGGCTGCCACCCCAGGTGCCGATGACTGTGGCGACGTCTCTCCGCCTATATCCCCGCTTCATTTCGTCCAAGCCTTCTCATATCACAAGCATAAGGAGTACCACATGCTACAAATAACTGTGAGCACCAACACGTGATACGCGCAGAGCAAAAGAGCGATCCACACACTGCCAAAAAGACCAGCCCTCGAAGTCGATGGTGAGGAGTCAGTCAAATGGTGCACGTAGGAGATGCCACCAGGAACATGGATACATTCATGCCTCAAATTCTTGGTATATACGGCTGGAAAATTCGACTAAACAACGTGACAATATAAGCCTGCGCACGGAGCCTAATTGCAGTATAAAGAGCATTTAAAGTAACTATAGAATAAGCAAGTATGACGGAAGCCAACAGGCACCGAAACCGAGAAGCATAGGGGACGTCTTTTTACAATTTGCAGTTTTAATGGGAGAATAATAAAAGCAGAACAAAAACGACCTGCTAATTTCGCGTCCTGTGCTCTAGCGAAAGAGCTACGGTGACGGCTGTCCTATCTGCTGCCTTCGGGGGTATTTATGCGGAGTGTAAGCGAACCTTGAGAGGGTTCAATAGCACCACCCTCGTACAGGGTCAGTCAAAAGTTGCAAGGCCACAGGGTTTGCTTTTGAGCAGCATAGTCGGGCTGTTGAGATACCCTCGAAGCTAAAATATCTGTACAGAATAGAAGAAGGGTCGTTCTACCATCTGAGAACCTCGATAGCTCTATCGGAATCTTAAGTGTCAGGATATACCGATGAAAAGCGGTGCATGTGGCTTGGGAACTTTTGACTGACCCTGTACATAGCGGCGGACGTAGTGTGTCCTGTATTACCGCTAGTGTCATGCAGGAACGTGACCGAAGAGTGAGGGTGGAGGTTGTGCGAGAACCCTGTTATGCTAGCTATTGCATCAAGGCTGCCAGATTGGAGGCCCTCGGTAAAATCCCTTGGTATAGCATCAGACGCGAAATTTGTAAGTCGTGGGTACGAGTCCCACTGGCGGCCAATGGTTCTTTTTTTTTCTTCTCCTTTTATTATTCTCCCATTGATCAAAAACTACAAATTAAAAAAGGACATCCTCTATGCTTCGACGGCTGTTGGCTTCCGTCACATTTGTGATAACGAGCATCACTTTCCATCCCCTTGTCTGCTGAATAGTTTAACGACGGCCTCGAATTTGGTACTCTTGATACCATAGGTAGCATAATAGGGCTCTCGTAGAGCCTCCGCTTTCGCCATTTGACCACGTTCTTACATGGTACTCGCGGTAATACACGACGCACTGCGTCCACCGCTATGGACGAGAGTGGCGCTGGTGAACATTCTCAAGGTTCGCTTACAGCACACATAAATACTCCCAAAAGCAGAAGATTGGACAGCCGTCGCCATAGCTCAGTTGTTACAGCACCAGCGACGAAATTCTAAAGTCCTGGGTTCGGATTCAATCGGCAGCTTCTTGTTTCTTCTGCGTTTATCAATCTCCAATTGATGAAAGTACACAAGTTAAAAAAGACATCCCCTATGCATCTTGGTTTCGGTGGCTGTTAGCTTCCATCATATCTAGACTAAACAGAAAGCATGGCCCGTTCCCACTTTCCATTCTTCAGATGCTTGCGTGTAGCTTACGCTTAGCCCCTTAAAGATGGAGCTAGCATTTCAGGGTGACTCTTTGGCGAAAGCTTTTGAGTTTCTTGAAAAAAGACAGAACAATACTGTAACAGAGTAATCCACAGGAATCAACAACGCCGCCTACATTTCAGAAGCTAAAACTATCAGAGCTCAAAAATGAGCCAGAGAATTACAAACTCTCTGGTAGTATACAAGATACAAGCGCATGCCGGGGAGAATTGAGCGATGAGCGACGGAGGCAAAAGTCATAACGTGCATTTCTGCCGTGACCACCTGGTCTGAATGAGCTCGTAAATGTATTGAACATAGAACTCGCGCAAGAATTTCATCTTCACGTAGATAACAATGAACTAAGTGGAGAAAGAAATTACCCTCCCGTGTGTGCATCCGTTTAGTATGACGGCTCGAAGCGCAGAAACCAAAAAATATTTATTCTCAGAACTGTAGAATACTATATCTCATGTAATTGGGCAGTGGACCTCATTAGCACAAATGTTCAACATAAAAAGTATCGTTTGATGTCGGCATACAATATTTTCAAAGAGGCATCTTCGATGACCACCCCTGTGCATTTCTTCAAATTTTCACGGGGACTCTAAGTAAGAAAAGTTTGAAAAGTTTGTGCTAAACATCTGTGGGTTATCGCTTCGTCGTCAGCTGCATGCGAAATCTATTCAAATTTATTCATGACAGTGAGAAGGTAGAAATTTACCCACCAATCTGCGCCGATTCCCTGGGTGTTCATCTTCTATCTATTAGAAGCGCGATGGGCAGTTTACGAGATTTCAGCTCTAAAAGGGCTGTCAAAGAATTTTGCGGAGGAACGCTCTGAGACACGCTGAGAAGAAATTCAAATGGAAGATGTCGTGTATCGATGCTCAACGGTGTTTAGTGAAGAGTAGCCTGCTTTTCCTAAACACTGAGTTTTTATATACTGGAAAAGGCTAAAAATGGAATACTGGTATCGTCATCGCCAGTGTTTCTCACAAGATAACTGGACTGAGGTCAAGACATTTTTTTTTTGCTGATCTTTCAGGATAGTCCTTATAGTCATTAACTTGTAAATGGCGATGGCAGAGTCCTTTCCGATCATGAGGTCGCAGGTTTTGTTCGAGTGGCGCGAAAATCTTCAGATTCAATTTTTTGGCTCTAAATCCTTCTGCTGCCGCGAAATTATCATCAGAAAAAAAAATCAATTTTACTAAGACAAAAAATTGCATTAAATTTTCCCCGCAGTATTCGTTTAGATATGCGGCACAAAAAATCTTGCAGGATCATTCGCAGACCGAGCTTACTGCAGGGTACATGTAGACGCAGTAGATTAGAGACTCCGTCAGAAATCTACCAAGTACCAAGTCAGATGACCAACTGAGTTCTAAGCCACGCTGGCAGCGCTTCCCTTGGACGTGGCATCCCACGCACGCATCGCCTTTGAGCTGCAATGTTTATCTGGTCGACGCTGAAATACACTTTGTTCGTAGACGCTGCTCCCAACGACATTAAAACCCTGGCAGTGATGATTTATTCTGCACCGACAGCAGGCAACCTGGCGTTGTTGTAGGGATACGGCTAAAAGGAGACAGCACGCCATACACGCAGTCGCACGTACGAGAAATACGAAGAGATTAATCAGCAATTAATGACCATAGTCGAAAAAGCACTGACGCTTACAGGCAAACGTGGCAGTCTGTAATATATCTTCTACATCTTTCTAGCCTTAGTCGCTTTGGGACGTTAAACCCCATAAACCAAACCAAACCAAACCTTCCACATCTTTCGGATTTACTAACAAAACTGATGCCAATAAAAACGTTCGATTCAGAAGCAAGGTGGCGAGTTGGAAAGTTGTACTACCTTCGGCACACTGCAATTAAGCACCAAAAGAAAGAACAAATTACGGGTTCAAAACCTTTAAATACCAAATGAGTTCCTTTCTGAATGAAAACAGAAGCACTAATGACCTCCTGTACGATTGTAAAAATCAAGAAATATGCACGAAAAAAGGGACTGAAATGTTGCCTGCATGATTGCTTGCTAAAACATGTGATCTACTGCAAGATTTCGAATAGTGCACGAGTGTTTTCTGCATAAGACTGTTTATTTTTCTGTGTATGGCTCCATGTATTGTTACAGCTTGCATGTGCTTATGAACTCTGCAGCTTGTGTAGCAAGCACAGTGCAGTTTTTCTTTTTCGTACGTTTATCTTAGGTTGCTTTTCAGCACCTGTCGTATCTGACGACCTACGTTTCAACACCTATCGTATGTGAAGGCCCTTGCCAGGCATCGTGCCTTTTTGCCTCTTTTCTGAAGTGCATGCAAATACACTCAAAATAAAGTTCCAAATAGATTAGTCATCTCAAAAGGAATGCGTGAACCAAACGACTTTCTTGTTGGCTCGATCTTGGTTGCCTGTGCTCTGGCGTGCTATTAAAGGAGTACAGACACTTAAATTTTCTGGCATGTTTTCTTCTTTATGATGGTGCAGGAGACAGAGGAGTACAGACACTTAAATTCTCTGGCATGTTTTCTTCTTTATGATGATGCAGGAGACATTAGTTTGCACTAATCATGACGTGGTTTTCAGTTACGGGCAATAAATAATTTGTAATCGAGGTTTTGTCATTATGTTGGGGTTTCGCCTTCAAAAGCCGAATGATGACTGTGACGTCAAAGTGTGCTTATAGCCAACTGAGGCATGAAAAAACTGCAATACAATCGTTGATTCTACAATCGTTGCCTGTAGGCTGACGTTGGCATTGTAGTGAATTAAAACGACGGAGCAGCAATTATACAGCAAAGCGGAAAGTTGGGCAAGTTGGATAACGTTCATGATGTAAAAAATAGCGCACAGGGAACACACGGGACGGAAAGTAAACGACGCAGACAAGCGCTAACTCGCAACTGAGGTTTATTGCTGACGCGCGCAATATAAGGTAGTCACTTTAAAAACATAAAACAAAAACAACCACAAACAGTCCCTCCTGGAAAGACCAAGTCAGAGGAAAAAATTGAAATTGAAGCATCAGGCGCCACTCATCGCTGTGGAAGATCAGTTAAAAAAACCGTTATCAAAAAAGGAATTCAATGCAACGCTGAGGCTAAAAATCGATTTCACAGTCTGCCAAGTTAACAGAGGGCTCACTGATACACGGATTCCGACATTTCCTAATATGGTATGCCTCCATTATCTCGCGTACACGCTGATCTCGATGTCTGAAAAGTATGACGGTACTAGAAAAAATCGGTTTACAAGTTTTCCCCTTCTGCTCTTCTTTTTTGCTACATTCCCGGCAATGCTCAGGAAGATTGCCATAATGATCTTTTAGGGAGTTACGGTGTTCACCAAGCCTAACGTTGAGGCATCGCCCCGTTTGTCCTACATAGACGGCTCCGCAGGACAACGGTAGTTTGTACACTACACCCAAGCTGCAGGGAACAAACGGGGCGCGGTGCCTAACGGTGCATCCGCGCTTTTTTCGTTTATCTCCAACACCTTCTTGCCTGTTCCGTATCTGAGAGCATAAACTGCTCAGCTTGCTTGGCCCGGAAAAAACCACCTGGACGCCGTAGCGGCTCCCTACCTTCTTTAACCCATGTGCAAAAAGTCGGCGTGGTGCCCTACGTGCATAGAATGGCACATGGGTTAAAGAAGGTAGGGAGCCGCTACGGCGTCCAGGTAGTTTTTTCCGGGCCAAGCAAGCTGAGCAGTTCATGCTCTCAGATACGGAACAGGCAAGAAGGTGTTGGAGATAAACGAAAAAAGCGCGGATGCACCGTTAGGCACCGCGCCCCGTTTGTTCCCTGCAGCTTGGGTGTAGTGTACAAACTACCGTTGTCCTGCGGAGCCGTCTATGTAGGACAAACGGGGCGATGCCTCAACGTTAGGCTTGGTGAACACCGTAACTCCCTAAAAGATCATTATGGCAATCTTCCTGAGCATTGCCGGGAATGTAGCAATAAAGAAGAGCAGAAGGGGAAAACTTGTAAACCGATTTTTTCTAGTACCGTCATACTTTTCAGACATCGAGATCAGCGTGTACGCGAGATAATGGAGGCATACCATATTAGGAAATGTCGGCATCCGTGTATCAGTGAGCCCTCTGTTAACTTGGCAGACTGTGAAATCGATTTTTTTTGCCTCAGCGTTGCATTGAATTCCTTTTTTGATAACGGTTTTTTTAACTGATCTTCCACAGCGATGAGTGGCGCCTGATGCTTCAATTTCAATTTTTTCCTCTGACTTGGTCTTTCCAGGAGGGACTGTTTGTGGTTGTTTTTGTTTTATGTTTTTAAAGTGACTACCTTATATTGCGCGCGTCAGCAATAAACCTCAGTTGCGAGTTAGCGCTTGTCTGCGTTGTTTACTTTCCGTCCCGTGTGTTCCCTGTGCGCTATTTTTTACATCATGAGGAGCAATTATACCACAATTTTTCATGCGTCACATCACCTGAAAGGATACGTTGATGTCACATAATCGTTCGTCTGTTGAAACCAAAACCGAAACAGCGCGACCAAGAAATTTGAGTCTCAAATATTTAGCGCTCGTTGGAGAATGCCTCGAGGTAATCCATGTATGACACGGCGTTACGCATCTTTACAAAGTAAAAACGTGCACCGAAAAGTTGGGTGTCTATATTCCATGAAAAGTGGCTTCTTTTCTTAAATAAAAGAGTATATTGTAAAGTAAAGGCGCCAAAAACCACACACACACACATAAGACAAGAGAACGGTCACAAATAGTTTATTTTGCAGAACCTAGATACATATATACACAGCCAGCAACTGCGCGAGGGACAAAATTAAGCATCAATGTGGTAACGAACGCTCAAAAAACTTTTTTTCCGCCTGATACAGAGATACAGATGTTTCGCTGACACACGAACTGCCTTTCTTACTGACATAGAATGTTTCAATCAGTTCTCTGGCTTTGATATTGCTGCTTCTGGCAGGGATTTACACGGATGAGAAGCATGGCTCACAAGAGCGTGAAGGGCAGGATCTGATATGTTTCGGCAAATTTGGGCCCTCTTTATTTTTTTCTACGTTTCGTTCATGTTCCCTGATTCGCTCATCAACGCAGCGCCCTGTTTGTCCTATATAGGAACGACCGCACGAGAGGGGAATTTCATAAACAACTCCTTCGGCACAGTTCACGAAAGGCCGCCCATGCTTAGTACCGCAGCCTCTTTCTTGTTCTTTTTCTTTTCTTTTGTCGATTTGAGGGCAAATGCTTCCGAGCTTCAGGGGGGCTGAAACGACGAGCGGCACACTATGCCTGCTCGCAACCTTCTTCAAGTTGTGGGCGAACATGTGCAAGTACGGCACCGTCATAGGTCTCACCTCTTCACGAGGGACCTCTGACCCAGCTCTCACTGCCCTCATCTTCAACTTCTGTAAGAGGCTTTCGGCGACCCCTGTCACGAGCGAACCAGGGAATCCGGCTGAAGCCAGCCTAGCCAATTGGTTTTCAAAACTCGGTCGCATCTTGTGAACGCATGTCTTCCTTAACGCGGACTCAGGCAAAGTGACGCAATACCACTTTTCACTAATTTGGAGTGCGAAGAGTCGTATGGCCGAAGGCCTTTTTATGCTCGCGGAGCGTCAGCCCAGCACACATGATCCGTACAGAACTCAGTTTTGATATCTAAAAACTAAAAATTGTTCACTAGCATTCACGCGCAAAATCCAAGCCTTTTCCATGTTGTCTGAATAGGGATAAAACATTATGTGCAGCTTCAGTGAAGTTTAAGCTTGCGACCTTGTTAAAACAATAAAAAAATCGTCCACCTATCTAAAAACTTTAAAAACGGCGTTAGCAGGCTGCTTCGCTGAAGCTGCACATATTGTTTTATCTACTATATTCAGACAACATGAAAAAGGCTTGGATTTTACGTGTGAACTGCTAGTGAACAATGTTCTAGTTTTTAGATATCAAAACTGAGTTCTGTGCGGATCATGCGTGCTGGGCTGACGCTCCGCGAGCATAAAAAGGGCTTCTGCCATACGACTCTTCGCACTCCAAATTAGTGAAAAGTGGTATTGCGTCACTTTGCCTTGAGTCCGCGCTAAGGAAGTCATGCGTTCACAAGATGCGACCGAGTTTTGAAAAGCAATTGGCTAGGCTGATTTCAGCCGGATTCCCTGGTTCGCTCTTGACAGGGGTCGCCGAAAGCCTCTTACAGAAGTTGAAGATGAGGGCAGTGAGAGCCGGGGCAGAAGTCCCTCGTGAAGTGGTGAGACCTGTGGCGGTGCCGTACGTGCATAAGTTGGCCCACAATCTGAAGAAGGTTGCGAGCAGGCATAGTGTCCCGCTCGTCTTTTCAGCCCCTGAAGCTCGGCAGGATTTGCCCTCGAATCGACAAAAGAAAAGAAAACGAACAAGAAAGAGGTTGTGGTACTAAGCATGGGCGACCTTTCATGAATTGTGCCGAACGGGTTATTTATGAAATTCCCCTCTCGTGCGGTCGTTCCTGTATAGGGCAAACAGGGAGCTGCGTTAATGAGCGAATCAGGGAACATGAACGAAACGTAGAGCAAAATAAAGAGGGCCCAAATTTGCCGAAACATATCAGATCCTGCCCTTCACGGTCTTGCGAGCCATGCTTCTCATCCGTGCAAATCCCTGCCAGAAGCAGCTATATCAAAGCCAGAGAACTGATTGAAGCATTCTATGTCAGTAAGAAAGGCAGTTCGTGTCAGCGAAACATCTGTATCTCTGTATCAGGCAGAAAAAAAGTTTTTTGAGCGTTCGTTATCACATTGATGCGTAATTTTGTTCCGCGCGCAGGCGCTGGCTGTGTATATATGTATCTGGGTTCTGCCAAATAGCTAGTTGTGAGTGGCGCTCTGTCCCGTTCTCTTGTCTTGTGTGCGTGTGGTTTTTGACGCCTTCACTTTACAATGAATTACCAACTAGCCCAGCAAGAAGTTCTATTAAAAGAGTATATACTTCAAATACGCTTGTTTCGTCGTCTACCTTCCATTTTGTGGTCGTCTTGCTAATTCTGTCCTTTTAAGAGGAAGATTCGATCCTCGCAAAGGTACCCGCCAAAAGACGCTGGTATCTCATAGCATGATGGACGCGGCAAATGCTTGCAGCAAGACGGCGTTTTGCATAAGGAACAGCAATTTTCAAACGACTTGAAATAAGGAAAGAACAGCTTGCGAAATCTAGGGGTAATCTACGCGAGGATTTCAGCCACAGCATATAAACGGTGTGAAAGAAGTTACCGCCACTTACCATCTCTGGAGGAATTGCTTCCACGGCCTAGGCTCATGTAGTAGACTTCGTCACCCTCTTCAGTGCTCACATCATTGCTGACCATCATCTTGGCCCCCAGTGCTGCAGCCAGAAAAGAATCAACAGGGGCGTCAAACACGCTGCTTTCTGCGACCCGGGAAAATCTCCATGTTTCGTTCCCTGTACTAGACCCTCCTATATTACGCGAATAACGTGAACGGCTGATAAAATTTAGGAGTTCGCGCGCATCGCACACTTCCAGAAAAGCAAAATTTTAGTATGATTTTTTAACTATTTATGCCAAGATATTTACTTTATCACACGAACCTGTTTATGCAACACAAAATTAACGGCAGTATAGTGTCCATTAGTAAAACATTCCACCCCCTGAGAGAATAAGTGAGAGTACCAGGCAGAACTTCCTAAGCGCGCCGTTAAACTAGGCGAAGTCCGTGTGTATTTCTTGGTTTGGTAAAGTGACTCTTAATTTCTAGACACGAAGTGGCACGGCGATTCTCTCCTTCAGGTATTTTAAATGTACCCGGCATCACTGACTTCCTGGGATTAAAGCTATCCGCCTGGAGAAAAATTTTGACATGGGGTGTCCAAAAAGCTGACCGTCGTTGCCGCAAGAGATGATATCCTTCACAGTGAAATGCATGCAGAACATCGTGGCTAGCTAAAATAAGTCCAGGCTTTTTGAATCCAAACTCATAAGGAAGGCAAGTGAAAATACATTACCCATAAGTTTCCAAACGTGCACAGCCCCAACATGACCTTCCACCCCCAGAGAAGGAAACAACACTTCACTTTGCAAGAACAGATCGACACCATTTTGCTACGATGCATTCAAATTGCTTGGAGCCGAGAGTGTGAATGCATCCGGCCCTAGGCCTTCTTTAAACTGGCGTTTTCTGGGTTTCACTGCTTTCAAGTGTACTAGCTCCGGCCTGGAGGAAACAAACTAGCCTTACAATGGCACGGGCGCTGAGTCATGCTGTGTCTACTTTAAACTAGCACTGCACGCAGTATGAAATTGCGCATGCCCCAGTCGCCGATAAGAAAATCTGGTGAATATGCCAACCTTACCTACTTAAAAACGAAAAGAAAGAAAACGGCTTCATGAAGTTCAGTACGTTCAGTGAAGATAACAATGATGAAAACGCACATGACAAACTATGTATAATGTGCAGAACACACACATTCACTGCAGGACAAGAGTTTAGGTTTCCCGTGCACAACTTATTCGAATTAGGCTGATATTCTAACTGAGTTTTCTGATGGAGTATGTGACAAGACTGACTGTCACATATGAGAAATGTGAATAATTGCATCAATAACTGCTATAGGGAATGGAGTCATTAGCAGTGCAGGAATGCTTCAATTGGTAAACTCTCGCCACTGTTAGTCCGCAAGTTTTTCCGTCCAAAGCTGTACTACCAGGACTTGCGTAAGCGACACCGTACTGCTTAAAGCATGCTCTAAATATACGTACCCTAATTCATACTGCAGTTATTTCGGGACATCGTTAATTTGAGCTGCGCCAACTACTCAGGGTTTTAGATTGTATCCCGAACAATAAGGGCTGGTTTTATCAGGTTTAACCTCCCAAAGTGACTTAGATAATTAGGGACGCCGTAGTGAAGAGCTCCGGACAATTTTGACGGATTAGGGTTCTTTAACGTGCACTGGCATCGCACAGTACAGCGGCCTCTAGCAATTTACCTCCATCGAATTAGGACTGGTGCGTCCGGGATCAAACCCACGTCTTTCGGGTCAGCAGCCGAGCTCCATAGCCAGAGAGCGGCCGCGGCGGCTCCTACAATAAAGGCGTTACGAAGGCAGACACTCAAGGTATTTTAAAAGAAAAACTGTTGCAACACCAGGCAGTGGCAGGCCGGAGGAGTCCGCAGCGCGTGCGCACTGCGGTGCTCTATCCGCGCATCTGTACGCAAGAATCGCCACGTGTCGGTGAGGTACGTGCGCGCATGCCTGCGCATGCGTCGGGACCAATCTGCGGGTGTGCATTATCAGCGCTAGTCTTTTATCACCCGGTGCTCAAGATAGAACGACCAGTTTGACTGGCCTCTGATTTTACTCAGCTGTTTTACTGTGACCGATCAAAACTGCGTCTACATCGGCAGAACCTTTCACGAGTACTGCTGCCGGTCGACGAGAACGCGGTCGGTTTCGGAAGCGACATGCGAGATCTCCACCACAGAAGAGCACGATCGCCTAAGGAAGCGTCCGACGAAATGGTGGGCCAAAAAAGAGGAGCGAGATCAAGAATGCCTTCGGGAGGCATACCAGGGCCTTCGGGAGGCCGGTTAACCGGCAGGCATACGTTCCTGCATTGAGATTCTCTAGGTGTAGCACAGATTGCAGCACTACATTTCGGGCGATGAGCGGCTTTTGATTTTTAAGGATTCTTTGGCATCAAATGCTGTTCTGAAACAGAATATGCTTCAGTACAGGCCTATAGCTAACTGAAAAGCATTGTTCTTTCCCTGTAAAAAGCTGCAGCCTTATCTAGATACACAGCACATTTTTTTTCTGTCATCACGACAGATTTACGTCGAATTCTGAGACATGAACTTTAACTAAAGCCAAATTTTTGTGTACTTTCTGTAGACAGCATTGTGCTGCCCTCTGTCGTAGCGACACTACCACAGAAAACTTACTACAGTATTATAGCTGAAATATTTCGCTGTGTTTTGGATTTGATTCTCGCGTCTTTTTTGAGTGGGACTATCTAAAACGCAAAGGCGATGCCAATCTAGAAATACACCCGCAAGAGTGACTGCTGAAAGCTTCAAATTAAGGCCGTCATCAGTGATGAAAATCAAGGAACGCAAGAAAGAATGATTTTTTTTATTTGTGGTAGCGTTCAAGGAAAAACTAATGCACACTTTTTAAGTAAAAGATTATCTATTAGAGAGGACCACAAAAACAGCTACACTTCGTCGGTGGGAACAGAAACCTCGACCTCCCTATGTCGCTAAGCTGCTCTCCAAACTGAGCTACAACGGCCTTTTTTTGTTGAATGAGCTACGGCCATGGCTGGCCATCCAGCTACTTCCAGTGTGTTGCGTGTGACCTACCCTTTGAGTGTGTTCTACCAGCGCCACCCATGTTGCAGGCTACAGGAGACATCTAAAGTGAGATTGAAAAGAACACGAGAACACTGCGTCCCTCCGGAGGGCTGCGACCCTGAATGTGCGCTATCGCACAAATTACGCTGCAACAAACGAACCGCGGCCTCACATGGGTTAATCGGGCAGCATTCACGACCATCTCAGGGTGAGCGGCACTGTGACACCACAGAAGAGTACGGCAATTCAGTACTGAAAAATAATTCACTGCAGCACTGATTTATACAAAATGGCTGGACGTAATAAATACAACTATCAAGAATTACTGACGCTGATTCCCAGGACAAGTGCAACACGTATGCGATACAGAAAATTCAATTGCATCGCTTATTTCTGGAAACAGGAGAGCGTGGTAAAAGTAAGGAGTACCTCACACATTGGGATAAACCATACAATTGATCTAGTTCCTTAGCATTTACAAAAGACACCCAAGATGCTTCAATCGCAACCAATGAGCGAACCCTAATTTGTCAAGCTTTTCTATACTGCCCGACGAGGAGGTTAGACATTTCCATCCACACGGCAACCGGCATCAAGCCGAACAAAAAAGAGAGGAGATAAAAAATCGAGATGTCTTCATGGATTTCTGGCAAAAAATGGCGCATTGGTACCCGACAGGCTGCTCGGGGGCGAATAGAAGAGGAGAAACGAGCGTCCAGCGTCAGAGACTTCCAAGCACACGTCAGCATCGACGCCGCAGAGACTGAATGCGAAATTTAGCGGGATCCCTTCATTTACCTAATATTTTTAAATGTCATTGTTTGCTAAGTGCAAATAATATCTACCTGTATTATTTTTGTCAAAGAAAACAGTTTTGAAGCTTCCCGGAACTGTTGTTTTTGCAAATTTGGGTTACGAATAGCTGAAAATATGTTCCAAGGATAGACATTAAAATTTCTGTGGCAATTTATGCTTTTTTATAAATTTCTTCCTGCCATTTTCGCCAATTCTACAATTTTGTTCTTTTTTTCTAAAATTTTCCCACTGGGCGAAGGAAAACTATTTTGGTAACAATGGAGGTCTTCATATAAACAATTACGTAGAACCGTCAGCTTTCCTTCTGCATTCTAAGGAAACTTATCTACTTATCAATGTAAAATACATAATTTACGAACAGATATATTACTGCAAAAACTTCAGAAAGCACAAAGCACTATGAGTTTTTAATCGGCAATGAAAGTCCGGTTTTTATGTTTCTATAATTTCTCCTCATATTCTACACTGTTTAAATATCATACCCTTTAAAAATTCGTGCATAATATCGCTGGTGGATCATATCTAAGTGGTTTCAAAGTGACCGCACTTTGCGCAGACCATACTTTTTGAAAACTTCGGTTGTCGATAACGTAAGATATCTTGCAAGGACATGTTTGAAAATCATGAGGGTACATTTGCGATTATTTTACAAGGAGTCTAGATAGTACTACGAGAGCACCATTACACTACCCCTTACCTGGGAATCTTTTCTTCTTTATTTTTGTCTTTATTGATTTTCATTGCAAATAATGGAGATGGCCGAGATAGCAGCTCGAAAGGCCCTCGGCCGCCTTTACATTCAGCAGCTCGGAAATGCATGGCATACTTAGTACATCGTGACACTTTCACTAATAAAGTTTACAACGAGATAATGGTAACCTAAATATGCAAACGATGAACTTGAAATTTGCAGATTGCCTCTCCTAGAGGAAAATATTACAAACATATAGCAAGACACCGCGGTGCCTCAGTGCATATGGAGCTCGGCTGCTGACCAGAAGGACGCAGTTTCGATCCCGTCCGCGGTGGTCGAATTTCGATGGAGGCTAAATTCTAGACATCCATGTCGTGCGCAATATCTGTGCATGTTAATGAACCCCACGTGGTTGAATTTTTCGGAGGACTTCAATACGGCGTCCCTCATACCTTGGGTCGCTTTGGGACGTTAAACCTCAACAAAATTAAGCCCATAACGTAAAGATATAAAAACTGGCCAATGTTTGAACGAACGTCTTGGAGAGCACGGCAGCACCTGTCGATTAGGTACAGGAAAAAACCTGGTCTTGCATGTAAAAAAAATGCACTTATTGTTCACCTTTGTTTCAGCGAACCACAATAATTCGATGGGAAAAGACTAGACAAGAACGCGAGTTTCTCCAGACATTTCTAATCAAAAAGAATGAGCTGACCTGCATTAGTATTCCGTCCGTAGCTATCACCGAGAAAGAGTGCCATTTTTTTTTTGTCGGGTATTTGAATCATGGCCTTACTTTGCATTTTTTGATGTGCGCTTCCACAGGAAGGTGGTTTTAAGTACGTGGCTGTGCCAATAATAAATCAGTTGTAAGTCCAGCGACTGTGCGTATTTCCTCTAGTCGTGGGTGTTTTTTTCGCCGGTTCCTTTTCCTAGAACACTTTAACCAACTGGCAGGCAATTCTCTCTTTAGAAAAATAATGAAGAGAAAATATGGTATATTTCATACAGTCATAATTAAGTATAGGACTGTAGCGAAGGTTTCATTTCTAAATGGTTCATGTTTCGGATGCCAATGCCTATTTCATTTAGGGCGTTTATTAAGGTTTGCTGCAATTTGTCCTATATAAAATAAGGTTGAACATTTCTCTGCGGCGTGTACTGTAAGCGGGCACATTTTTCAGTGCATTGGCAATTTCCAGTAAAATTAAGCTTATTTGTACTGAAGTAAAACCTCCCCACTTGTCTGCATGTGTAAAGGGCGTGGATTTTTTCTGTGTAGCACTTGTCGAAGAGAGGGTAAGTGTGTTAAGTATAGGAAGCAAAATAATACCCAGCGCCCTTTTCTGCATGACTAATATGTTACTAAGATTTGATTGTGCGGTTTTACACCATACTTAAAGAAAGTAATTATTGTGCGCGGCAAAAGAAGCGTTGTATAGTAGTATTTTAACAGCAGTAGGGAAAATGTCTGTATTGCGACATAACCTATGAACTGTTATGCTCAGGTTATTGAAGGCTCAGCCTGTGTGGTCATCCCATTGTGAGTTGCTGGACAGGGTTATCAGAAGAATTTGAATTGTGTTCACGGCCTCAATATGCATAGACTAGAACATTAGAGTGTAATGCTATCGGATTTGTTTATCTTGAGTTCGACATATTAGGGCATTGGGTTTATTGCAGTTAACCCTCAGGCAATTTGTTTTGAACAAAACAGAATGCCTGCGAAGAAGTTCATTTGTTATTCGCATTAATTGCGTGCTATTGTGGAACGATAAGAAAATACTTGTGTGGTCAGTATACAATACAAATTTTGCTTTTTGATAAAAAGGTACTTGATAATTGACGTAAAAACTGAAAAGAAGCGGCCCAAGAGCACTTTCCTGTGGTACACCTGACATTATTTCTTTGGTTTGCAATATTACTTCAGTTATTTAGACAAATCAGTGCCTCATTTAAAGATAGGAGGATAAGAATGCGAGCCCTGCACCCCCTATGCCTTACTATTCTAGCTTGTTGAGAATAATCTTGTGATTGATGTTTTGTGAAAGCTTTCAGCCCAAGCGAAGAGCCTCCTCCTCACCTCTGCAGAGGCACAACCCACCAGCCACCCTAAATCTGGCGCCCAACCTATGCCTAGCTTCACCCTCCGTCGCCCATCCGCCAAGCTCCGCCCTCCAGAAGCGCCTATGAGCCGCAATCCACCTAGAACCAAGCATGAATAAGCCTTTATGCAAGTCAAAACGGAGCAAGCGGTCCTCTGCCGCACACCCTTTTTGGGGCAGGGTATTCAACATAAAACTCGGAGCAAATGTGGATCGGAAAATATACAGAATCCTCACTTTTGGCAACGGTGGCAAATTCGCAATGAAAAGTATAGTACTTTACTCAAATGATGGAGTTGGAAATAGCAGGCAGCTGTTAAACGCGGCACCGTACATATTGAGGTCAAAGCCTGGATTAAAATCTTCGTAGCAGCTACAAATTGGTATGTTTTTGAAGAGAGAATTAATTTTCATTTTTAACCGTAAGTGTTCGATACTTTTGTTGAACAAAATCTATCCCAAGGCTTGCGCAGCTTACGCTGCCTCTAAAAGAGGGTGCGCCAGAGGACAGCTGCTCCCTCTTAATTCCTATGTAGGCTAATTCATGTTTAAAGCATGCTTGCACCCTCCACAAGGCCTCCACCACAAGAACCCAACGCAACACCAGCAGGAAAAAGCGGCAACGAAACTGAATTGAAAGGTGCAGTCAGAATACCAGCTTCTCTGCAAAAGCATCACCCTCGAGCCACATTCGCCCACCACCCCACCACCATAGGCAGCCAGCTGCCACCCGCCAACACAACCTTTTATGTACTCCTGCTCAACCTCAATCTCTAGAAAAACTTCGTAGCATGCGTGAAGCCTTGGTTTAGAGTAAAAGCATAAATAATTAATTGAGGGTAAATACAAATACCCTCGCAGAACTGTGGCATCAGACGTTTGACCTCCCCGTTATTTTCATGCCGATTTCTTAACTTCCGTCTTTTGAAAAAGATTTTGGAATGTTAGTGCACAGGTAACTTTATATGCAAATGGGGAGTTCTTGCACTCAGAAGCTATAACTAGTACTAGTTTGCGTTGTGATCTATACGACGCACGTATTTACTAAAAAAATATGAAACTCGGTGCTGAAACATGGCGAATTTCAAGAAAATCCACAATAACAAAGAATTTGATTATTTAAAAAAGAAGGGATTGTTTATATTTTTGTTATGTTCTAATCATGTTTTCAGCCTTGTATAAATATTCATTGGCAGCATCAGCAGGTGCACAATATTTCCGCTGGTAGATGAACTTGTAAAAATTCTCTTCTTACAGGCTCGAAACCCTTTCTAGCTGTGAAGAAACTCTCTTTATGAACTTGTTTAACCCCTGAGAGTTCACTGCAGTGGGGCGCGAACAGGCAATGCAATATATGCAGCCCCCATAATCTGCACAATAACAGCACAACCGTGAAATAAAGCAGGGACTTAAGTTCGCGTAACTTATGCCGGTATTTGCATTTCTGGCGCACAAAACAGGGGACGACATATATCGAGGAGAACCTAGAAGTTTTCAGACCTCGTATAATAAATGCGATATTCCCGCCATACTAAGCGATGCTTAATGCGATATTCCCGCCGTACTAAGCGATGCTTGGGGATGTGGTAATCCCACTGTCTCCCCCATCTCCCGCACGAAATTTGCAGCCTCGTCTTACGGTGCAGCTCAGCGGCTCTACTTTCTGCAAAAGGGAGGCGCTGTGCTCGGAATGCAGGCCGAAAACTGCTGCAGTGCAATACGCTTTCAGATGTTTTCGAATAATCACATCGTGCGAAATACCTTGGCAGAGTTGAAAAAATATTCGTACAATCTTTTTCTTACCGTCATCCCAATTTTTTCAGCTCTGTACATTCTTGAAGTGTGCTCCAGGGTAATTTACGGACGTAATACATGTATCCATGATATTTATAATTTCCAATATAGAAGTGCATAGAATGCAACTTAAACTACTTGTGATTATCTAAGGACCTTCACATTTCGATAAAACTTCGGGCGCACAATAGGCACCAAAGATAATCTCCTAGGGCGGCGCACTTTGCTGCAACTCTCGCAGATGGACCATGCTAAATTTCTAAGTTCTGGCCATACTTTCCCTCCTCCTTCTATGGTGACCATCCTCTCGACTGTTCCCGTGGCAAGCACCTTCCTGCTGCGAATTACTTCTCGCTCACCAAACCCTCCTGTTTATACGTAACCGCCCTGCTCCTTCTTCCTGAGTAACCACCCTCAGATAGGCTCCCGTAGCAGCCACGCCCTGTATGCGCCGTAGTGTCTCACCATACCTTCCACTTTCTACTATAACCACCCTCTCGTTGGGGATTCATTCACTCCCGTCACACCTTCCGTCTTCCGCGGTAACCATCTTGTGAACGATTCCTGTGGTAACCACCTTCCGGTTAGGCTTTCCTATCCTCTCGCCATACCCTCCTTCCAGGGTACCCTCCTTCGCCATACCCACTGGGTGGTTCGCGTGGCACCCACCCACCGGTTACGCCTCCTCCCACGGTAACCATCCTACGGCTTTATTTCCCCCTCCAGGATACCTCCTCCTTCCATGATAACCAACCGCCGGTTTCGGATTCCTCCGCTCACGTCACACTATTCACCTACCACGGTAACCACCTTCCAGAGCAAATACTGGTTCCCGTGGCAACCATCAACGGGCTGCGCCTTGCATTCTAGTCGTACCCTCCTCCTTCCACGGTAAACACCCTCCGGATGGTTCCTGTGGTAACCACCCAGCGGTTACGGCTTTCTCCACAAAATCGTAGCCTCCTACTTCCGCAGTAACCACCTTTCGAGTGGTTCAAATGGCAACGCATGGACTACGACCTACTACTACGACGCGAAACACAGGAACGGGATCTTAACAGACGCCGCTGTAAAATTTTTGATGTTGAAAGACGGCATTAGAAATTTAAAGCAGCACACAGTAAATTTTTGTGGCGCACTTGGTTTTCTATAGTGCTTTAATTATTTGTTTCAACTATCATTTGACGGCGTTTAGGTTCAAATTCATACAGATAGTACTCCAAAGGTATCCATCAGCTCAGTCCAATGACGACTTGAGTACGTTGTAGGGCGTAGGTCACTGCTGGCAAGGTAATTTTACAGGCCGGCTGAGAAAGCAGGCTCTAATACCACCTTCAAGTGCACCTTAACGAATCCTTTTGCACAAACTTACCTTCCAGTGTTTGATGCGGCTTCATCTTTAGGCTCTGAAGAACCTATAAGAAGTAAGGAAACAAAATAACAAAACGCAACTTTAGGCACCTGCGGTTTCTTTCGACAACCACGTTCTATAGACGTGCGTTACGAAAATAATGGGCTATGTGATCCCAGAACCTGAAAGGGACATGGCTGGATTATGCAGCACACTGTACAAAATATGTAAACCATGGATACACTTGGAGCCCCAAAAGTGTTTACTGATGAGCTACTTTGCTATTGAGGCTCCACCTGCTATGGTTTGTACAGCTGCACGGCCGAAAGCCTCTCAAACATGCTGTGTTAGTATGCGCCTTTGGACCCAAACGCCATGAACAGCGCAAAACATAGAGAGGGTTTCGGGCATCATCACTGATAGGAAGTTAATCGGAATATCAGCTTTTACGCATTATAAGGATTACATAAGGATTTTACAAATTGTATTAAAGTCTTTTTAAACATGCCGATAACGAGACTTACCACAGGGGCTCTTCTGTTTACATTTTAATGTAAATATGCTTGTGTCACCCAGAGCAGAAGACACGCTCCGAGTGACGTGCTGCTCCACAAAGGCGCTGTGACATTTTGGATAGCTCCTCTACGACCAAAGCACATGGCATACCCCAGGAAGCAAGATTGTTCTAGCACCCATTTTCTGCTATGCTCTCCAACGCGTCACGGCAATGTGCGAAAACACATCGAGCCAGGTGTTGACGAAGCTGAGAGCTTAAGACCTAAACTGAGATGGACACAGCCAGCAGCATCCATTCAAACCCTACGGGATACGGGCTCGATATGTACCAAAACGCACACTGGCAAAAAGTCCTACATTTATCAGGTTCTCGCATTTACCAAAATAGCGGACCCAATATTAGGTTAAGCCTATGTATGGTGAGCACTATTTCCTAGTATCGGTACTGAGAAGTAGAAGTAAGCTCTAAACATTCCAACCAAACTACGTCACAAATATCCTACAACTACTAAGGCATTCTCGATACTTTGTTATACCGTACTTGAATGACCCATAGAGCGTCTTTCCCAATTGTCTTACGCAAAATAGAGCGTACAAGTATAGAAACTCTTCCCAACAGTAATAAATTTCCGAAACAGGAATAAAAACATGAAGCAGCGTCACTGGACAAAACGGACAGGAAAACTGCTTAGGAGGATGTTTAGAAGAAAGCCCCAAGGTTGTGTAGATTTCTAATAATGGAGTAATTACTCATTGACATGCACCCGAGCGCAGCCATGCGGCTACAAAGGAAAGCTATACAGCTTTCTGAGAAACTTCGTAGTTAAAGAAGAAATCGTCCTGGTTCGAACCCGGGACCACCGCTTCACCTGAGCAGTAGCTCTACCAATTAAGCTAACCGGGAAGGCAAGATTATGGTAGGGCGAGAGCTAATTGATCAATAACTCGAAGTGGGAACTGTGTTGGTCAAATGTGTTGGTCAAACATTTAACCAGCACAGTTCCCACTTCGAGTTAATGATCAATTCGCTCTCGCCCTACCACCACATTTGACCAAAACAGTTCCAACTTCGAGTTATTGATCAATTTGCTTTCGCCCTACCACCATATTTGACCAGCACAGTTCCCACTTCGAGTTATTGATCAATTCGCTCTAGCCCTACCGCCACATTTCACCAACACAGTTCCCACTTCGAGTTATTGATCAATTCGCTCTCGCCCTACCACCAGATTTGACCAACACAGTTACCACTTCGAGTTATTGATCAATTCGCTCTCGCCCTACCATAAGCTAGCCGTCCCCGTTAGCTCAATTGGAAGAGCGACTGCTCCGGTGAAGCGGTGTTCCCGGGTTCGAACTCCGGACCAGGACGAATTTTTTTTTAAGTACGAAGTTTCTGAGAAAGCTGTATAGCTTTCCTTTGTAGCCGTATGGCTGCGCTCGGGTGGATGTCAATGGGTAATTACTCCCTTATTACAAAGTCATATATTTATGCGTCTTTCGTTTTCTCGAAACTAACTGAAGGTTTAGACTGCATGAAAATGAGACAAAACTGTGAACTAGGCTGTCTAATTTGCTTCTTGTAAGCGGGCCCTTTGTTCCTCTTGTGGGCTGCTCTACATTACTTTTCTCTATAAGTTTTAGCGCCACAGTTCTCCTGCCCGTGTTCAGGCCCGCAGTCGTGCGCAGCAATGCCCGTTTCGATTAGCCGCAGCCAAGCATTTCTACTGACTTATCGCCAGCCCTTCCTACTCCCACCCTCTAAACTGCTCTCAAGAGTGCTACCATTGCCAGCGGAGAGCTTGCGTCTCTCTGCTTGGCACATTTCGCAATCGCTGTTCTATGACGTGTCCTGTTAAGGGCTCCGGTGGCTGTGCGTTCTCTTTTGACATTTTCTGGCACCTTTACATACAGCTCTTCTACACCCTGATCACTCAGTGCCTGCACGACTAGTGACATTCCAGCTGATTAAAATGTTTTCCGCAATCAGTGACGACTATACAGGGCGGTTTAGTTAGAAGCACCTGAACTAAAACAATAAGGTTACTTTATGTAGATATATTTTAGTTCTGTAGCTATATCAAGGGAGACGGCGGGAACCAGGTAAGAGGTAGAATGATTTAATTGGTTATCGACTTAACTAACCACGTTTATTAACAACCCTTACTTTGTTTCAGAGGACATGTTCCCTAAATGTGTTTTAGAGGACATGTTGTATTTGCAGAATTGGAGCTCGTCCTCTAAGCAGTAAAGCAGAGAAAAAAATTCCTTTCATAAAATTTTAAGTGCGCGTTATGGCGCGAGAAAAAGGCACCTTCGCAGGCGGCTGCATGAAATTATACAAAATCTCGACACTGCAAATGAGTTTCAGTGCCTTATACATTTCGCTATTGAAATCACTTTTGTTAATCGCTAGCTTAAGTAAACTTGCTTATTTAAAAAACCTACATAACGCAAGTTCTTATAGAAGCGAACGTTCCTACCATGGTTGATTGACAGCACTCTTGAAGTTGGATATCTTTAAGAAAAAAAATAAAACTACCAACTTGAAATTCTGAACCACAAAAAAGAGAATTGAATGCTTACGTCCCAGCAGCTAAGCAGCGTGCCCAGATTTGATGGAAACACTTTATTGAAGTTGTGCCTTACTGGGAAAATTACAAGTTGAGGAGTAACATGCCAACAAGAAGCGGTACTAGAAGCACACAACTTTTACAAGAAACTCTCGAAATGCTGCCCCTCCGCCGCAACACAAATCATGTATCGCTCATGTACCCAACCAGGCACCCGCCCTAGCATTGCAGGCTAAACTGCAGCGCATTCTGTGATGATCCTCGCCTTAAGATCTTGTGCACTGGCAGGCCCATCAATGAAAACATTATTTTTCATGTACCTGCGCAGAAAGAAACCTCGAAACCTTGGGGGCAAAGGAAAGAGGATGTTAGATCCTATCTCACTGCAGTGGAGTTTTTCCGCAGCTATCAAAAATAAAAAATAGGTTCTCATAGGTATCACAAATAAGAAAATACACCTCATTAGGCAACCAGAGATGAAACTGAAATTTTCACAGACAATTCCCTGGAGAATTATAGTGTATAGGAACATACCTTCTCTTGGCTGACAGAAATAATGTAGTGCCTGGCACAGAACACATGGAAGATGCAAAACGCAAAAAAAAAGCTGAGCAGCACAACCAAGGCGTATCAGCTAGACTATTGAAAACTGTTCTTATAATCCACAGTGGAAGCCTCACAATTATTACAAACATTAAAATCAAAAACTGCCTAGGTCGAATAAAAATTAATAAAGGAAACAAGACAGCATTACAGTCACGTCTTTTGTGCAGCCAAAAGAAAAATGCCGCACAGTGTATGGCACAGCAAAATACATAAGTAAAATGGCTAGCATAAAAAACATTTTCGTGATTAAAAAACGTGAACTGTTCACATAATGTTTGAATCGACAGCTTTGCACTGCATAATATCAAACCCAACATAGAAGAGACAGCAATACCAAAAATAAAACGAATGCCACTACTTATCGGTGAAAAACTAATTGTCAGCAAGAAAACATTGGCTCCTTTATCTGGAACAGATCAAGATGAGCGAAAACTTCGTTATGCAAGCGAGGAATCTAGTAATAATATGAGTCCAACGACGCGGCGCACACGAGACGGCCGATAAGAGCGCTGGTACCGCACCTACTCCAAGGAAAGGAGAAGGAGATGGTTGGAGACCGCTTTTCTTCGCGTGACCTCTCCCTAGGTTTACCCGCCCATGACAAGTTGCCCTGCGCCTCGCGTCCCGCCGTTAGCTTTCCTAGGTCCACCCTAAACTCGCCGAGGCAGCAAACTTCGAAAACGGGAGCAGAAGCGGTGCGCGTGCGGACTTCAAGCCACGCTAAAACAGGCTTGGAGGCCGCGAAAACCGTCTTCTAATGGCCCTTTTTTCGACGTCCGAGCTCCTTTACTGCAGGAGTGGCGCCAGCGGGCTTTTTTGCGACGCGCGCCCGCCATTCTTGCTGCCAGTATGTCGGAAAGCCTTCCTTACGCAGCACTCGCATTTACTTAACCAGCCAAGCTGCTGTTTAATATCAGTTGCAATTTTAATTACCACACGACCGTTTGTGTCTCCCTGCTTTCCTTGAGCAGAGGCGCGACCGCAGTATGCCACCGATAGCGCCGCCTAAGTGAAGCTATAATGAGGCACCCATCATGACATGTACTTCCGGCGCTTTCTCTCTTTGTTACCAAACAACCATATGCAAAGAGAAATAACTACACACATCTTCAAACATCATTATTTCGATGGAAATAAATGGCATGATCACCTGCGGGCTTTATTATTGGCCCGCCAGTGACTTGCCACCACTGCCGTTTAATTAATACCTGCCTTGGACTTTAAATGATGTAATTCGTGCTGCGAAGCTGCTCTCCACTTTAGAGATACTTATTGCAACCGGAATGCTTCGTACAACTGCACATGGCCACCCGATACTAGTGAATGACCTCACGTGGATACCGTGGCCGCCACTAGTTTTCGGCGCTTCAGCAGTAATAAGCTTGGTACCGTAAGGTACAAACGAATAAAATACGAACACTGTGCTATAAACACTAATGAGAGAAATTGAGAACACTCTCTCCAGTGGGCTTTAAATAATGACGGGTAATGCGGGTTAAAGCCGTGACCATTCCCTTCCTTATTTCTGATTGATTATGTTTCGCTTTTGGCAATGTTAATGCGCAAAGGCAACCAAAACGTGAAAGCTTCATTTAGTTTTGAGAGCGCCTCGCTTGACGCCATGGTGACGTTGCAACGCAGTCAACAGTTTTATAGTTAGCAACAACCTCTTCAGAACAGTGCAGTAACAGGCGTTGATAGAATCGGCGGGACACGCGGGACCCACGGGCCTGCCCGTGAGATACTGCGATTAATAATGGGGGCGCAGGTTTGTAAGACACCACACCAAGGCGTTATGCTTGCCAGTTTTGATGCATACGCCCTTCAAGATTCAGCTAGAGTAACTTCCGAAAATATCAGCAGGTTATTCTCAATCCACTAAGCGCCCCACATTGTCGCTTTATTGATATCCTTTAAGCTGTGCATACATTGGCAAAAAGTACGATGTTATAAAGCGCAGGCATGCCGGATGAACAGCATATGACGTTCGCTGCAAGAGCTAAGGCAGAACTTGGAAGACTGACAATATTCAGAAAGCTTTAATTTCCTCATAACGGAAGGCACATGGCTCGCCGGCCGGTGGCTGCTTGTTTGCAGCGCGAATAAATGCATTGCAGCTGCTATAATATTCAACATTTCTTTAAAATGTGCCCACTTGCAATGCTTCGTCCGCTTTTCGTCTTCGTCGATGCTGCGTCAACCAACGAGCGTGAACAGCGTCGTCTGCTGGCGCGAGCTGCACGACGGGATTGCACCGCGCTCCACCGTCGGTCTCCACGGCGGCGCGGTGGCGCGCACGCGTGTCGTGCTCGTCCCACGCGAATGTACGGCACTGCACGAGTGGCATCCAGCCGAACGTGGCCACCGCACGAGTGCGTAGAAAACTCCACGAGTGCCGTCAGCCGAAGACACCTATAGCGGCATTAGTACTAGCCATCATCATCGTCATCATCATCCTGGCTACGCACACTGCAAAAACAAGAACTCTCCCATATCTCTTCAATTAACCCTGTCCTGTGCTAGCTGCGGCCATCCTACCCCCACAAACTTCTAATGTCATGCACCCAACTAAATTTCGGCCGCCTCCTGCTACGCTTTCCATCTCTCGGAATCCATTTCGTTAGTCTTAAGGACCATCGGTTACTTTGCCTTCGCACCACAAGACGTGCCCACACCCATTTTTTTCTCTTCATTTCAACTAGCATGTTCCTTGACCCACTCTGTCCTCTTCCTGTCTCTTAACGTTGCACCCATCATTTTCCTCTCCGTAGCTCGCCGAGTGGTCCTCTATTTAAGTTAAACCCTTTCCGTTACCCTCCACGTTTCGTCCCCACAGGTGCGTACCACAGGATATAGCTGGCATATGCATTTGTCTTGAGGGATGCTGGTAAACTACACTTCATGGTCTGAGAGAACCTGCCAAATGCGTTCCCCCCCATTCTTATTCTGCTAGTTATTTCGCTCTCATGAACCAAATCTGCGGTCAATATCTGCCCTATGTAGACGTATTCCCTTTCCACTTCCAGCCCCTCACTACCGAACGCAAACTGCTGTTAGTTTCCGAGACAGTTAAACATTAATTTGGGTTTTCGCATATTAATTTTCAGACCTACTGTTATGTTCTCCCTATCTAACTCATTGATCATGCTTTGCAGTTCATCTCCTGGTTGACCTAGCAAAGCAGTGTCGTCTGCGAATCGAAGATTACTAGATTATTCTCCATTTACTATTATCCCAAACTCTTCCTATTTCAGTAAGGCATGTTGACGGGCTAGTTGCTTTTGCATCTTGAAACTTGGGGAAAAAAACCCACCTGGCGCCTGTCCGTTGTCTCCTCGTCTCTTTTTGTGTCCTTGTGAAATTATTTGCGCCTAGGTGGGTTTTTTTTTCTCCCCAAGTTTCAAGTTCCTAATTCAGTTCTCTGATTACCTCCTGTAAACAGGCGGTAAAGAGCATTTGCTAGGTTGTCTCCTTGCCAGACACCCTTCCTTATGTTATTGCTAGCCAATAAGAAATAACTTCGTTTGTTGCTGGAAGCCCTTACGTATTATGCAAAGTGTCTTCCTGCATTACAAGCTTTGGCTGACCCACTTTACAGGCCAGTACTTACCTGTGGCGGAAGTAAGATGCCTTGTCTCTGCTGTCGCCCACTGGGTTTAACAGGTTATTGTGCGGCACATAGAATTGTGTCTAAGAAATCCTCAACGTAGTTTTCTGACTTCACGGTGCGCCTGTGAGGCCCTCTCTTCGTTCAGAAAAGCCCCGTAAAAGTCCCGTTCAGAAAAGCCCCGTACTGAAGTCAGAGAAAGGATTAATGACAGAGGTAATACAAAACCAAAATTAGTGAACCAATCGGCTAGTATGAAGGAACTTTTGCATTAGGTCTGCCTTCTTTGCGTGCACTGCTGTGTACTATGCCTACATCACAGTGCCAGATAAAAAAAAGCAAAAAGCCAAGACCAGAAAGCGCACTCCCTCTTTGGCAAGGTGAAGCTGAATAGATAAATCTTGTGCGATTGAAGGTAGATTAGCCGCCGCGGTGGCTCAGCGGCTATGGTGCTCGGCTGCTGACCCAAAAGACGCGGGTTCGATCCCGGCCGCGGCGGCTGGAATTTCTTTGGAGGAGAAATTCTAGAGGCCCGTGTACTGTGCGATGTCAGTGCACGTTAAAGAACCCCAGGTGGTCGAAATTTCCGGAGCCCTCCAGTACGGCGTCTCTCATAGCCTTAGTCGCTTTGGGACGTTAAACCCCATAAACCAAACCAAACCAAACCAAGGTAGATTACACACCTTCGGCTCAGACGTTGGCTGGGGTGGCGCTTCAGACCCGTCCTGCTTGAATAGCCTCCGAGCAGCGTGCTGCTGCAGTGTTGTCTTGGGCCGGGCTCCACCATGCGAGGCACTATCCCTGCAGTGGTGTGAAGACGTTCAGCGGCTGTGAGAACCAGGCCGCGAGAATAGCTGCCCTTCCTTCCCATAAATAGGCAGCATCCCCTACCCTACTGCCCTCCTCTCTTTCCTTGCTCCTCTCGCTCTTTTTTGAACCCTTGTGCCAGAAGAAAGGTCGCTTCTTCGTTAACTACCCCCTCGACAGCGCGCACGGCGGCCGTGCCAGTGCGGTGACATAACCGCCCGATCATGATCCTATGGAGATGGCAATTCTGGTATTCGTGGAAGCATGTGGCGAATATCGAGGCTAGATTCTCTGCCAAAAACATCCATTATCACACTGATATTGAAAACTGAAAATAGAAAGCACGCCTCTGGTGCAAATACGCTTTTAAATGAGTAGTTTCAGGCACTTTCAAATAATTGCAGCACAAGTTGGCTATCGGTTTCTTGTACTATAATCATTTTCACGTCCATTTCAGTATGCTTTGCGTTATACCTTTGAAATATCCAGAGCTGCCGCTTCGTGTAGCAAAGTGAGTAGCTTCCTACATGCCTAGAATAATTTGGAACATCTTGGAGGAGAAGTCTTGGAGGAGTAATTTGGAGAAGTCTCACTATTATTCCCTGCGTGTTTAGATGTATCCAGAGCCTTATATTAGGAACAACCAGGCATAAAAGTTTACCGAAAATACCACAAATTCTTCCGAGTTTTACATCATGGCCTTGTGCCGAGTACATTAGAGATTACGCGAGGCCTATGAATCGGAGCTTGTACACCCAGAACACAACAGTACTTCTTAAATGGGAAAAACATGACAGTCAGCAGGAAAAACAGATACTTCAGAAAACTTCGTGAGGTAAACAAATATTGAGGGGTGGTATATAAGTTGAATGATATTAGTAAAATTGGTCTATGAGTGACATCAGTAGGAAATGAGGATGCGTTAGTGTGCATTTGGCGCGCACTACAGAATGACTTCAGGATTATTACCTTTTTAGCGAAAGCTGTTGTAAAAATCACTACAATGCCAGTGCACAATTACGGGCCGAAATGCGAGCGAACACAAAAAGGACTGAGACCTGCGAAAATATGAAAATTCGCAGATGTTCAGGACCCGGAGCAGTACAAAATGCGATAGCAAACGCTTAATCCACACCGATGACAATTCCATTTTTTGGTTCAAGTCTCCCGCTGTTTTGTGTGATTGGCTGCATCTTTTTAAAAGGTGGAAAGCAGCGCAAGCATACAAGACTGGGAAGATGAAAAATACAGACACGCGTTGTCCACGTTTCCTTCCTCTGTTCAACTGGGCCAACAACAAGCCTTATTATAGATTTGCGGCACGCCTCCAAAATGGTGTTCCTTCATGTCAGTAAAGAGGCGACGCATTCAAATTTTGGCCTGCAAGTGTAAGTGCTCGTCTGCTGCTTTTGTACTGACTTGCGCGCAGATGAAAGATGATGAAGACGAGGACTACGAAACCACAACGCGAGGGACCGGCAGTTTAACGTGCAGGATGGTGGGTTTCGGCGATAGTGTACTGATGTAATACAGCAGCCAGCGAAGTTGACCTTTTCGCGCTCCACAGGTTTCTGTTTCTTTCTCTTCAAACGCCGACTTCAAACGCCAAGCAAGAAAATAAATTGAACAAAAAACAGAAAATGGATACGAGTTCTGAGAAAGCGCGAAAGGAAGGTGGGAAGGAATTTTGAAGCCAATGGTTCCTGAGAAATGATAGGAGGTGCAGGGCATGAGGTAAAAGTAGAACGACAAATAAACCAAGTGGAAAAAGGAAAGGAGGAAGAAAAGAGGAAGTGAGGAAGGAAACGATCGGGCGGGGTGTAGGGTTAGGGTAATAGACACGATAAAGTGGTGCTATAAAGTACTGAGCAATGCTCTGACCACGTGCTAGAGCGCCTTGAACAATGTCACCAGTACAGGAATGTGCCTGAGGGCTACGAGGTTTCCTCTGAATATGTTGATCCGTGATGGTTGTAAGGGTTTAAATCTGTGGATTAGGAATGTCTCTCTCTATTTTCTATCCCATGCATATTCGAAGCCTGAGTGAAGAATGAACAGTTTATGTACGTCGAAGCTATCACCCGTTGATTAAAATGCTCCGAAGCTGTCTTCTCTGCATTCTTTGCTGCGTCCGCTCGGTTGTAAATTATTCTGTGGCTCACTGATTGCCCGGTTTCTCCGATGTCTTGTTTCTGACAAGTGGAGCATCGAAGCATGCACACAACAAACGACGCGCAGATAAAGCGAGTATTAATATCGAAGCTGAAGTCGCTTGCCGTGCTTTTAATAGTAGTGTCGCTCTTTAAATGCATGCGTGTCTTGATTCTAGGTCGAGAGCATGAGCACACTGTCGACGGGGGTTGCTTATCGAACCTAGCATGTCCTAGTCTATCTTTCAGGTTTTTGTTCCACCTGAATGCTACCCTTGGTGCGTCAGGTAATACTTTCTCTAGACGAACGTTGTTAGTGGGGTATTTCCGCAGAATATTGTTTATGTTCGGAAGGGCGTTCGAATATTTCGCTATAAGTGCGGCAGGCCACCGACTGTAAACTTCTGTCCGTTCTTTAAGTACATCGTATCGTTTTAGAGCGGTTGCTTGTTGAAAAGCATTATTAGGGGAGTTCCCGGGTGTTTTTATTGAGTAGAGGTGTCTCAAATAGTCGCCGCCATGGTTACACATTCTTCTTCGGCGCTTTGCCTGTACTATAAATATGATTTCCTTACAGTGTCTAGGATGATGGCTAGGGAGATCTGAGTATTCCCACAAGACCACTAATATCCGACAGAAGTACGGCGGTTATCCCAATTCGGACTTTCGGATGTCCGTCGGAAATCCAATTTTTTGCCCAAAGTCAACCCCCGGACGTCCGTCGGACCATCCGATGAAAAACCGCGGATTATGTGCAGCTTACAGGACGGACGTCCGAACGCGGACGTATGGACACTTCTCGGAACAATGCAGGGTAGCGTGCATATCCAGGCTGTTCAAGCGGTTACGTACGGTTTTTGCCGCAGGACGTCGGCAGGCGACTGTAAGAACAAAAATAACTAGCAAGAGGTGGAAAGAAAATTCATGTATTGCACGAGAACGCTGTTTCCGAAGCGATAAACAGTACAAACAATATACACTTACGGCAAATTACATAATCACAGCAAACACAGCAACGGTGGTCTGTCCACGTACAGAGTTGAGCACGTTTTTCTAGAAGTCTCGAGCGGTGGCATGCAGTGTTAATAATGTGAAATTTATGCAGCATAAGGGTGAATAAATTCTACCTGCGCGCGGTTGAAATGCTATGAGTCTGGAGTCGAGCGTGTATATTATTTCTCAAATTCAGTACCTTTTCCGACAATTCATTTTATTTTCTCAACAGAGCACCGTCGGAGCGCTCCAGAGAACTGTGCTCACCCTTCGCGCATTCCAGATGAGTTACGATGTGGAGGCTAGGTGTACGGACGTCAGACGACACGACGCAGGCAAACTTTTTCTAACTTCGTTTTTTTTTTTTCAATTAAAAGTACCACTTGACGGCACCATGCTGCATTTTCACACATTTGCTTCCCTTAAGTAACCACTCTCGCAAGAAATGTTCCACTGCCCTGCTTATGAGTACAGCGAGGCATAATGGCAAATTGCCTCTTTCTCTTGCTGTCGAACGTTCTTTGCCGAAATTAAATGTCACCTCTAGATGCGCGAGGTACTCATTCGTCGACCTCAAGAGCCACATCATCGGCGAACAGCGCTTGGCGACGAAAAATAATCCTGCTAATCGAGCGCACGAGCACACATCCACAAAGAACGCCAGCCATATTTGTTATTTACTTCAACGCAGCTCGGTATCACCTTTGGCTAGTTTTGGCTAATTGGTGACGCCACCGTTGCCGTCTTATTCTTTTACGCGGGCCTTTCTTTTGCTCTTAGGAATAAAAATAAAAATAAAGATTAACAGGGTGCTTTTAAAGCGTTTACAATTATAGTTTAATGTTGGTAACCACTGGGAAATTTATGTTAAGTTAAAAGCAATACAGGATACAAGGTTCAAGTCAAGTGTAGCGAATATTCGATAAAAGCAAACAAACATGATGGCCAGGACAGCAGCTTGGGTATGTTGGTTATTCATTTGTGACGGAACAGCGCAAAACACCGGGACAAGAGAGAGCGCTTGTCTCTTGTCCCGGTGTTTTGCGCTGTTCCGTCACAAAAAAAAAAGAAAAACATGATGGAGCAGAATTAAAGCGCTTTAGAGTACCGGGGCACTGCACCAAAATCAATCGTTCGCGTTGTTCGAGGCTCGTTTTTTGTTTATTGCGTGAATTCACCCATTGGTATACATTAAGGCTCGATGCTGAGACGCATATGTCCACATGCGCACATCTGGCGGGTGGTTTGTGTGGCACCTGTGTCTGCGTAGATGTCAGTCGCGCGCAACACGAAGTCCGGAGTAAGCTGTCAAAAAGCTAACCATGCTTCCATGGCTGGAGTGGGGCAGAAAGGGCATGTCAGTGGAGGGGTGTATCATGTTTAGGATGCAGCACAGCGCCCACTTGAATTCTGAGTGCAGCCTCCACCCAGTGAGTTAGACCACCGGGAAGGTTACGTCCACGTGGTGGATTTATTGAACGCGTGTAGCGGCGCAGAGATTCTCTTTTAGAAGGTCTGTGTCTCCATATAAAAGGTGGCTTGCTTACACGAAAACAAGTCTTCTGCTTGACAAGCAGCGCCACCGGGGACGTTGATTGGTTGGTTGGCCTCAAATTGGCACATACCCACTACGGGGGAGTGGCCAAGACAGAGGGGGTGAGCTGCTGGAAACAGGGGTGTTTATAGAGGGGGAAGAGGAGTACTTGTAGGATATTGGCTGACATATTGGAGGACGCAACGACAGGGTACCTGCCGAATGCAAACAGAGCGCGGCGTTTGTGTTCAAGCGACTGTGCTAAAGAATACAATGCAGACACCATTCCATGTACTGCTCCTGCAGCTTACAGTTAGATAAGTTTTTCGACTGCAAATTAGAGGTGCAAAGCACAAGTAATAGACTAGATGCCGCCGAGATAATTCGAGCTTCTAATAATAGGAGTCCGCATTCGGAAGTTGTCTAATCCTTCCCGCCTCCGCCAGCAACCAGACACAAAATATACTGGTTTACTGCCGACTGGAAAAGGGATTTTTCTATTCTGCCCGTATTTCAAAATTAGTGCGAAGAAAGACGCCCCTCGTAAGCCCACTGAAAATCTGGATTCGGATGTCAGTTTTCGGATCTGATTCGTCCTTCCTTCTGATGTCTGAATTCGGCGTCGGACATACGGACCTTAATCGGACGTCCGTACGACAATCTTGGCCATCTGGGTTGCTGTTGGTCTGTAGGCTTCTTTTAGTGTGTGGTTTCAAACAGGCTATCTTCTAACCGGACGGGAAACGACTTGCGCTTAAGGGTACAGGAAGGTAAAGTTAATGCTAAAGCGGAATCAATTAAGTTCTGACACGAAGGTTTTTACAGACTCAGACCCTTGTTACCATACCATATAAACGTCGTCTATATAACACATTTACATGGCGGTTTTTCGAAAAATGAATTTAGAAGTTTAGACTCCAGTAACCTCATAAAAATCTGCATAAGTCGTTGCGAACGGAGTGTCCATACTTGGTCCATATACTTGGAGGTAATAAAAAGATTCGAACTCAAAATAGTGGAGGGTGCGTACCAACTGAAGTAGCACGGTAAATACTACAGATTTATGCGGCTATGGATTTTGAATTAGAGCGATCGAGAGCACGTCGATCCCTTTAATTATGGGAATATTTGTGTACAAAGTGACGGCGTCAAGTGTAATCAGTATGCTATCCGGTTGGACAATGGTTACATCATTAAGCGACTCCATTATTCGAAGAAATTGCGAAATACCTGCATGACTGCTCAGGGTTCCACTGAGTAATATGCTTTCTCCTAATCAATGAAGGATATATATAGTGTTTAGTTATATTATTTACATTTCCCTATCAGCTGAATGATATTGTGAACATGGTCAACGAAGTAGAGAGATGGACGAAAACTCGTCTGGTCGGGGTAAATCATAATATCGCGAAAATTTAAAAGCGAAGGATTATCGAGTATCCTTTATGAAAGCCTGCCTGATCATTCGGTCGATTGAAAGCGGTTACCTCAGTAAATAGTTTGAAGGCAATGGACAGTAAGCCAATCAGTAAATAATTTTCCAGGTACTTGACGTTTCCTTTCTTATAGATTACGATGATGTTAGCGCTCTTCGGAGAATACGGTATGATCGAGGTCATAAGATATTGCCCATAGAGGGTGGCTACATTTTCTAGCACAATCTTTCCGTCATCTTTCAACACATTTGCTTATACCTGATCCTCAACAGCTGCATTTCCACTTTGCAGTCCTCCTGAAGCAAAGGAGGTCAATCAAAGCATACAGGCACGATAGGACGCGGATGCTCGGTTCGCTGGAACAAACATCAGCTGGCTGGCTAGTGAGGAAACGCAGAAATCAGGTATTTTCCTCGAACCTGCACCTCGCAATCTTTTTCCATGACCTTATTTAAATAAGAGAAGCCTAAATTAAGCCATTTCCAAATTTAATGAAGATAGGAGAATATTCTAAACAGACCTTTTTCTTTGCTTGTTTCTTTCGACTTTTCCCTACGAGAGGCTCTCAAAAATGAGGGAAAAAGGATCTATAGTGGCCATGTGGCAGCGCCGTGAGTGTGGGCGAGCACCTGGTGTGCGCTTGGATGTTAGTTCCAGGATAAGTATTTGGGTGGAGGAGAAAAATATTCAAGAGTACCTGGGCTCTCTATCTACCAATCATGCTCATTGATACTAAGAACTGCGTTTCGAAATAGTGTTCCAATGATACCACAATGAGGCAACCGGCACGATAGGATTTATTTGTAGTTCAGCGTCCGTAAATCTACCGCGGATGCCCAGAGGTTTCCTAGTCTGATAGATTGCTGCGGCACCCTTGAAATATTTTATATTTTATTGGAATGCATGACGGTACTCCTTGCTATATGTCATTTCTTCTATTTTTTTTATCAAACATGACATAAGTTGCCTAATAGCAAAACGAAAATCAAGAAAAATATTGTCGCACAAAATACAGACGAACGGCCATGAGAATAAGAAGACCATTAACAAAATTGGTGACCGAAATAAACATGATTTTATTTGATAGGTTTGAGTGCAATAATGTGTGACGGGCAATTAAAATCAGATTATCACTGGAATTACAAAAATGAATTAGTTTCTTGTGATAAATGAAATGAGTCATGTTTTTTCTTCAAAAATACTAGTTACTTTCTACGTGGCGCTCTCGTTTTAATTTTAAAGTTTAAAGAAAGCTGCTAATGATAAGTACAGCTACCTTTTTGTCGATGATCAGGATAGGGTAAAAAGATTGGCTTTTCTGAGATGCCGGTGCACGTCAATGCCGAAGCTTAATGGTACCTGGTCCAGAGTAGCACAGGCGCAGCACGAGGCGCCAGCCCGAAGTGAATAAGTGCTCCTAAGCAGCGTATCCAGTACAACATTTCCAGTAAGAATAGCCAACTCATCCAAAATGTCACGTTCCCAAGGCGTCTCATTAAAGGATAGAAGTAAACCCTGCAGCTCGAGGCTCCTCGCGTTGTTTTGCGCAGCAATGCGTCCAAACAAGGCATGAGTGTTTCATCTGCCGGTCACCTAGGCACGCCACAGAAAGCTACCCGTCTGACGTCGACGTGCTTAAGAAGAAACGCTGGCCGGCGAAAACTGGCAGATGTTTCAAGTGCACATTTAAACGTCAATAACCGAAAGACTCCCACCTTAATGAATGGTATTTGCTGAGTTAAACCACGTGCAACCATACCTACACCCTCAACCAAAGGTGCACCGCAACAAGTGATATGCAAATATTCTCTCTGAGCAAGTGCCGAAGGAAGTCTTCGAGACCTTGTGCGAGTAGCGGCAGATTGCGGAAGCCTTGTTAGCCAGCCGTATTATGTGCTTCCGACATCGGGCAACTGCTTACGCTTTTGACGCAGAAATGGTATTCCTCAAGAGACCAGTATCTACAGTGGTCAACAAATAGATATATCACTTTCGTGAACTTAACTTTTCGTTTGCGGACTAAAATGTGCACATGAGGTTGGTGAGGCGACAAAACTGAACTTTTTAAACAGCCACAACCAGTGTTCATCATCATATTAAAGACAATTTGCTCCCTCATCCAGTTTATCGAAGGGCTGCTTTCTACGCTGCGTGAAGGTGGCAGCTATTATGTTTTTAATACTAAATTAAGCAACAATTTAAATAATGCCTTTTAACAATAACTCAATGCGCCAGTTTTACGCACGCAACCCTTTTTCATCGATCACTGCTTGACAGCGCAGAATCACGGCGTCCAGGAAATCTGTCAGTGAGCGTGTAGTTCATGTTCGCCGACTTTTAAAGCAGTTTCTCGACATTCTGCTAGGCGCCCCTGGCTTTTTTATCCTTCGGACGATGTGCAGTTGGTTTCCACAGACATTGAACTTAAATAATCAAGTAGACCAGCTTGGGCACGGCATAAATTTCATCGTTCATTTCTTCATCCAATTTTTAAGCGTAGAGGAGTACTTCTTGTCCTAATTCTGTTGAAACACATATCCAAATCACAGATTCTCGCCAACTTATGGATACAAACATTTCCAAGAATGCCTGATCAACCTTTTTGCTCATGGTACCTTGAATTCAGTGAAGGAGAGAAACTCCAGGAGTACAGAATCAGCCCCTTGCCATTAGGTTCTCTTGTGTGTGGTTTAAAGTGCGAATTTAAAAAAAACGATATCAGGCAACATATACGATGATTCCTATCATTTCTGCGCAACAGTCACTTCGTTCGTCTAAAGAAACCACTCTTTTTACTAATCTATCAAAGCCAGGTGCTCCTTTGCCTACATCCCCCTGAAATCTATTATTTTCAAAGATGTGCGGGGTTCGAGCGGATCTCCTATTGTTTAGTTCAGCACAATGAAACAGGACGTCTCACAGTTCATGGAGTTGCTGTACAGCCGGATAACGTAAGCCTCACGCGAAACATGTCTTTTGCGACAGCTTCGTTGGTCGTTCTGGAGTGTCTCCTGCGAAGATCGAAAAATCAAACCTCCTCTAAACCTATACTGCAAGAAATTTTGAGAAGGATGGAGTGCCCTACTCTTAGGTTCCTCGAGAGCTGACGGCGCTCCATAGCAAAGTTGTGGCCGCGGATCATTGCCATTTCAACAGTCTAGATGACGTAATGCTAGCCTCACACTAAGCCTGCTGCGAGTAAAAACATCCAATAATACATGAAACCGCAGAATATGTCAGCTCAAAATGACAGCAAGTTAATAATACCTTACTAAAGACGAAAAATGGATGCAACAGAAAGCACCGATGAAAAGGACAAAAATAGAAAACAGACTGAAGGCGAAGTCCCCCCTCTTCCTCAACAACTACTGGCGGAAGAAGAGGGCAACATTGCATCATAATAGGTTCAGAAATAGCGTATAGGCATTTTATATTCGTTATGTTTTCAGTTTACATGAAAAAATTGAAAATGCTGTACCTTATTGTCCACTACTGTACTTCGCGAGCAATGACACAACCACCGCTGGCACAGCTATGACTGCATGCTCTCGATGTCCGGCCTCAGTGACAGGAATAAAATATTTCGGCGAAGACAAACCACTCCTTCAACTTGAGATAACTCGCTCGTGTCGTCTCTTGTTTCTTTCACTTGTCCTGTGTATCGCGCTGCTTTAAGATGATTCCGTTCCAACTTGCCCCGTTTTCTGTTCTCGTTGAGATAACTACGCTGCGGTCTGAGTACAAGCGGCTTTTCCGCATCTGGGAAACACAGCACGTTCTTCCAAAGCAAACAAGAGCGCTTGCTGCTCAAACAAGGCCGCGTCTGGGAAGACACCACAGCTCCTACATGGAACAGATTGAAAACGAGAACAGTGTACACTTTAGAATACAAGCAGCACAGTTGGAGTTCTCACGCGACCGCAGCGAGATGAGAGTGCCTGCGCGAAACTCGCTTGACGGCCGCAGAGGATATGCAAGTCAAGTGCAGCTCCAAGGCTGTCGAGTATCTGGGCTAGTCACGGAAAGTAAGGCGCTCCAGAAGAAGCGAGATGGAGCGAGATGGAGATGGAGATGAAGCGAGAAGCAGCGGTAAAGAACTTGAAGAAGCTCAAAGACGAGTTTAAGAGAGAAAAGGCCAGTTTCAAGACTACAAACACGGCATTGAAAAGACAGCGTGCAAAACCTGTTTTGGAAATGTAGTGCTATTATCCAGGACAGTAAGAGCAAGGATGAGAACTAGCACGAGGATTACAGCTGCTTTGGCCACTTCAACGCCACTCAGCTCAGAGCCCGGAGCGTGTTGAACACTTTCGCCTGCCGCTGTAGGCAATGAAGGAAGAAGCTGGCTCGAGGTGAACGCAGATGGAAAGCAATGCCTTGTTAGCAGCCCTGCATTTAAGGACTTCGGCGCAAGTTGCCTGCCTTGCTTTCCAGCTTTGACTACGCAAAGCCATCTCGGGACTACCATCTAAAAGTTTCAGGTGTTTGAGGTCACTTCAAACCTCTAGCTCACTTTCGATTTCGGCTATTTGCACTTCTTTCCAACATGCGATTTCTAGACACTATTACCTATCAGCGTTTCTAGGGTGGATATTCATGTAACATTCCTGAATTCATAAAATTCTTGGCAAACACTTTCGCTTCAAGTCACGTACTTTGTGCAAGCTCTTCTCTGCACTGTTATAGACAGCAACCACTGACCGCAAGGAACAACCATTTAGCAGTTGTTTCACGAAGTGGCGAGGAGCGTAGATTTTACACTGATATCGATGCTGTCGATGACAAGCATGTATGACAAGCATGTCGACTCAGGTAGGAATAGTGAGGTGTAAGATGGGTAACATCTAATATGAGTAAGAAAATGGGTTTCAAATTAAGGAACAAAATTTCTTGTCTCAGGGAAGCCGCGTGCAAATGTGCAGCTGTGAGAACTGTCGAGCCAGAGTGGTTTGGCTGCCACCGGAGAGCAACAGTGCTCGTAGAAACGTTGCCTGTGTCTCACAAGGAACATAAACAAGAAAATTTCCAGGGCGCACCACACTGAGCTGTAAACTTTTCCCCGCCGCTAAAAGAAGAGTTCTGTTTACGTCACTGCACCTCCACCCCAATTCTAGCTGATCGGAAAAACTTGTTCAAGTTATCCCAACGCTGCGAATACCTAGGCCGGCTTGCACGAAGCAAAGAAGACAGTCTTATTTCCAGTCTAATCTTATTCGCGGTCTAAAAGCTCTCTCGGTTTTGAAAAAAAAGGAAAGGCGCATAGCTGGTTCATTTTGTCAGTGGACACCTCAAATCCACCACGAACTGCGACTGAAAGTTCAGTAACTCCACGTTTTAGTCGGCGTTCATGCGCACTTGAGGCACTCACCGACAAAGTGAACCAGCTATGCGCATTTTCGTAGATCTTGTGTAAGATTAGACTGGGAATAAGACGTTCTTACTTGCCTTGTACAAGCCACCCCTGTTGAACTTCAACAAATTGAGCGCTGTGGGCATCGCGGATCCAGCTAGGAAACAGGGTATTGCTGCCAAAGCAAAAGAAAACAGCTTATACCCATGGTGGTACTGCGAAGCCTCTGGATGACTCCATTGAGTGGCAGACTGCATGTTGGAGGTGCCAGGAAACTGCAGTCCTGGCTCACTGGCCTCTGCATGCGAAGAGAAGACGTACGATAGCAACCAATACCACTTCACGAGGAACATCTCAAAAGAGAACGAAGGGTAAGAAGAGACCTTGTTAGGCTACGAGGTAATTTTGAATGTGAAACTTCAAAAACATCCCTCACACGCACATAAATGAAGGGCACATGACACACATTACAGCATAATAAATGTAGGAAAGGTAACCATAGATGAACTCTTCCGCTGCGCACGTCTGGCACGCATTCAGTTTGGACAATGATGATATTGTCAAAATACGCCTCTGAGAACATGTTGCCGAGAAATTGTTATAGATGCTTCAGTTTCTTTGTGATTTTATGAGACATCATTAACGGTATGAAGGGCTGGGTGCAATATGCATACAAAAGAAACTGACCCGCCGCGGTGGCTCAGTGGCTATGGTGCTCGGCTACTGACCCGAAAGACGTGGGTTCGATCCCGGCCGCGGCGGCTGGAATTTCTTTGGAGGAGAAATTCTAGAGGCCCGTGTACTGTGCGATGTCAGTGCACGTTAAAGAACCCCAGGTGGTCGAAATTTCCGGAGCCCTCCACTACGGCGTCTCTCATAGCCTTAGTCGCTTTGGGACGTTAAACCCCAGAAACCAAACCAAACCAAAAGAAACTGACCGCAAACGAAACCTGCCTTTCAAACGCTTCATTCTCTTTGTGCGCTCTAAACACCGAGTGCCTGTTAGAAGTAGTGAGTGTCTTTTAGGGCCCAAGTGCCTATACAGCACTGCTTCTCTTCTGAAAAGAGGCAAAATAAGTAGTGATCTAGCCCACGTTCCGCGTCGACTACCCCACTGCAGTAACTCAGGCGTGCTGACCCCTCTTAATAGGTCATAGCGCTAACACTCTCTCCTCCAAGCGGTAGCCACATCGCCAGCAATCGAGGAAAAGTACGTACCGCTCTCCCAGTTCTCCGTGGTCACTATGTCCTTGCTGCCGTCATATGCCACGATCCGCTTCATCACTGGCACATCTGCATCGGAGGCTGCGCAGTGTAGACATCCAATGTGTGAGGCGGACACACTCCACCATCGGCAGAGCGTGCACTCTTTCGAGCAATACTATCAACTCTGTCTGCACTTGATCATCATTATGTTCCATTTTTCACCGAAAGTAACCAAGAAAAGTTGTTTGTTGCTGACGCGTGTAGTGAGGCACTTGCAGCACCCCTTAAGCTCTAAATCTGAGGTAAGGAAAATCCTTGTCCCTAGGCCTTTAGAGACATTTTGGTTGTCAGCAGTGATTTGGGAGGTCTACTATGGGGCGGAAAAGCGAACCCGCTTGCTTGGTTATTTTTTGCAAAGACGGTACATGTTTGTAACTGCACTAACCGCTAGTGCGCAGATGTATCATTCCGAAGAGCATTCCATGTCTTTTCATTGAGATCAAGAGATAGCTATAAGAAACGCGGAGGAGGCCTGAATGCATGGAAGCCGCGATATTTAAAATAGGCCTCACATGGCCTTTATTTTCAAAACTACTCATCAAAAACCGTAGTACACCAAGCAGGAGGCTTAAATTTATTTGCATAAGATATATTGAACTTTTCAAATGAGTTCTTTGAAAGAATTAATTAGGCACAATTCCGCTGCTCAGGAGTAGCAGCGAAAGGTGGCGGAAACGGGCAGCCGGCCGTTTGGGGCAGAGAAACCACACAGAGCCTCTTAACATTTTTTAAAGCACAAGTTCTGTGCATGTCTCTCCGTCATCATCATCAGCCTCACTACGCCCAGCACAGGACAAAGGCCTCCTCCGATCTCTACAAATCACACTGTCCTGTGCCAGCTGCAGCCACTATATCCCCGCAAACTTCTTAACCTCATGAGCCCACCTTTCTGCCACCCTTGCTACACTTGGCTTCTCTTACTTTTCATTCTGTTGCCCTTAATGGCCATCGACTCCTTGCCTTCGTATTACATGCCCTTCCTAAGCCCAATTCTTCTTTGTTCACTGACCCACTCTGCCCACTTCATTTCGCTTATCGTTACAATCAATCAATCTAGCGGCGCAGAAGAACTCGAAAAACGCTCAACACAGGACTGGCACTAATTTGGTCTAATTTAGTGCAGTTGATTGTAACAAAAGAGTAATCCAGTGCGACAGAACAAGGAACCGAGAAAAAACTGAGCAAATTCGCACTGTTTTGGTCTGGGCTAGCTGGTTCATTGCAAAAAGGGTTATTCCAGCGTGACTGCACATGGACACGAGAAAATACTTAACATAGGATGGGCGCTGTGTTGAGTGGAATAATCTGGATGAATTTTCTTTTCCAATGAACAAGCTTGTCTGTACCGAAATTCTTAACCGTACACCTATTCCTTTCGATAGCGCGCCGCGTTGACCTCAATTTAGACGAATCCTTTTCGTTGGCCTCCACACTTCTGCACTATAGGCCATTACCGGTATGATATAGCTGTTATACACTTTATCTTGAGAATACTGGTAAACTTACATTCATGATCTGAGAGAACATGCGAAGTGCATTCCACCCAATTCTTACCAATGTAGTTATTTCGCTGCCGTTGTCCCGACCTGCTGTCACTATACCTCTTACCAGTTCCAGCTCCTCGCTACCAATCGTGAACTTTGTTGCCTTTTTTTACGTTTTATACCGCATAAAAATGTCACGCTTAATTACGTGCCCCCTTGGACTATCGGCCGTGCAGACATTTCACTGCCGAAAAAAAAAATTGCTGAGGCTCAGCTTGGCTAAGCCTGGGGAATGCGAAGCATATTAGTGGCTAGGCTTGGTAATACATGGCTTTCCTTGGTTGAATACTTGGTCATTTTAATACAACCACTAGAAGCCTTCGTCGTGGGGGAAGACAACGGCATGGCTACAGCGGAACGCCGACTAACCCCGAGACGCGCGTTGGGTGAGCGCCTGGATTGCCACGGAAGCCGCGTCTGCCTGCCCGGTGGAGCGAGCGTTTCACCTACACCGAGTGTGAACGCGCGTTCGAAATGCGCGGGAATGCGCGGGTGTGACGGCTAGGGGTCCCACGGCGACGGCGCGAGGTGGAGGCCGGCTCTCTCATCCGATGTCACGTGGTGTGACGTCACGGTGTCACGTGGGGGTCCCACGGCGACGGCGTGAGTGGTAGCTCTAGCAATATGCTTCGCATAAAAAGACCGCTTAGGCTACGCACCGCGCACATGAACTGCTCAGAGGCGTCTTAAATTTGTCCTTGAATCCCGCGTCAATGGCCGTGCGTATGGGCGGAATTAGACTAAGGGCCGTTTCACATGCTGCAACTAGAACGAAAATAGTCGGCCTAGTCGGTGACGCCGCAGTGCGATTTTCGCACAGTGCTTTCACATGCAACGCGTGCCCAGCGAATTGGGTCGAAGGGACACGCAAGGTTGCTCGATGTTCGCATAGGCAACCCACGATTAAACGCGACAGAAACGCTGCACAGAATTTGTTGCTGATGTTATGACCAGCGTGTTTTTAGATGCAAGGCAACAGTTGGTATGTTTTGATTAGAATAAACAGTTTTGCTTACGCCGCGGGAACAGCTCCCACGTGACCCCACGCCGAGACGGCGCGTGATGTGACGTCACGTGGGAGCTGTTGTCGCGGACGGTCTCGACGCGCGCGCCTGGAGATCGGCCGTGGCCGCGGCAACAGCTCCCACGTGATAGCACGTCATGCGCAGTCTCGGCGCTGCCCACTGGTCAGTCGCAGAGCGAACACACCGACGCTGCGACTGAATTCCAACCGGACGGAACGTGGTCGCAGGCCGTCTGCGCCTAGACCGACGGCTCTCCCCAGTCGCAGACAGGCAGAATTCGCAGCGTCGCAGGCGAGAATCGCATGCATGTGAAACGGCCCTAAGAGGGCAGACCAGCAGTCGTTTTCTTGATTTTGGCGCCTACTGAGGAACAGTGTTTTCGTCGTTGTGGAAAGGTACTTTGCACCAGGACAGCAACTAGACGAAAGCAGCAAAGCTAAGGCCACGTATGGGCGCGATGCCTGAAATAAGATCTTCTATACAGATACCCTCAAAACTTGTATATCAGATACCGATACAAGATACCCAACCAAAATTGAGTTCCAATACTGTATCGTCGATACACCGATGCAGCACTGAAATAGCTATTTTAAATCTGGCTATATTGTCTGCTAAATTCAGGAATTGTTATTGTATCTGACATGGAGCATTGTATGGAGCACTTGAAAGGGTGCAAAAGAATCTGGCCGCAAAGATTTCTCCAGATTTTTTTTAGCTCCACTGTCACAGCATGTGGCTGCGTTACAATTTGAGCATTGCAATGAAGCCATGGTGCATTGAAACAATCACTGCCATCACTGCAAAACTTTTGTTAAGGCGAACGTTCTTCATGCGGATCGGTCACTGAGCCCTTAATTACACACTAACAACCTAAAAATATTTCTAATGCTCTTCGTTTCTTACCGCATATTTAACGGTTCCTCTCCTTTTGCTATGTGCTAAAAGATGAAAGCTCCATGCGTTTGGCGAAGCTGGACAGTTACTTCCCCATAACTGTGTTCAGCAGACGTTTGAGGGTTAACATTCTTTGTTTAAGGCTAGAACGAAAAGTACAAAGGCAAAGGATAAAAGTAAAAATTGTTAATAGAAAAGCCTATCTTGCTAATCTCCCTAGTTTATACGTTTTTTTACTTCACGGTACTAAGATCTTTCGCTACAACCGCTGGTCCTAAAAGAGCCCCGCCATGCAGCCGTGCTTTAAGCGAAGAAAATGAAAAAGCCTAGGTACACAGCACCACACGAGCACGTTTCCATGCATCATTTTATGAAGGTGGCTTTTACTGCCATAACGTTAAGGGTCCCGTTCAGTTCATGTGCGTTTAGAGTAAATTCCTGACTGGTGGAGAACGTGGGGGCGTCACAAGCGCATTAAATTGCTCTGGTAAATAACCCCGGTAACAATCACACAGTACAACAGTGATGGCGTCACTACAGAATTTCTCACTGGTCATGCCGTCATTCACCACCATTATGTAGTGCATCTGAAAAAAGAAACATAAACGGGCTAAAAAGAAAAACTGTCGAGCCGGGACTCGAACCGGAGCCCCTTGGTTCTTGACCACCGAAGAACCGTTTTTTCCTTATTGCGTTGAAAGAAGTGGGGATAAAATACAGTACAACTCAGGTGATTCGTTACAAAAGTGCAGCACTCTTAGCTAGTAATGAACGTTCGGATTTTTAAGTGAGGCTAGATACCGAAACAACAATCGACTTTCATTATCGCAGTCTCTGTCCTTTATTACGTCGTGGATTTTTCATCGTTCGGTAGACTTGGTTAAAGAGAAGTCTTGTGAGCAAGAAACACTAAAATGTAAGCATAATACAATAAAAAATGAAGCAAAATAAAGAGACGTGTCCGTGTCTGGGAAGTGATAAGCAAAGAGGTCCCCAGGCTGTCAAAGGGACCCGTTTGCACTATGACGTCATACTCTGAAGGCGGATTTTAATTGCCCCCAAAATTGTTATCAGCCGACAAAAATGAAGCATAGCCACGTCGATTCGAGGATGCTCGAGGCATAGTTAAGAAACTGAAGTTTCACTACAGTATCATGAAAACTACAGCATGTTGTAGTGTTCCAGTCCTGTTAATGAAATGAATGCTTCAGCTGATGCAATTGACGCCGCCGGCGAGGATGACCCCAATCAACCAAGTGCGGATGAGTGTGTGATCGTTGTCGTGCTTGCGGTGTAATCAACAAATGTTCTGTAAGTTACACAGCATAACTGCAAAAGTATTTCGTTTCTGTTAGCAACTACCACAACTTGAAATACACTGTGGAAGAATGTCATTTCTACCTTATCAGTGAGCCTGTCTCTTTGATCCTTCTGTCACGGAGTGCGCACAAGCTTAACATTTTTGTACGAGCCGAGAAGGAAGACACCTTCGGGGCTCTTGAAGACGACATCCCTGAGAGAGTGCATGTAAGCGTTTCTGAGCCTCTGGTCGTATAGTACCTGTCAGCGCCGCACAGCTGTTAGTATACCTGCCCGTAACATTTAGTGAAGGTGCTCGGTGGTGCCTTCAACCACCGCGCGCGCACCCACAAGCTTAACCTACGCAATGGCCGTCACCTTGGTACGATGGCGACGACTACCGAACGGCTCCATCCATGCCAACAGCACCGACTGTCGTCCTGGCCGACCCCCGTGATCCGGGCACCTTCTGCGGCACTGACGACGTGTATATCGAGGACCTCTCGCTTCATGACCGTTTCAGCAAGCACAAGAGGTGGGACAGTACGCTCATGCTTGCGAACATTATAATTTACCTTGCCGGAAAAGCAAGCGTATGGTTCGAAACCAAGGACGATCTTTAAGTGCGGAATGTATGCAAACAGAAGCTCTGAGACTTATCTGGGAAGCCTCTCGGAGAGCAGCTCACCGCTAATGAGGAACTTGTTGCTGGTGTCCAATCTTCCATCGAATCCTGCATTTCCGATATTTAGGAAGTCCTGCTTTTGCGCAGAAAGCTGATAAGGAAAATTCGAAGGCAGATAAGGTGGGACACATACAAAAGGCGTTTCTGACGACGCCTTCATGCTTCTCCTGTATAAAGACTGCTCCACAGATGATTCCATTCTACAGCTGTGCCGATGCCTTCAGCAGGCAAACATCGAAAAATTTAGCACCATTTTGACCATCAACCAAACCAGCTGCCAGCTCCTCACGCGAGGATCTACCGACCTTGCGGCACCTTCGAACCCTGACAACTTGACTCGGATCATGCGCCGTGAAATAGAGGCCCTCACCGCCTTTGCCGGACAACACGCTGGCTACTGTATCCCTCATTCAGGCCGTTACTCGCCAGGAGGTTGCAAACATGACCATGTCCTCTAGCCGCACACTGGAGAACCTGTATCAAGGCCAGTCCCTTCTGTGGCCGCTACCGCTACGCCTGCAAACGCCTTCACGAAAGGCTCCCTATAACGCGCAATGCTGGTGAATGGCATGCCCCTGACGATCGGCCAAACTGTTTCGCGTGCTTACGGGTTGGTCACATCCCTTGTCATTGCGGCAGCTATTGCTGCACGCCTCCACGCCCTTCTCTTACGGTGATGGTCGTGCCGACTACGGACGCCGTTTCTTGCCTGGCTGTGAGCCACCCAGCTCCGAGACCGCTTCACCTGCTCATAGGCCGAGCTTCTCACTTTTCCAGCAAACCCACCGTTCTCGCTGCCCTCTTCCTCGCCGCAGCTCCTCCCCATCTGCCGCCGGCCGCTTCTCGGGAAACTAGGCGATGCAGCTCCAGGAGGCGACGCAGCATTAATGCCCAGGAGTGCAAATCTTCTGCTGGCGACTGCTTTTCCTTGCCATCTCCTATACGTCCTTGTGGATTATGCTCTTGTCCATGCCCTCATTGATACTGGCGCCGAAAGATCCGTACGCAGCTAATCTTTTCGCCGCTATCTTAAGGAAGTAACGGCCCCTGCCGCTTCACCCACAGTTCGCCTCGAGGATGGCAGTACTGTTGCCGTTACTGGAATGAGTACTGCCCCTGTCACTGTTGGCGGACATTACATCCCAGTTCTGCTAACCGTCCTTAACCAGTGCCCTCACGACGTGATCCTTAGGCTGGACTTCTTAACAGCTCACTAAGCCCTTATCGACTGCTCAAGCGGCCTTCTTCGACTGGACTTGCCCCGATGCTCTAACGCCCCCTCCAGCTCTACCCGCCTTCGATCCACGAAGTTCGCTCGCCTGCCTCTTGGCAGCTGTCTTCCTCTCTATGCATACTTTTCCGCCTGTTCCTGGTGGCGACTACGTCGATTGCCCCTTGCCGATGCTGTTTGCACCATAACGTCGTTCTACCGCACTTCGTTCTCGTGTCACCCAGAACAGCGCTTGACTCCCTGTCCTTACTTCAGCCGGACGTCCCAAGTTCGTGCCGAAGGCATTTCGCTCGCTTATTTGTCGCCTTTGGCCGCCTGAATCGTTTTACCTCAAACACCTGCTCCGCCTTCTCACACTCGTCCGTTATCCACCTCCGATCGCCCTCTTAGATCTGCACAAGAGCTGCACAAGAGCACAAGAGCTGAGCTCCGAGTAACCTGAACATATTTACCACCTATTGATGTCCTACAGTACCATTCTCGACTTTGTAACTCGACCTGTGTGAAACGTCTGCCGTGCCTCACCGGATTTACACCGGCGATGCCAGTCCTATACACAGAGGCAGTAATGTGTATCTCTTTCTGAAAGCTGCATCATACATGGAGAGCTCCACAAGGTGCTGGCGAACGTCATTACTGAACCTTCCAATAGCCCCCGGAATCCCCTTTGGTGTCGTTAATAACACAGCTCAGAATTGGCGCTTGTGTCCACTATTGCCATCTTAACAAGTCACCAAGAAAGATGTCATTCCTGTTCCACGAATTGATGATGCCCTGGACTGTTTACGCAGAGCTCGCCACTTTTCCTCCGCTGACCTTCGTAGCGGCTACTGGCAAATCTCTGTCGACGAAAGGGACAGTCAGAATACTACTTTTGTTACCCCAGACACTCTCTATCAATTTAAAGGAATGCTTTTTGGGCTTTGTAGTGCCCCCCCCCCCATTTTCACTCATGATGAACTTCTTGCTCTGCGCCTTTAAGTGGACAACTTGTCTTTACTACTTGGACGGCGTCATTGTTTTCTCGCCCAGATTTGAAAACCCCCTTCTGGATTTTCGCCCCTTTTTGCGTGCTTCCGCTGCGCTGGGTTCATGATTAACTTAAACAAATGCAGTTTTTGTCACCAGAAGCTAAAAGTTCTAGCCCGCCTGGCTGATACTACTAGCTTTCGGCCCGATCCCCACAAAGCTCGCGCTGTCATTGGCTTTACCACTCCCTTTTTGCCCAGTGATGTGAGCAATTTCATCGGACGCTTTCTCCAGCCCCATTGCTGTCCTCGCTAACTCACCTGCCCTGGCCCACTTCGACCTTTTTGACCCGAGCATCGAGTGTCGTTAAAATACACGATGCACTAAAAACGTATTTTCGATACCGACACGCCGATACTTTCATTTTTGGCAAGAGGTGCCTAATATCGAGAAACAAAAGGTATCGAAATATAGTATCGAAGATACATGTATCTTGATTGTGTCTATACGCGCGAAGACGGTGAACATGTAGATGTATGCATCTTCGATACTGTCCATGCCTGATTCGAAACCTTCGCATTATGTGGTCGCCATAACGTCCCGTTACGAGTACCTCGACATCCTGCATTATGCCAGGGTGAACGCATAGCATAAAGTCTACTTCATGTTGAGTCTCTCCATTGGGGCGCTTCAAGAACTTTTCCTGTGCTCTGTTTCCGGAAGAAGGTCTTGAAGACCGATAAATGATTTCTCTCCATGAACTCTACGAATTACTCCACCTTGCAATTCCTACACCACTGACGATACTCGCCCACTGCCTGCATCTTGCTTACCGGCATTCATGCCTGTCAAGCATACAGATGGAAGACTTGTAATCAGGGCGTTTCTAAGAAATGAATGACATTACCTTCAAGCCGATTCGACCACAGATTTTGAGGTAAAAAAAAGCAGTGCACAGTTGCACCCATGCCTTCGAAAAAATATTTCAACATCGGCACGCATCTGTACCAGAGTCTTTTCGACGTATAAGACAACTTGGCTTACAATTGGAAACTGCTTAATGAACTCTTATGAGTCAGTTGACTGATGAGAAAAGATAACAGCTCAAATATTCTTCAAAATGGATTTTTTTTTTTAGCGAAGTGGGTCTCGTCGACCTCTGCAGCGCACTAGTGAAATCATGCAAAAGACCAAGTATCCTTATTAGCGTAAGGTAAAAACGCACTGAATTGTTTGTTTGATAATTGATAGTTGTGTAGTTCGGTAATTCGACGGTTTAAAGGAGAGGTGCCAAACCTCACAGTACTCGCCCATAAAACACTCTTAAACAGATTTCACACTTTTTCGTGCTTATTGCAGCAAACCACGGCCGTAAATGACAGGTCTCTGGTACCTCAATTTTCATAGTTGAAGCACCAGAATGTAAACAAGAATTCGGGACATGAAGTTCAAAACAGCCGCTTCCCTCAAACATGGGAAGTCAAACTTGGAACAGTTATTGATGTTCGGATGATAAAGCATGTACGTGGAAACCAATCTAATGCACTCCCAGATGAAAGCAGGCATACCGTTTGCAACCGAAAGCCATTGTAAATTATTCCTATCACACCTTATTCGATGACACTACATGGCAAACAGAAAAAAAGTTTTAAGACTTTAGTCGCAAAGAAAAGAAAAGAATGCGCGATACAGGCATCTGGAGCTGTACATAAATGTGTGCTTATGACAAAGATTCAGCAATTCTAGGTGTTTCAGCTTCACCGTTTTTAAAGCGGCACTTAGTCGGCCTGAGTGAAGCTTCAAAGCTCCAGTGTGGCGATTTGGTCATAATGCACTTCTCGTACGCTGGAATTCAAGCCTCTTTTTTTAAGCATCAGCTCAGGATAACCCCAAGAATTATACAAAAATGACCAGCTGGTCGACGTACGTGGCTCGGTGTAATTGATGGCTTTGTTCAGAGGGCACGTGTAAATATGGTGCATGAGCATGTACGGCTCCACCTCGTGGTCAGGAGAGAAGGGGCATTGCTTCATGCCTTCCCCACGGCACGACTGCAAAGGAGAAAAGAGAGCCGGAACACATGCTTCAAAAGAGAGAAAATGCAATGCTTACGCTGCCCGCGCTCAGATAGTTAAAGTCAGCTAAAGCTCGGTACAGAGAGCGCTAGCACGATGCTTTAGTCCACTAATTGTATCCGTGCCAGGATGTCACCGCTGTCACTGCTCTTATCTCCACACCGCAAAGTTCATACATCGTACACAAGCGCCAGTAACGTGCCTATGGAAATCCATTCACGCCTTCTGTCTAAAGGTAAGTCAGCGGTATGACGTAGGGACCTGTAAGCATGACCATCGACGATCATAACACTGGTGCCTATGCTGTTCACAGCTCCTTTTCCATTCCACCACCGTCTTCACACTGCAAGCTCGGCGTAAAGCTAGCGCGATGCCCCGTCGACCGTGTGCTGCTCCTCCCCTTTTCGCTTGACTCTGAAGATAAAACTGCCATGCGACCTAGTTGGTACAGCATCTTGCAGACATACTGCGCAGAAATACGACGGACGCACAAAGGACAGACAAACAAGTGGCGACTCGCAGATTAGCGTTCATTATTTGTAAAACACTCAATATGGTGACAAAAATAACTGATCCAAGTTTCAAAACATACTAAAAAAATGTGTGCACAAAACAACATTGACACAGAAGAAAGAAATGAGGCGTGGCTAGATATGACAACTGCCTTTCACGCAGAACAACTGACAGCCCGCGAACACGTTCTTATAGATAAGAGAAACCTCTGACACCGTTCTAGTCAGTTTATTAGGATGGCAAAGGGAATTTGTGGTTTGACCAATAAAAGAATCCCACCCACGGCCTTCAATACAGGCTTTGCTAAAATTTAAGACGTCCTTCCGAAAGATAAGTTGCGCTCTTGCAAGCGTACTGTCGGGGACTAATGTCGCCAGGACGCGTCATCGGGAACAGAAGCTGATAGCTCTATGATTAGCCGCTGCCTGCAGACCATACTTGTCGAGGTGAATTCGGACTCGCATGCTGTCATGTGTGATAGTGATAGCAGGTATGGATAGCAGGTGCTCGCTAACAAAGATCACCGCTATTAGCCAAAATCACTTGACGCGCGTCCTGAAGAATTTTGTCCCCCATAGTACATTTCAGCACCATCCAGTTTGTCCGAGATAGATTAGGGCAGAAAAAGATATATTTTATTTTTCGTAAAAATAAAATATCACCGATAAAAAAGATCAATTAGGTATTTCTGAGTATATTTGGAGGCAATAACACCGTGTTCATCCGCCAGGAATTGTTGGGAGCGCTACTGTTTGCGTTCAGTTCGTTTTTCATCTTTGTCCTTTCATGGGCACTTCCAATTGCAGCCACTTTCCGTCTCTTATAAGTTATTAATAGCTTGCAATCGTTTTAAAATGATATATTCTGTGGTTACATGCATTGATGCACATATTCATAAGTAGTGCGTTGAGAGGTCAACATAACACGATTAAGCCTGCTGAAATGGTATTTGTTCGCGACCCAAACTATCAGATCAAACTCTACCAGCTTTCACTGGCTTTGACAGTAGCGCAATCTACGCGCACACAAGTTTTGTACAGATACAGGCAAAGGGCTGATTTCTGTTTTTAGATCTTCCCAGGAGACATGCGAGAACAGGTAAATGGTGTGGACAGGTCGCGGAAGGAGAAGACCGATTTCAATAGAAGAATCCAAGTTCTCTTCGAGCGGAAACGATGGGATTCGTTGTATGCGTCGTCCGAAACGCAATTATATGAACAATCGTCATTAACTTTCCATGCTAAACCACAGCAGCGGGAACGTAACGACACGGGGCTGATTCCCCGCTCGTGGAGTTTTTCTTGACTGAATTCAAGGTATCATGAGCAAAAAGTTTCATCGGGGCCTTCTTGTAGAGGTTATGCTTCCATAGGCACGCAAGAATCTGGGATTTAGATGCGTTTCCGCAAAACTATGATCCGAAACATTATTCTATGCTTCTCAAAAATTCGTTGAAGAAGAGAGCGGTGAACAATTTGGACTGGCCAAGGGAGTCTGCTCAGAGTGTTTGAATTGAGAAACTTCGGGCAAGCATCCCGTGTTGTACGAGGGACAGAAGCGCGAGTAGCACCGAACAGAAACTAGACCAGCGGCTCAGAAAGTAGGGAAACATAGTCTAGACGTTCACTGACAACTTAAAATGTGAAAACAGTCCGACGTAACGCGCTCGCCCACGCTGCTTTACGTTGGCGAAAACAACTGCTAATATAGTCCGACGCTCTGCAGCGCCAACGTAACCGGCGGCTGCCAGCGCGCCCCGAAGTACCCGGCACAGATCTAGCTCTTGCTCCATTCGCGCGCCAGAACAGCCAACTGCGTCGACCCACAATGGATCGCACAGAGAAAAATGGCTGATGCCTCCCCGAACATGAGTGGCGCCGGCGGCTCGAACGTTGCACATGCGTCGGATGGCGTGGTGGAGAGGTTCATCGAAGCCATAAAACGACACCACTGTGTGTATGACTACAAACGACTCGATTTCAGCGCGTGGGAACAGATACGGCACAGCAGCGCTCTCTCCACAGGTTAGCTGCTCACGACTGCAGTTTTCGGTTTCATTTGTAGGTTTCTCGGCCTGAGCATAGCACTTGCTACACGCGCCGTAATGTTTGATCTCATTTTGGTCCCATTTTCCTTTACAGTTGAAGAATGCGACAACTTGCGGAAAGAGCACACATGTTACAAACACCGTTCCAACACAAGTGTGTTATGTCACTAGTGCAAGCCATGCATAACTCCAGAACATTGCTAAATTTAGATTGAGATTGCTAAATAAAGCCACATTTTTAGCTGACGTGTGAATTTTGCTTGCTTTGTATGCAAATGAACGCCGTTCTAAGAAGAAGAGGCAACAAAATCATGTTGTGCATTAGCATCGCTTGACTACCCTCAGTTGCCATGGCAAGGAACGCTTTGGGAACATGAAGCACTCCAATGGCGTCTCGAATTCACATGGCATCTGAAGATGAGCGGCTGCCCTCTGATGGGTTATGCGCGCTATGGACTGCCTCCAGCCGCCTTCTTGGATTCTGTCACCACTGACCCTGTCACTACAATCATTGAGGCAATAGACACTGAGAGAGCAGAAAATTACGCAGGCAAAATTATGTCCGCTGGCAACTCCACATCGGTTCCTAGGAAGGAGAGCCACCGGGAAACCAAAATTCCAAACACGTTCTAAACCCGTTTCTAAACCTCTAAACGTTCTCAACCTTTCGGCGTCATTGAGTAGTATGCCTAATAAAGTTTAAACTGTTTTTAAAACAAGGCTTTTCAGGTAAAAAGCAGCTTTTTTTCGGCATAGTAATACCAGTGTTGGCGGCCGTCCAAAAATAGGTGAATCATGTTATGTAGTGAAGTGAATAAATAGATCCTAATAGTTAACTATCACTGATAGACACCTAATTGCAATCAGAGATCTGTAGCCGGCCACTAGTGATAGCCATATCAGAGTTCCGAATTTCAAAACGCGATTAGTCTCATCGCTGTGGCTGGACAAATTTCTGCCATTTCTCGCGCCATTCGAAAACCGCGCTCTTGCGGGAGGGTGCAGAGCGACATCTATCAAAACGTCACACCCCGTGAGGCGTCTAAAGCGTAACATTGCGAGATACCCGATCCATACCGATTCCACAATCAATTCTATAGCCATCCAACAAGCCAATCCTTATTGTAATTCATAATGCAAGAAGCGAAACCATAATCCACAATCCAATCCATAATCCACAAAGGCACGAGCTGTCAATGAAGAAAACTATTAGAAAATTTCCGTCTAGGTAGGAATCGAACACGGGCCTGCGGCGTGCGACTCGACTAGGTGCGAGACGGGGACGATTGTTCTGCGCCACGGTGGTTCGACTTTAGCAAAAGAATGAAAGCGTGCCTAGTGAATGCAGAGTTGTCCTAGAAGCGTACATGCACATATAAATTGCAGATGCCGCAATTTACGGAGTACAAGACGCTTGGCGTATTGTATTGCTTGGCGTATTGTAGCGCCATCATGCGGCACCCACGGAAAATCTCTCACGCAAAGTACAATGCTAGCCCAGCAGATGGCGCCATAATGCAAGCACAAATGTTTTCCGATTATCTCAGGTAAGTTGTCTTAAGTGCCTCCTTGAATTTTTCCGAATAGCGCGACAAAAAGTTAAAGGACGCTTAAGCCTCGCCTTTAAGAGTGTAACGCGACAGAGTGTCGCAGCCTGCCAGGGAGCCCGCGGAACGCCATCGCCAATTCGGCACGAAGCCTACCCCGTTGGACAAATTGCTCGAAGTCTCTAGGAGGCCTCTCAACAAATCCGATGCCACGAATGCCAGCATAGCTTCCGCGCTGAACGAACGGGCAGCAAGCCGCATGGTGAACACGCCTTGAATGTGCGCTGCGTTGTTCGCCGCTCACCGCGTGATTTTTGCGTCCCCGCACGGCCCCATGCGCCCGAACGAGACGAGCGGGAGGCGCTAAAGCCCCTCAATGAAACAAAAGTAGCGAAAAGCTTTGAACTTTCCGACACACCTCCTCTCCTAGCGCGCTGCCGGGTAATCGAGCCTCTCATTGGCTGACGCGCCATGGTCACGTGTTAGCGCGCGCTTTTTGGCTCCGCAGCAGACGCCGGCGCCATTGCCGGGGCTTCGTTTCCTTTTGCAACACAGTTTTGGCGGGAGCGTTTTCCCACCTTTGATGGTGTCTACGCGCTGCGGCGACGCCGAGCTTTTGTTGCACTTGCGGGTGCAACAGCCAAGGAGGCAGTGGGAAAGGTTTTTCGTCATTCCGTCCGCAAAAAGCAATGCGGCTCGCCGAAAAATTTGGCTGCATAGGATCGGCGGGGAAAGCATTGATAATGAGCTGGATCCCTGTCTTTACGATGCGAGTGCCGCTCTTCAGTTGTCAGTCGCGTTTTTTTTTTCGGAGGATTTGGTGTGAAGCGCGAGCGACTGCAGTCTTTCTTCGCACTTAATGCCATCTGGCATGGCTGTAGATGGATTCGTTCGCTCGCGGGCTACAAAAGTCTTGCTGCTCGTTGTCTTAGCCCCGCCTTTCACGCTGCTGGCTCTGCTAGGCTCTGCAAGCGTAGCTTTGATGTAGCGCACGTTTTGTGGCGTATTCGTGGTTGATGTCGGACTCGTTCGCGGGCTCGACTCAGAACTTGCGCTTCATTTTGTTTGAAGTCTGCTGTTTACGCTGCTCGTGGTGCAGGCCTAGCTAGGTTTCATGTTGCGCGCATCGCTGGACGCATTTGTTTTGTTGCAGCTGGACTCCTTCGCGCACGAACTCGATTCCAAAGGGGCGGTCCTCGCTGCTGAAGCCCCCGCTGTTCATGCTTGAAAGAATGTCGTACGCCAAAAAAGGACGAAACAGGAAGGAAAAAACACAGAACAGGAAAGAGGCAAGACAATGTACCAACTAACCCGTCAAAAAGTTCTACTCGCGGTGCAGGACTAGCATTCATGCTGCGCGCAATGCTGACCGCATTTGTTCTGGCAGGGTTCATACCGAAATCGGTCGTTACTGTGCCCAGGAATAGCGACCGAACTATCGCTTGAATACTCGATATCTGCTTGGATAATACTTGAGAATGCATGCGAGGACCTCCGTCAAACATAGTTGCATACTTTTTTTGTGTGTTTTCAACTTTCGCGTGAAGCAACTTCCTAAACGGACAACGTTTTGCTTCGAACTGGACTGAGTGAATTTGAATTTTTGTTTTTCAGCTCCAACTTTTTTCGCGCTGCTTCGACCGAAAGCGATTAATGAACTGCGGCAGTCCAGACTGTTGCGCATTATGCATGGCAATTACACGATTGAAGACAGTGTCCTCTTATAAGCCATTATTGCGTATGCTGACCCAAGATGACAATCACTTAAACAAACATTAGAGTGGGTCGTAAAGCGCTGTAGCTGCGCGCGATGCAGCGGTCAAAAGCCTTTTTTAATTGCTGTTACTCAACCCAAACTATTAACCCTGCATAAAAATTATTCTCCTCACAACCGTGTAACAGTGCGCAACTAGGGATCGCCAGCCTGCGAAGTGTCCGAGATATATAGTAACTCTGAAATAACCGCTAGGCTTTCCTGCAATAAAAAAAATTTGCAACTTAGGTAAATAGGAACCTACGCAGAGCCGATTGCCCGAGAAAACGCGCTTTTGAGAGAATATACTATGGCAGCATTACACCGCCATCCATTCATATAAAGCCTAGGCCGCACGTCTATTTGTACGTCGTACCACTTCCCATTGGCGGAGTTAATTATGGTTAAGATTAGGCAAAAGACGCCGAGCTCGCTCGCGCATGCTATTAGACACCTTTAGCATTCCGTGTACCGTGTTCCCGTTACCAGTACCGGAGTACCGGGAGCCCGCGCGCAGCCAATGCGCATGCTCACATCGCCTTGACGGCGCCAGATGGCACCACGTACCGAGCAGCTACACGCACGCCTGCAGCATCGGGACCAATCAGAGTGTGCTCACCGGTGGTGGGCGGTCTCCCGGTACTCCAGTAACGGCAACGGTAACGTGGTACACGGTATGCTAAAGGTGTCTATTTCCACCGTGTGCACCGCAATCAAAGCGATCGCAGTTCAAAAAGTTCCGATAAAGCAGTGCAGCATAGGTCAGGGCAGTTGTTTGAGTATACCTATAATTTTTTAATCTCCCATATCATGATCGCATTGCGGCTGAGTCGAAGGCAGAAAATGCAAAAAGTTGATTCGAGCGGGCGGTCCACTGCGCGCCGAAGCGCGAGCATTGAGGAACAACACTCTGAGGATATTCTCGGCCACGCACGCCACTTCCACCGAATCACATCGATCGCAGTACAAAAAGTTTCGATAAAGGAATCCAACGATGCTGGGGGCAGTTATTTGAGTAACTAATTCTTCATCTCCCATGCCATGATCTCATTTCGAGAGAAGACAAGGCAGAAAACGCACGCACGGTCTACTGCGCGCCATAGGGCGAGCGTTGGGAGCGTCTGCTAGCTTCCCGCGGCCTAGGTGCCGCCACCGTCGGCGCCCGGGAGGAGCCGAGAGAAGGAGCGCCGGCATAGGAGGAGGAGGGACGAGATGTCGTTACTTTTATGCGAAGCATACTACTTTAGCTACCACTTCAGCCCTTCACCGTGGTTATGCGCCTCCAAATCACGTGATACATGACGTCACACCACGTGACACGATGACGTCACGACAGTGGAGAAACGGGGGGCCCACCTCGCGCCGTCGCTGTGGTTGTGCGCCTCCAAATCACGTCATATATGACGTCACACCACGTGACACGATGACGTCACGACAGTGGAGAAACGGGGGGCCCACGCGCCGTCGCTGTGGTTGTGCGCCTCCAAATCACGTGATACATGACGTCACACCACGTGACTTGATGACGTCACGACAGTGGAAAAACGGGGGCGCACCTCGCGCCGTCGCTGTGGTTGTGCGCCTCCAAATTACGCGACACGAAGATGCTTCGCATTCTCGAGGCTTAACCAAGTTAAGCCTCAGCCATTTTTAGTTTATTGAGGGGCTTTAGGAGGCGCTGCCGTCGCGCGCTATCTGTTGGGGCAGTGGCGTACATTGCGAGGAGGAGGTTTCAGGGGCCGCCGTCTGATGGCGCTACGTGCGCGCCAAGCGAAGAGATATTTTTCGCTCACGGCCAACGCCGCCGACGACGTCACCGGCTTTTCTGCGAGACGGGACCCTTAACGCTGTCGCGTTAAAAGCCACAAGTTAGTTGAGCCCCTTCGGTGACGGTGATCGCGTTTTCTAAATTTTGAAAGCTGACATGGCTATTATTAAGGGCTGGCAGCAAATCTCTTAGTAGTGTAATAGCTTAAACCTCACTATGAGAATTTAGTTCGGCACTTTAGTATCTTGTGTAATTCGCCAGTTTTTTTACGTCCGCCAACACTGGTACTAATATGCCGCAACAGCTTCCCTTTAACTCAACAGCATTTATTTCAAAGTTAGCAATCGGCTTTCCTGTGACACCTGCTATGTAACTAAGGAAGTTTCCGCATAAGCGACAGCACAAAGTGGAGCCGAAAGAGGAACCGCACACCGAAGACGAAGCTGACGGAGCTCGGGCTATGCTCTCGCACCTTACTTGGCTCTAACGCGATGATCGACAACCCGATCCAACCTGGCCAGCCTGTTTCCGCCGCTGTGATCTCTTCCTGTACCATGCGTCACCGCGACCCTGCCATCTTCAGCTGCACGAACGACACCGACATATAAGACTGGGTTGCCTCCTACAAACTTGTGAGCCCCTTCAACGAACGGGATGATGCCGTTAAGATCACTAACGTCATCTTTTGCTTGACAGACGCCGCGAACACTTACCGTTACAAAACCACGAAGACAATTTTTCTACCAGAGCGGCGCTCAGAATCAGCCTGACCGACGTGTTCTGCAGCCCCACTACCCAGAAACTTCGCGCCGAACAAAAGTTGCGCAGTCGGGCCCAGCAGGCAGGCCAAAACTTGACAAGTTATATCAGAGATGCCGTGGACTTATGTACACGCCTGAATCCATTTTTTAGTGAGGCTAACAAAATCAAGCACATTCTGAAAAGGATTGAGGATGGCGCGTTTAAAATGTTAGTGTGAAAAATCCCCAAACCGTCTCTGACGTCGTCGCTTTTTGACAGAGCTTTGACGAGCTCTGAAAACTGCGTCTTGTCACCCTTCATACCAGTGCTCGGAAGGTGAACTTTCAAGCTCGGCTCTAGGCAACACTGATCCCGATCAGCCGACCCTTCTATAGCAACTCGACAGTTTGCTCAGGAGTCGGACGCCCGCCAGTTATCATTGGCTGCATGCCAACCCGCCCAACGCCATACCTGTTGCCCTCACTTTCAGCGTGTCCTCTAGGCGCAGATTGCTGATATCCCGCCACTGAAATCCGCCCGTCTGGTCAATGCTCCGCTGACGTATATGGAAGCCGTGGAGCAGCCGAGACTTCAGCCCTTTGTTCCTGCCTATCCGCCGCCCGGCACCGTCTTCGCTCGGCTGCAGCTGGCGCCTATAATTCCACTCGTTCACCATTCTCTGCCTCGCACCGGTCCGCACCTCGCGAATCGATGGCGCACGCAAGAAACCGGCCATTTGCTATGCCTCCGGTGTCGCTGGCCATGTGGCCCGATGGTGCCCCACACGGCCAGTATGGTCGTGCAAGAGCACGCGAAACGGCGAGACTGTGGGCAATGTAGCTCACGCAACAATATGTGGCTACGCGCAGATGTTGCTTTCGCAATCCTCCAGGTTTAACCAGAACTAAACCACAGCCAGTTTTTTGAGACAGATTAACAGAGAGGGTGCTACGCAGGCACTTCCTAATTGATCGCTCTTGTCTGCTTCAATTAATTCCTGCCTGCTCTTATCTTTGTTTTTACCAATTAGAACTGTCTTACCATAGGCCATTTTTTTCTCTACATTGCGATGGTGCTCTCAGAGTCGATCATTTAAACACCAACTAGTCTGTATTACATACCGTTTCTCACACGACAGAGGAATCTAACACACCACACTCTCTTTACATTCAACAAAGGAAGCTGTGTGCTTCTTCTTGCACATCCTGGACACATGACTTTCTGGTTTGTTAACCCTGCATGGCCTATCGAAGTTATCACGTGCGAAAAAACGACGCGTGCCTCTATGCACTTAGCAGTATGCTTCAACTTGTGGGATACAGTGTGCCTATACGGATCAACAGCAAGTTTTTTCCGTTCTTCTCCGACAGAATGAGCAGCAGCTTGCTTATTCACGTTTATCTTTCTCAACAGTGATTCTGCAACAGCTATCTGCAGATAGCCATGGTAGCCAGCGACCGGCAACCTATTGCACTGCTGCTGTAAACTACTGTACATAAAATGAGGACAAGACTTACGAATGGCATTTTGAGGTTGGCAATCGCACTTTTCACCAGTTGGTTAGTTAGTTATATGGGGTTTTATGGCGCATAAGCAACTATGGCTATCATGCGCCAAACACAAGGTTAGATGATGTTATTTTCACCAGTTGGGAATGTGCAGAATTAAAGGGTAGCAAAGGCTTATTGCTACGCTGTTCATATGTCCAGCAGGTATTACTTGGTTCAGAAACCAAGCCAACGTCCAGGAAACTGAGCCTATTGTTAGATTGTAGCTCATACGCCCACACTAGCGGGTTGAACCTTTGTTTCAACATAGTATGCTAACCACCCTGGATTCGAAAGAATCCTGGTCACTGTCAGTAAATTTCAGAAATCCGTCCACATATCTCTCGTTCTGTGTCCTTGGCGTGTGTTGCGCTACAACGATGGTTTTATATATACGTACCTCTTCACCAATTAGCTCAAACCAAATTCCTACGGGAAAGTATGCTTTCTAGAACTCTCCGTCGTCAAGCCCAGCACTTTGTCGTACGTGATCAGCAGACGTACCTTCGGAACTGCCTACAAGATGGTCGGACATGGTGGCTGCTCGTAATTCCACAACATCTCCGCTCCGTCATTTGCACCAGTTATGACGACGAACCCCAGTACGCCCATGTCGGCCAGCTGAAAACTTTCTCCCGCCTGTGTCTTCAGTGATACTGGCACGTATCGCTTTTTGCGCCAGCACTGGCACTCTTGTCTGCAATGTCTGCGTAGCAACAACCCACCACCGCACTAACGTGCCCCTCTGAGGCCTTTACCTTGTACAGCCCGGCCATTCGACCTTGTTCAGGGCCAACTTTATGGCCCTATTCCCAGCACATTTGCAGGAAATCACTGAATCATGGCCGCCATTGATCATCTCACGCGCTACGCGGAAACTGTCCCGTTAACAGCGGCGACGGCATCTGACGTCGCCAGTTTCATACATCAGAACAGCATTATGCGTCACGGTGCGCCCCACGAATCTCTACAGCGATCCTGGTCACTACTTGTCGGGCGTCGTGGAAGCCCTTCTTCGGGCGTGTAATATCTAAAATAAATTTTTTAGATAATATTTTAGATATTAGAGAAAAAGTAAAATAAAATTTTTATTATTTACTGTCGTTGCAAATGTAAAGATTGATTAAAATTCATGGTGCATATTTGTTTTTCTTTTATTCACAATGTATCGAGCTTGCGTTAAGTGCTCTTTGAAGTGACATGTTGAAGGTGTTTAGCTGCGCTCTGTGTGCTGTATTGATACTCCTGCGGAAAGCTAACTCTCGAAGATAACTCTCGAAGAACATAATTGCTTTCCTAAGTTGTCGCATGGCTGAAATCCATGCGTATAGGAAATTTGCGGTGATAATTCTGTACGTGTGGAGGCAATGCGAACGTTGAGCTGCCAGATGACAAGACTGCAGGGTTCACCAAATCCCCGACAAGAGGAGAATTTGACTGCCTCACATCATTTCACTTCGAATTCCACAGATGGTGGCAAGCGTGCTAAGGAAATTTTTTTTAAACGCATAAAAGAACCAATTGCTCAACTATACACTGCAGCATGCTTGTTTGGTCGTACGTTTTGCCAAAGCTCATATTCCGTTTCATTCGAAAAGATACGGCATAAACGAACCAACAAGACTACGGCAGGTAGACGTGTGGAGTTCTCATTGCATCAGTGTCCACACGGGGTCTAAGCTGAAGATTCAGCAAGAAGCTGGAGGTGCCACCTGCTAGCTTCAGCATGTTGCTGCGCGTTCACCTCGGCGGGCAGATGCAGACAAGGGGGAGCTTAGAGAAATTCTAGGGCTAATTCAGTCTTCAATCTCGCTAAACAGAACAACAGGCATCTCGAACCAACACCGTCGCCTTCTCCCCCAGCGATCCCTGGAGGCTTCTGCTCACCTTCTTGCACTTTGAGAGGTGTATCTGGTACCTTCCACGCCTCATCCGGTGAGCCGGGTTAAAGGGGCAGGTAAGAAGAGGTTCATGTTGCGGTGTGTAAGTGGCCATTGCTGACACCTGCACCAGCGCATAAAGGGCGTCACCGGTTTGATCGGAGCGGAATTAAAGCCTCAAACACTTTGCCTGAAATGAACGCATGCGATAAGCATTGTCGAGACGGAGAGGTGGATTCTGGGCAACAAGCTGTAAGAGGATAGACATTAGCGACAAATTCGTTCCAAAATGTGCTTGTGAACATTCATGTCTTGTTACATATGAGTGCAGATTGAAGACCTCGCAAGCTGTATCAAGGTATAATTTTTCTTGTCTTCGTGAACGCTCTCGTGGAAATATTTATGTTAAAACTCTCCCATATTTATTCCATCTCTCGCGTCTAGGTATTTCGCTGCGTTCTTTGCAACCTCAGCATTGACGCTGAAGCCGCACACAACCCCAGAAAAATTCTGTTTTCGTCACTCAGCGAACGCATAGATTTGGGCTCATTTTGTAAACATATGACTATTGTGCGTTAAACGAAGAAACTGCCGCAATCACTCAGTGCCTACGGGATTCCGCAGCAAAATCAAGGCTTTGAAGCACAGCGCTCGTATTTCAATAGAGATGAACTTCAAACCAAAAACACACATGTGCGGTGACATATCAGAGGATGTTAAAAGTCCAGATAGTCGAAGTTAACATGCAGCCGTAGCGGTTCTCACTGCCCACATGTGATTTCAGGGGCGCTAAACCTGTAAACAATATACATACCGCACCGAACGGGAAAAAGGGTTACACTATTCCGCACAAAAATACTAGCATTACAATCAGTGACACTAAACAGCCAAAAATCTAACTAACTAATTAATGAGGACACTACCCCCTCGGCATGACATATCGGGACAAAACACTTCAAGCAACTAATATAAGCTACTTCAGTAACAAACACAGTTTCTTAGTACAGGAAAGCACTTCACGGCAAAATATGTTAGAGAATTCACAAAGTAGCCACTGATCAATTACTTCGCACGCAGACCACTATCCTCTTAATAATTGGAGGTAGTAAAAGTGAGAAAGAGGAAGTTACCACCTCAGGAAGCTAGTTAAGTGCACTACAGTCACAAACAAGAAGCTAGTAATGTCTAACAAGAAAATGGGTAGATACTGTTTTCGCTTAAGTTGCTAGGTTCTTTCGGTGTTCTGCTAGCGCGGTTTGTTAAATTTGTGTACAGAGAAAAAGTAAAAAAAAAATTGGCGGGGGCTTAGCTTTGGTTAAGCCTGGTAGGTTGCAAAAGCGAGCGCAGCGCCTCTAACGGAAGGAACGCGGCGCGCCGCGTCTAAAGAAGGAACGCAGTGCGCCGCGTCTACAGGTCACGCGTGGCTACCGGTCGCCGCTGTGCGATGACTCGACTTGGTAGCCCATCTCTCACCCTGGTAACACCTCACACTATGACGTCACAATGCATGACATGACTTCACAGGTCATTCTAAATATCACGCGTGGCTACCGGCCGCCGCTGCGCGACGACTCGACTTGGTAGCCCATCTCACACCCTGGTATGACGTCAGAGGTCATTATAAAGGTCAAATGGGGCTACCGGCCGCCGCTACGCGAAAGGCTGTTCATGAGCGTAGAACTGCTTTCGCAATAAAAGCAACATGTTTATTTTGTTTGATTCCTAACACCGGTAAGAACTGCCAATATGTGCTGGTCATAAATCACAAACATAGGTATAGATATATTGAGGCATGACTTCAGAAAATTAAGCGAGCTGATGGCATCAAACAACCCTGCAGGCCAACCACAAACGACTATAATTCAAGAAAAGCGCAACTCCGAAAGGGTCACACAAGCGTGACACATGCATCGAGGGTGAATACGCACGTCTTTCTCCGCTTTATATACTTCGAACATCTGACTTAGTTACGGGCTAGAAGCTTTTAACCGTTGATCTAAGCTAGCAGCCTTTGTTATGAAGTTGTAGAGTTATTTCTTTTTGCGCTTGTAGTGGACTTTCTGTTCAAATTTTCTTGGTATAACTAAATTGAAACGACTCCTAGGATGATTATCTAAGAATGAGTGCATTCGTTTACGTTAATACTTTGTCAACAGCTTTCGAAAATAAATATGGTCTAGCATGCCAACTGTCACCATCTGCGCTACCTGCATGCGGCAAGAATACGGTGTGCCAGGAGACGAGGAATTTGCTGTCTCGCTAGGTTCTGGCTATGCTTGATACTGCGTTGCAAGGTTCGTCACAGCTGCTTGGTCTGTAAGCACCCTGAAAATGCATCCCTACAATTGGTGGAGGTGTTGCATGCTTCCCAAACCACCTTAGAATTCTGGAGCCGTATGCTGTCCCCTGCGCCCACCACGCCTGAGGAGAATATTCCTCATCAGGAAGGAGAGTGTTCCTTTCTTGTATTTGACTTGTACCGCGTTCTTGTACCGATATTACGGTTTTTTCCATCTATATATACCTTTTTTTCCATTTGCCCCCCTCACCCAATGCTCTTCGGGGCCTGTGAGATACTAATAAATAAATAAAAATAAATAAATATGTCGATATCGGCGCCGATCTCTACCACAGTCCTCTGTTCTGGAGTCCAACGATAGCGCGATTCTTGCCTATTAAGTGGTACAGCCGGCCACGACTTCGACGACTTTCTCGTCATACGAAAGAGTCAGCAGCTACAATTGGGACGATTATTTCAAATTCAGTACGCCCTCGTCCATCTCACGGAGGTGGCGAATGTGTGGTTTCCCAACCATGAGGCTGACCTGTCCACTTTGTCAGTTGTTAATAGGAGCTTTTCGAAAGTGTTCGGTCGGTATGCAGTGCGCAAGCTTCATGCCGAAAAATGAAACAGCGCTGTGTCATCGCGATCAACCCGACGAAGAGGTCTTTACTAGCTACATCGAGGACATCGTTGACATCTGCAAACGCCTCAACCCGGCCATGCCCGATGGGGATAGGATCAATGGGATCCTTAGAATCATTGCTGATGACACATTACAGATGCTCCTCCCGAAAAATCCTATCAACGTCTCTGAGCATCTACGCGGCGCTGCGCTGTCTGCGATGAATTAGTCTCCCCATTGGACCTGGCTGGTCTCACTTCCGAGGACTCCCAGCTGCTCGAAGAAATCAACGCCTTTGTTCGCGAAGATGTCGCCCGCCAGCTGTCCCTCGCCCCTCACTTCAAACACACCGCCCTTCTTGCTCCTGACTAGGCTCTATATTTGGCCCCAACCATACGTGTGTCATGCAGGACCCCGTCGCTGATGTGCCACTATCCAGCCCTGTGCTCCCTCTTGTGACATGTGATGTACGCGCAAGCCGTGGCCGCGTCACCCACCAGTTTCTGAGTAATATCAGCCAGCCTCTTCCTTCCGGCAGCCGGCACCGGCGTTTGAGGCTCGGTACCACACCAATCTTTCTCAAGGTTCCGCCCACACCCGGCGAAGACTTGGCGTGCTGCGGGCAACCGACCCTTTTGATACGCCCGTGAGAGCCAAAATTGTCACCTGCCCATGCGTTCTCGCGTCGCGATGCTGACCGCATTATGCGTGCGCAGCGCCTCGGTGTGTACAGCCCATCGTGAAGGGCTGAAGCATGGTGCAACGAGTACCGAGCAGCGGCAGCACCAAGCTCTCGCTCGGCTTCCGGCTTTAGTTGCCCGCAAGGTGCCTGTCAGGCTGTCAGGTGATCAATTCTCATCGCGGATAATCGTCTATAAAATTTAGGGGGGCATTTTGTTGACCTAAAGTGCGGTGAGTCGGAAGCCTTAAGCGCGGTGGTGCTACTTGTGTCACTGATGTGTGGTTCTAAGAGTGGAACGCGACAGCGTCTTGCAACGCTGCCAGGGAGTCCACAGAACGCCATCGCCAGTTCGGCTCTACACCTTGCTCGTCGGTAAATTGGTGTTTGAGGAAAGGAAATGTATCTGTCTTGCATATCTCGGTGGACACCTGAACCTCGCCGTAACGGGAAGGGAGGAAGATGGGAGTGAACGAAGACACTGTATTTACTATACGCGCCTTTGTTCATTACAAAACATCGAGCTGGCATGGCTTAGTGGTAGCGTGCTCGTCTCGCACTCCCGAGGCCCAGGTTCGATTCCTCAACTCGAACTATTTTCTACTCGTTTTTTTATTTATCTGGTCTGACTAGAAAGGTTAATTAGGCTACTTGGTTAATTAAGTAATTAACTAACCTCAGTCCTACTTACTTGGAGACTCACTATACCATCCCTTTAATCGGTGGCATGGCTACTAGCCAAAGTACAATTGGCCCGTTTGAATTTCGCGCACTGTGACGTCACGACCAATTGAAAAGCATGACATTTCCGTCGCCAACTCCTGCTTACGACGATGAGGCATTAAAGGCTTCCGCCTTAATAGGCCACCAGGTTTATACTCATAGCGGCCGCCAATACAATGGCCACCAGCCACATGGAACTGTAGGTGCGAGAGGCTGCTTCTACCGTTGTAGGAAGCCGAGACTTGCTAGCGCCTCCAAGAAAGCGCCCACTGACACAAAGTATTCTCGTGGCACACGGAAAGCTCGCGCAGCGCCCCGGCAGTAGACCACGACCCCCATCAAAAGCATGGGCCTAAATGCAGCGGCAGCATGTGAACCAACGATCAGGCACATAGGCGTTCTGTTCTTACAGAATCCTTCGTGTGTCCAGAATTCGCCTGAAGGACACAGACGTCGCCAGCGATACTGATGCAAGGAAAGAAAACACGGACGGGGAGTAAAGAAACGAGTACTCACAGCTTTTCTTCGAACACAGTGGTGGCCGATGCCCGTGATAATTGTCTTCTTCTTCCTATTGCCTGGGGACTTCAACTTCTTCTTCCTTGTCGATGACGATGTGGGTGGCTGGAACCTTTCTCCAGTCGTAATTCCACAAGCGATAGAAAAAGAGGAAGATGGCGAACATCAAAAGAATGAAGGGAAGAAATCGAGAGGATATAAGCGTACACTTTTCCAGAAGTTGCGATATAGTCTAGGATTTTCGAAATCGTGCCTGCTCTGTCCTTTCATTTTCCATTCTAATTTCATAATACCGTACTTGAAGCCTACTGACCGCTTTCAAACACCTCTCTACATTACACAAAAAAAATTCTTTTTTATTACTATTTATTGTTAACTAAGTTGGCCGGGTCTGCATGCGAGTGTGAGCCCGCGGACCACTATGGCCTCGTTTGGTTCGAATGTGCTATCGCAGTTCGCAAGGACTGCGACCAGCCAGGCCGCGGCACCTCGCTTGCTGCTAAGGCGGAAAGCTCCCGGACCGCACAAGCTTGTCCGAGCGCCAAATTATTTGGCCTAGTTGGCGCTTCTTGAAAGCAGGAAATCTCGAGCACGGCGAAACCATGAACAGCGGCCCACGAGCGCCGCTCACGAGGATACTCTGCTACGAGGCTGGGCAGCGTGCACCACGCAACCGTTTTAGCTTTTATTGCGAAGCAATACTACTTTAGCTACCACCTCAGCCCGTTCCAGCGCGAGGCGGTGGTAGGCACCACTTGACCTTTATTTCAGATACTGTCAATCCCATTGGGATTTTTACAGGATGGGCACATAGTAACATACAAATCGAATACAAATGGAATGGTATACTTTAAAAACACTGTTATTTGCAAGTAATTACATCAGCATGGGAAAAAACACAGATAACAGAAAATAAAACACATAACGAAAGAGCATTTTTCACAGAAAAGGGTGCAATTTTATACATTGTAAGTAATATGTTCATGCAGATGCAGTTATATGCAGTGATACGAGTGGTCTGTTGTACTTGAGTAATTATGATTTAGTTATCTATTTAATTATCGCGCAAATGTTCTTCTACCAGAGTTACAAATTTCTGCAAAGGTGTATTAGTAGTGATAGAGGGGTTCTAACTATTCCATTCTTTTATGGCAAGCGGGAAAAATGAATATCTGAAACAGTCGGTTCAGAATGTGTACTCTCTAAGGGTTAATGGGTGTTTATGCCGGGATGGTCTGGATTCATCTACAGATATATACAACGAAGTATCTATGTTTAACGTGTTATGAACTAATTGGAACAATAATTTTAGTCGTGCTAGTCTGGCGCGTTTCTGTAAAGTAAGAATACATGCTTGATTTACATGCGTGGCATGACCTTCGGCATGACGTCATACCATCTGTGTAAAAACGGGGCCCCATCTCGCGGCGTCGCAGCGCGAGGCTGGTAGGCACCAACGGCGGCCTAACTCCCGCTCCTCTCACCAGGGGCGCCGCGCGCGGAGTGACGTCATAGCATCTGTGTAAAAAAAACGGGGCCCCATCTCGCGCCGTCGCAGCGCGAGGCTGGTAGGCCCCAACGCCGGTTCGCCCCTCTCGTCAAGCCTGTCAGATGCCGCCTCAAGCAAGCAAGACACTTAGGCTATGCGTCATTAGCCGTGTCAGTACATGGGAAACCAATAAAATAGCGGAACCTCTCGTATTGCTTCGCAATTACCAGGTTTAACCAAGCTAAGCCACAGCCAGTTTTTTGTTTTGTTTGCATTGGATTTTTTTAATATTTAGGAGAGCCGTTTCAATATAATAATGTACTGCTGGAGGCATATTTTCATCGACGCACTAGACACTACAAAATGGATGGGAGAAACAGAAATTACGACTGACTAACAACTTAAACGCAGTATGTTTCAAATGAGTCCGCCCGCTAAGTGCTAATCATCATCAGCCTCACTACGCCCAATGAAGGGCAACGGCCTCTCCAGCGTCTGTACAATTAACCCTATCCTTTGCCAGCTGCGGCCTCCGTAACACCTCAAATTTCTTAATCTCGTCCGCCCACCTAATACTCCTCGCACATGGAATATTTAACGCCATTCTCATGGAATGATGTTTTTTTGACTTAAATTCTTTTTTTCTACCCGCTGCTTCACGGCCAAAACTAATGTCATTCGCAAATTATGGGGATTGCGAGAGAGAGAGAGTACATCATACAAAAATTTCGATGTATGCTTCAATACGTTGTTTGCGCATGAAAACCGATTTTAAAATCTTAATCTTCATTTCAATAACATGTTCATCGCGGCTATCCCCCACGAGTCCAAGCCAAGCCAATGCTCAGCCAGCGGCGGCAGGCAAATAGGGGCCGTCGCTTTTTGAAATCCGGCAGTTTTAGCTGCGCGTCCGCAAAACCTCTGCGTATGCTACGGGCTCACCAGCCGCACTGCCACCCGTTCTTGCAACTACAGTTTTAGTTGGGAGTGGCTAGCGCAGCTCCTAAAAGAATAACATAGTGGCCAGCTAGTGACCGGAAGTCAAAGCTCCTAAACTGTGTGCCTAAGAACATTTTTTCTGGTTTATTATTGGCAGTAAAAGATGCAGTCGAAGGCTTTCTTTAAGTGCAAATGAGTTGAATAGAATAAAAATGTAAATTCCAATGCAAAGTTTGAGAACTAATTCTCCAGGGGGAAGGGGGAGGGGGGTCATTGTAATGACGACATTGCAATTTGTACATAGTTAGGCTTAACTGAAAAAAATTCTTAAATTTACCTCAAAAGCGATGAATATTTCCCTCCTATATCATAACGGAGGGATGCCAATGCGCAGAATAAAAGCGAATAGCAACATTCAGAGTGAGCTATCGCGTCGGAAAATGCAGCCGCGACGCTGTATTTGGTCCGATGCGGACGAGCAGGGCGCCGCATGTTGTCAACCTTAACCACGCCAGCCAAGCAAACACCGCAACGTAAAGTCCGCTGGGGCATCTGAATATCGAGAATCGTGCCAGGGTGAAGAATCGACAAACCATATCCTGGAAATATTTGTGTTAAAACTCACCCATAGTTATTCTATCTCTCGCATTTAGGTATTTCGCACCGTTCTTTGTAACTTCGAAATACGTAGCGCGAAAAACAAGACACAGGCAAGGTGAAGACAGGACACGAGCGCTTTCTCACGACTGAATTTTTTATTAGGAAGGATATCAGAATATATACCATAGATATGGAAGCGGAGAAGAAAGAAGGAAAAACAAAATAACAACTAAAAAAAAGAACAAGACGAGGAGATAAAAGGCCGGCGATGGAAGCAGGTACATAGCATAGCAACATAAAACACGTGCACTGTTACTTAACAACCGATTGGAGGTACACAGTCTCACTTTTTGTTAAGGCGATGGATGCGTCACTAATACACTTCCCCCCCCCCCCTTTCGCGATATGGAACGCTTCAATAATCTCTCTCGTACGTTGATAATATGCTTTGTCAAGTACTACAGTCTTATCGAAAAGGGGGCGACATTTACATTCTCTGCAATGCTTCGGTAAATTTTCAAGAGCTGTTGGCGTTAAAGAATTTCTGTGTTCGAACAGCCGGACATTTAGACAGCGCCCGGTCTGACCTACATAATATTTTTCACACGAAAGAGGAAACTTGTAAATCACCTCTTTTCTACATGGCACAAACCTAGATTTGTGATTAACATGGCAACGATGATCACTTTTTAATCCCTCTGCTTTCGCTCTGACCAACGCACACAATCCAGATAACTTCACGGGAGCTGAGATTACTGTGCCCACCTCGTAGCGATTGGCAACATTTCGTAACCCATGTGAAAAACGATGTACATAGGGCAAGAATACAGGTTTCTTTTTCGCGTCGAATAACATAGCCCTCTTGGCATCCTTGCCCTTGAGCCACAACAGGAGTTTTTCACAACTAGTGCTAATCAACGAAAGCGGATAACCGGACTTAGTCAATCTATTAACTTGTTCATGAAAACTTGTGGATATTTTATCATGGCAAGACTTAAGTAAAGCAGAGCGTAGGCATGAGGAGACAATTGAATTTTTTACAACTTTAGAATGCCCGGAGTGAAAATGGAGTAAAGGTTTAGAAGACCTAGGGTGGTAGCCCCAGCAAAGATGCTTATTGCCAAAATGAAGAGATAAGTCAAGAAATTGAAGAGAGTTTTCATTAGGCAATTCGAAAGTGAAACTCAAACCTTGACCACATGTCTTAAAAACCTTTAAAACGTCAACGACAGAGTGATTGAAACGACCAGAGGGAAGAAGAACCAAATAGTCATCAACATACCGAAAAATGTTCAATGATAGGCCGTCTAGATTCCTCTCAATTGTTTTGTCGATATGGCTAAGGAAAATGTTTGATAGAACCGGAGCTACCCGTGAACCAATACAGATCCCTGATTTTTGCTGGAAAAACGACCCTTTCCAACCCACAAATGTGGACTTCAGGTAGAATCATACCAATTCCAAAAAGGAATCCACGGGCATGCCACTATGATTGATGAACCGCGCCTCATCATTGCAGTCGCAGATGCACGTCCGAACACTTTGCAAAAGAGCATCGTGGGGTATATCATAGTAAAGATTCTCCACATCAATGCTGAAAGCCCGGAGCCTCCTCGTGTCGGACGTCTGTTGGTGCTGGACGATCTTTTCCGAATTAGATACTAGGAACGGGTCATCAATTTCTAAGGCCGAAAGGCTCCTAACCAAGAAGCCTGAGATGGCATGTTGCCATGAGCCCGCTTCAGACACGATCGCCCTGAATGGAAAGTCAGGCTTATGTGTTTTGACTGAGAAAAAAATGTCCAAATGCGACACTTTTGCGCCCTTCACAGCTTTCGCTAGGCGATCCATCGACATCTCTTCAAGCAGAGATATCGCCCTCTGCTTGACCTGGGCTGCTTTTTTAGTGACCTGGTGAAAATTCTTTTCCATTGCAACGTTGGCTTTTTCCAGATACATATCATTGGGCATGACGACAAAGAAGCCCTCCTTATCCGAAACCAGCACCCTTAATGCATCTGCGACTGCAATGATGAGGCGCGGTTCATCAATCATAGTGGCATGCCCGTGGATTCCTTTTTGGAATTGGTATCATTCTACCTGAAGTCCACATTTGGGGGTTGGAAAGGGTCGTTTTTCCAGCAAAAATCAGGGATCTGTATTGGTTCACGGGTAGCTCCGGTTCTATCAAACATTTTCCTTAGCCATATCGACAAAACAATTGAGAGGAATCTAGACGGCCTATCATTGAACATTTTTCGGTATGTTGATGACTATTTGGTTCTTCTTCCCTCTGATCGTTTCAATCACTCTGTCGTTGACGTTTTAAAGGTTTTTAAGACATGTGGTCAAGGTTTGAGTTTCACTTTCGAATTGCCTAATGAAAACTCTCTTCAATTTCTTGACTTATCTCTTCATTTTGGCAATAAGCATCTTTGCTGGGGCTACCACCCTAGGTCTTCTAAACCTTTACTCCATTTTCACTCCGGGCATTCTAAAGTTGTAAAAAATTCAATTGTCTCCTCATGCCTACGCTCTGCTTTACTTAAGTCTTGCCATGATAAAATAGCCACAAGTTTTCATGAGCAAGTTAATAGATTGACTAAGTCCGGCTATCCACTTTCGTTGATTAGCACTAGTTGTGAAAAACCCCTGTTGTGGCTCAAGGGCAAGGATGCCAAGAGGGCTATGTTATTCGACGCGAAAAAGAAACCTGTCTTTTTGCCCTATGTACATCGTTTTTCACATGGGTTACGAAATGTTGCCAATCGCTACGAGGTGGACACAGTAATCTCAGCTCCCGTGAAGTTATCTGGATTGTGTGCGGTGGTCAGAGCGAAAGCAGAGGGATTAAAAAGTGATCATCGTTGCCATGTTAATCACAAATCTAGGTTTGTGCCATGTAGAAAAGAGGTGATTTAGAAGATTCCTCTTTCGTGTGAAAAATATTATGTAGGTCAGACCGGGCGCTGTCTAAATGTCCGGCTGTTCGAACACAGAAATTCTTTAACGCCAACAGCTCTTGAAATTTTACCGAAGCATTGCAGAGAATGTAAATGTCGCCCCCTTTTCGATAAGACTGTAGTACTTGACAAACATATTATCAACGTACGAGGGAGATTATTGAAGCGTTCCATATCGCGTAAGGGGGGGGGGGGGGAGTGTATTAGTGACGCATCCATCGCCTTAACAAAAAGTGAGACTGTGTACCTCCAATCGGTTGTTAAGTAACAGTGCACGTGTTTTATGTTGCTATGCTATGTACCTGCTTCCATCGCCGGCCTTTTATCTCCTCGTCTTGTTCTTTTTTTGAGTTGTTATTTTGTTTTTCCTTCTTTCTTCTCCGCTTCCATATCTATGGTATATATTCTGATATCCTTCCTAATAAAAAATTCAGTCGTGAGAAAGCGCTCGTGTCCTGTCTTCACCTTGCCTGTGTCTTGTTTTTCGCGCTACGTATTTCGAAGATGCAATTGCTCCGACTAGCCCAGTTTAGCTTACTTGTGCAGTTCTTTGTAACCCCAGCAGTGGCGCCGAAGACGCACACATACGCAGAAAAATTCTGTTTCAGTCACTCAGGCAACGCATAGATTTGGGCACATTTTGTAAACAAATGACTATTGCGCACTAAACGAAGAAACTAAAAGCAATCACTCAGTTCCTACGGGATTCCGCCGCAAAATCAAGGCTTTGAAGCACGGCGGTCGCATTTCAATGGAGACGAACTGCAAACAAAAACACACGTGTGCTGTGACACGTCAGCGGATGTTAAAAGTCCAGGTTGCCGAAGGTAACCTGCAGCCATTCATCCTTGCGCTTCTCACTGCCCGCATGCGATTTCAGGGGAGCTAAACCTCCCAACACTATAGATACCGCACCGAACGGGAAAAAGGGTTGCTTTATTCCGCACAAAAATACTAGAATTCAAATCAGTTTAACTAAACAGCCTGAACTATAGCTACCTAATATTGAGGACACTACCCCCTCGGCATGCAATATCCGGACAAAACACTTCAAGCAACCAATATATGCTACTTCAGTAACAAACACAGTTTCTTAGTACAGGAAAGCACTTAACGGCAAGAAATGTAAGAGAATTCACAATGTAGCCCCTAACCAATTACTTCTCAAACAGACCACTATCCGCTTAGTAACTGGAGGTAGTATAAGTCAGCAAAAGAAATTTACTACCTCAGGAAGCTAGTTAAGTACACTACAATCACAAACAAGAAGCTAGTCATATCTATCAAGAAAATGGGCAGAAACTGTTTTTGCATATGTTGCTAGGTTGTTTCTGTGTTGTGCTAGCATGGTTGGTTAAATTTGTGTACAGAGAAATAATAAAAAAGCTACAAGTTTATTTTGTTTGATTTCCGACACCTGTTAGAGCTGCCAATATGTGCTGGTCATAAATCACACAAATAGGCATAGATATATTGAGACATTACATAAGCAAATTAAGCGAGCTCATGGCATCAAACAACCCTGGAGACCAACCGCAAAGGACTATAATTCAACAAAAGAACAACTCAGAAAGGGTCACAAAAGCGTGACACATGCAACGAGGGTGATTACGTACATATTTCTCTGCTTTATATGCTTCGAAAGTCTGACTCAGTTACGGGCTAGTTGTATCGGGCATGCGCTGTCTGCCTTATCGTGTCAGCGCATTGTCTTATCAGTGCTACCGCAAACTGTACGCTTGGCACTGCTACTGCCCCGCCCCCCTCCATCGCCTATAAAAGGGCGTGCTAATAAACCCTTCCTGTTCTTCTTGTTCCTGCCACCATGTAGTTGCCTCTATCCTTAGTGCGACACACATCACGATACATGGTGCCAGAAGTGGGATTCTGCGACAGCTATGGAACTTCTAAAGGCCCCGCCACCTTTGCAACTGACCGGCAACCTCTCTGAAAATTGGAAACGTTTCAAGCAGAAATTCGACCTGTTCCTGCAGGCGACCGCAACGAAGGAGCAACCTCGCAGCAATTCTGCGAAAGCCGCACTCCTGCTGAGCATAGCCGGTGATGAAGCGCTCGACGTGTTCAACACGTTCAAGTTCGAGGCAGCCGAAAGCAAAGACGATTACGCAACAGTGGTTGGAAAATTCGAGTCCTACTGTGCCGAGGTGAGCAACGAAGTTCACGAACGTTATGTGTTTCGCTCAAGGAAGCAGGCAGATGGAGAACCTTTCGAAAAGTTTGTCCGGGACCTCAAAAAGCAAGCCACGCAATGCAATTTCGGAGATCAGCATGATTCGCTGATCAGGGATCAGATCGTGTTTGGCACGAATAACTCAAAGCTGCGCGAGAAAATGCTTCGAGAGAAATCTTTAACGTTGCTGAAAGCTGAAGAATTGTGCAAGGTAGCAGAGTCTCTCGCACAACGAAACGAGGTCTGGAAAGCCGCGGATGACAGGGTCGATGCTGTTTCAAGGCACGCGCCACCATCGCGAAGCAGAAGTGATGACTGCAAGAAGCAGTACCGTTGCAAAAAGTGCAACCGGCGGCACAGGCCCACACAGTGCCCAGCCTACGGGAAAAAGTGCCATGAATGTCGAAAACTTCACCACTTCGCGGTTTGCTGTGAAGGCCTATCTAGAGTTGAACAAGTTAGTAAAGACAGCAGCGATGACGACTTTGACATTCTAGAAGTAGGAACTGAAAAAGGAAGCAGCAAAGACTGGATAGTGGAAGCACAAGTTGCCGGAAAAAATATTTGCTTCAAAGTAGACACCGGGTCCCAGGCCAGTCTGTTACCATTCTGTATGTACCGCAAGACTCGGGAGTCACAGCAGTTAACGCCCACAAGTGCGGTTCTGAGAGCTTACACCGGGGGTGTCATAAGTCACTTCGGAACAACGACACAGGAAGTAACTATCGGTAACGCTTCCGCCACCGTGAAGTTCTTTGTTGTAAAGAATGGCCGTCAAGCCATTCTGGGACTAGATGCAAGCGAAGCTCTGGGACTTGTCCATCGCACGGTGGCTACTGTAAATGCTTCGGAGTACCAAGCTCTCAAGGATTTTAAACATGTCTTTCAGGGGCTAGGCTGCCTGAAGCAACCATACAGCATGGTCATGCAACCATCCGCGATTCCAGTTGTTCAACCAGCTCGACGGGTACCCCTGTCCCTGCGACAACCACTTCGGGAGGAGCTGCGTAGAATGGAGCGTGCAGGCGTCATCGTCAAACAGGATGGCCCGACAGACTGGGTAAGCCCATTGGTTTTGGTTAAGGAAAAGGATGGTAAACTTAGGGTTTGCATGGACCCACGGAAAATAAACGAGCACGTAAAGAGGCAGCACTACCAGCTCCCGAAGCGTGAGGACATGGAAGGGGAATTGGCCGGCGCAGCCTATTTCAGCTGTTTGGACGCAAATTCTGGTTTTCACCAGATACCACTTGACGAAAAGACGTCCAAAATATGCACTTTTTCTACACCCTTTGGAAGATACCGTTATCTCCGGTTGCCTTTCGGTATCTCATCTGCTCCCGAAGTTTTTCAGCAGCGGATGAGCGAAGTCTTCGATGGCATTCACGGTGTACACGTTTACATCGATGATATTTTGGTGTGGGGCGAAACCAAGCAAGAGCATGACCAGAGACTAGTGGCAGTAATGAAAGCAGCTGAAAAAGCCGGCCTAACGTTCAACGCAGAGAAATGCAAGTTTTGCGTCACCAAAGTGCAGTTCCTAGGCGATATCATCACACGCAAGGGCATCTCGCCAAACCCAAAGCTTGTGGAAAGTTTGCTGCAAACGCCAGTGCCCAAGAACAAATCCGATGTTCAGCGCATGCTCGGTGTGTTGAACTATTTTGGCAAATACGTTCCGCGCCTGTCTGAGCGAACCGTGTTGCTGCGAGCCCTTATCAAGTCTCACTCAGAATTCGAGTGGACTGAAAACCACACGAGGGAGTGGAAAAGTGTCGTCCAGATTTTAAGCACGACTCCCGTGTTAGCCATCTTTGATCCCCGAAAAGAATCTAAGATAACTTGCGACGCATCGAAAGACGGCGTGGGCTCCGCCCTTTTGCAGAGCCACAACGGCCAATGGCGGCCAGTGGCTTATGCATCTCGTGTGCTAACGCAAGCTGAGCAGCGTTATGCTCAGATTGAAAAAGAGGCGCTTAGCATTTCTTTTGGCTGCGACAAGTTTTACCAGTTCATTTACGGACAGAAGATTCTCATCGAGACAGATCATAAACCTCTACTTTCTATAGCTGCGAAAGGAATTTGTGACATGCCCCCCCGCCTCCAAAGGTTTTTTTTGAAACTCCTGAAATACGACTTTGTATTGCAGTATGTCCCAGGAAAGCACCTCATCTTGGCAGACATGCTGTCACGATCATCGCCGGTTGCTCGAGACGACACCACTGGCGCAACTGACGACGTTGAGGTACATGCAGTTGCCGCCTTGGGCTACATGGTCACGGAGGCAACATGTCAACAGCTGGTAAATGAAACTGCCCGCGACGACTACCTCCAGGCAGTCATTTCTTGCCTGGCAACTGGCAAGAATGTCGACGGGGAACTTAAGCCATTTTCGTCTGAGCTTTCCGTCGTAAATGGGATATTGTTAAAAGGCACGAAGGTGGTGGTACCAAAATCCATGCGGCGTGGCATTTTAGCGAGAATTCATGCCGGGCATTTGGGTCTACAGAAATGCAAAGAAAGAGCCCGTCGTCTTGTTTTTTGGCCCGGTCTCAGCAGTGACATCAGTGTATTGATCAAGGGTTGCCCGACTTGCCGCGAGTTTGCTTACAAGCAAGCGCAAGAACCAATGCTGATGCGCCCAGTTCCTCGATGTGCGTGGTATCGCGTTGGTGTTGATATTTTTTCTTTTGGGGGAAGTTCGTACATCCTGGCATTTGACGCGTTTTCTAACTTCCCAGAAGTCGAGAAACTTGTCGACACTACTGCAAGGACGGCAATCGCTGCACTCAGTGCCATGTTCGCGAGGTACGGCGTACCACTTGAAGTGTGCACCGATAACGGGCCACAATTTGCCAGTCACGAGTTCGCAGCCTTTGCAAGAGCATACGACTTCACTCACATCACATCCAGCCCCCGCTACCCACAATCCAACGGACTGGCAGAGAAAGGTGTCCAGGTGGTAAAGCGGATCATGAAGAAATGTGAACATTCACAGGAAGACTTCTGGCTAGGTCTGCTGGCCTACCGCTGTACGCCACTGGAGGACGGCCGATCACCTGGGGAACTTCTTCAAGGCAGGTGCTTGAGAGCTAATCTTCCAGATTTTGGCGCTGTGCAGACAACTGTGGTCAAGAAGCACCATCAGAAGTGTGGCGGAAAGCCTCTGCCACCTTTGGCTGAAGGTTCTGTCGTGAGGATCCAGGACAAAACATGGTCAAAAAAAGGCACTGTCGTTGGGACTGCGGCTCCCAGGTCCTACAAAGTGCAAACCGAGGATCGGCGGGTGTTTAGGCGCAATAGGCGGCATCTTCTGCAAACCCGTGAGAAGTGTGCAGAAGACACTAGTGATGACGACAGCAGTTCGTCCGAGCGTGGGCCAGATAACTCCGGCCAATCTGCTCCGAATATCTCGCCTGGTGCCACAGCACGAACATCTGCTGACTTCCCTCGGCAACAGTCCGCCACCGACAGCTCGGCGCTCGGAGGCTGTGGGAACCATATGCCACTAACTCTGCCTGGACCCACACCGGTTCCAAGAAGGTCGGCACGGACAGCAAAGCCACCTCAACGTCTTCAGTACGACGCTGCTTTTAATCAAATAGCTTGAACATTTGTCGTTTTCATTACCCCTCGGAAGATGTATCGGGCATGCGCTGTCTGCCTTATCGTGTCAGCGCATTGTCTTATCAGTGCTACCGCAAACTGTACGCTTGGCACTGCTACTGCCCCGCCCCCCTCCATCGCCTATAAAAGGGCGTGCTAATAAACCCTTCCTGTTCTTCTTGTTCCTGCCACCATGTAGTTGCCTCTATCCTTAGTGCGACACACATCACGATACACTAGTAGCTATTAACCGTTGAGCTAAGATAACAGCCTTTCTTATGAAGTTGTAGAATTATTTCTTTTTGCGCTTTCAGTGCACTTTCTGTCCAACTTTTCATCGTAAGACTAAAGTGAAACGACTGCTAGTATGATTATCAAAGAATTAGTGCATTCGTTTACGAATAACTTAGTCAACATCTTTCGAAAATATGGATGGTTTAGCATGCCAACTGGCACCATCTTCGCTACCTGCGTGCGGCGAGAATACAGTGCGCCAGAAGACGAGGAAGTTGCTGTCTCGCTTGGTTCTGGCTATGCCTGATTCTGCGTTGCAAGGTTCGTCGCAGCTGCTTGGTTTATAAGCACCCTTAAAATGCATCCCTACAATTGGTGGAGGTGCGACATGCTTCCCAAACCACCCTAGAATTCTGGAGCCGTATGCTGCCTCCTGCGTCCACCACGCCTGAGGAGAATACGTCGACATTGGTGGCGATCTCTACCACAATCCTCTGTTCTGGCGTCGAATGGCAGCGCGATTCTTGCCTATTAAGTGGCACAGCCGGCCACGACTTCCACGGCTTTCTGCCGTCATACGAAAGAGTCAGCAGCTACAAGTGGGATGATTCTTTCAAATTGAGTAACGTCCTCTTCCATCTCACGGAGGGGGCGAATCTGAAGTTTCCCAACCATGAGGCTGACCAGCCCGCTTTCTCAGTTGTTAATAGGACTTTTTGAAAGTGTTCGGTCGGTATGCAGTGTGCAAGCTCCATGCCGAAAACCGGAACAGCGCTGCGTCATCGCGATCAGCCCGACGAAAAGGTCTTTACTAGCTACATCGAGGACATCGTTGACCTCTGCAAATGCCTCAACCCGGCCATGCCCGAAGAGGATTGGATCAATGGCATTCTTAAAAACATTGCTGACGACACATTTCAGATGCTCCTCCCGACAAATCCTACCACCGTCTGTGAGCTTCTACGCTGCGCTGCGCTGTCTGCGATGAATTAGTCTCCCCATTGGACCTGGCTGGTCTCACTTCCGAGGACTCCCAGCTGCTCGAAGAAATCAACGCCTTTGTTCGCGAAGATGTCGCCCGCCAGCTGTCCCTCGCCCCTCACTTCAAACACACCGCCCTTCTTGCTCCTGACTAGGCTCTGTCTTTGTCCCCAACCATACGTGTGTCATGCAGGACCCCGTCGCTGATGTGCCACCATCCAGCCCTGTGCTCCCTCTTGGGACATGTGATGTACGCGCAAGCCGTGGCCGGGTCACCCACCCGTTGATTAATATCAGCCAGCCTCTTCCTTGTGGCAGCCGGCGCCCCCGTCTGAGGCTCGGTACCATCAATCTTTCTCAAGGTTCCGCTCACACCCGGCGAAGACTTGGCGTGCTGCGAGCAACCGACCCTTTTAATATGCCCGTGAGAGCCAAATTTGTCCCGTGCCTATGCGTTCTCGCGTCGCGATGCTGGCCGCATCATGCGTGCGCAGCGCCTCGATCTGTACAGCCCATCGCGAAGGGCTGAAAGATGGTGCAACGAGGACCGAGCAGCGGCAGCACCAAGCTCTCGCTCGGCTTGCGGCTTTAGTTACCTGCAAGGCGCCTGTCAAGCTGTCAGGTGACCGATTCTTATCGCGGAGACTAGTCTAATTAGGCCACCTGGTTTATACTCATAGCGGCCGCCTATACAATGGCCAGCAGCCACATGGAACTGTAGGTGCGAGAGGTCCCTTTTGCCGTTGTATGAAGCCGAGACTTCCTAGCGCCTCCAAGAAAGCGCCCACTGACAAAATATTCTCGTGGCACACGGAAGGCTCGCGCAGCGCCCCGGCAGTAGACCACGACCCCCATCAAAAGCGTGGGCCTAAATTCAGCAGCAGCATATGAACCAACGATCGGGCATTTAGGCGTTCTGCAGTTACAGAATCCTTCGTGTGCCCGGATTTCGCCTGAAGGAGACAGGCGTCGCCAGCGATACTGATGCAAGATAAGAAAACACGGACAGGGAGTAAAGAAACGAGCACTCACAGCTTCTCTTCGAGCACTGTTGTGGCGGAGGCCCGTGACAATTGCCCTCTTCTTCTTCCTATTGCCTTCTCCTTCTTCTTCTTCTTGACCTCTTTATAAAGGCACATACCCACGTGGGGGGATTGGCCAAGGTATAGTGGTATAAATAAGGGAATTTCCATAGGATTACGACAAAATATCGGAGCCAAACGTGAATTTTGAAAAATATATTCATGAAAAACTACAGAAGAATATATGCAGTGAAATAACAAAGAACATTTTGGCGAGAATAATAATAATAAAAAAAACTCCAATACTTTTTAAAAAGTTAGCAAATCAACCTGCCAGTTGCAATTATGTAATCATGGACATTCCCACAAATTGAGCCCAATGCAAATCCTTTGGCGCTCGCTCCGAACGATAACAACACTGGCAGAGATAACAGGAGTCCTAACCTGGAGAGAGGGACCTCCAGGTAAATCGTTCTCTGAAGTGCGAACTTTGGACAGTAGAGAAGGAAATGATCCACAGATTCAACGTCCCCGCATGAGTAACATAGGTTTGTCGGTGACCACCCACATCTGCATATGTATAAATTTAAACTGGGAATCCTGCACCGCAGTCGCGTCATTGACACCTCACACTGCCTGCTTTTACACGAACGGACGTTTCATTTATACGCTAAGTGCTGATAATCAGTAGTATTTAGTAAGGGATCGCGTAATCTGGATGACATGTGTTGGAACCGCTAAAACCTGGAGATCGCCAGCAGACTGAAATTCGGGACGGGATGCGTTACTGGCCCGTCAAGAGCTGACCTTGCTAAATAATCTGCCACCTCGTTGGAATGAATGCCTGCATGACCAGGAACCCAGACAAAACGGACCTCCTTTAAAGTGGACGGGACAAAAAATCGCAGGAAGCGGCGCAAAAAATCTTTTTGGGAAGTTTCAAGGGAGGCTAAAACTGACAAACAATCAGCCAGGATGATAACGTGAGATACATGACACGAAAATTTGTGCAGGGCCATTCCAAGAGCCGAAAATTCCGCAAAGAATATGGGGATATAATCTAGGATGCGGACTGAATAGCTACATGCAAAATCCTGTGAAAAGATGCCAACTGCAGCTTTTTGGCAGCTGACGGAGGCATCAGTAGAAAGGACCACATGATGGGGGAATTGCGCTATATGACCAGAAAGAATGCCGTTTAAAATGTTTGTGGGCAGTTTCGCATGAGATGGGAAGATGTAGTCAAAATGGAATTCCACTGCTGCCGGCGTGTCGTCAACCCACTGCAAAGAACTGAGATCAGCACCAATCGAGGTTAAAAGTTTCTGCGTTAAGGTAATTTGTGGCATTTGATATCGTGGCCAATGATGGTAAAAAAATAAGGCCTGCTGAGACACAAAAATAGGAGTACTGACATTAGTCATCGGGTCCAACGACCTGAGGAAACTTCGCACCGTGAGTATTTGAAAGCGGGAAATTAAATCGGGCATACTGGCTTCGAGATAAAGCAGGGCGTTTGAAACTGATTTTGGGAGACCAAGGCAGAGACGTAGAGCACGCCTTTCCAGTAAGATTAAGGGTTGAACATTGTAGTTTGCGCTACCCGAGAACAAAATGCAACCAAATTCAAGAATAAGTCTTACATGAGCTTTGTAAAGTAACAGTAATGTGTCGCGGCGCATCCCAAACCTTTTATTGGCGATTCGTGTCAGCCGGCCTAGAGCGCGTTCTCCTTTACGCACGTTGTTCTTGATATGAAGGCTGTAATGATCGGAGGCCCAGACAGCGGAGAACGGCGAGCCAGTCAGGCGCCATCAGGTATGCGGCCAAAAGCGCTGCTGTTTCTCGGAGAAGACGCAAGGAAAAGCTAGCCTGGGGGCGGCTTCTGGCGACGGCGTTGGCGTGGACAAAGGCTCTAATCCCCTTCACCGGCGATGCTGAATGCGGCTCTGGTGCCGGACTGCGCTCCTGGGGACTGGCAGCGGAAACAGGCGAGCCAGTCGGGCGCCATCAGGCCACTTTGGCCGAAGGGCTGCTGCTCGGGGAAGACAAAAGAGACACTGCGTGGGGCAGCTACTGGCGACGGCGTCGGCGTACACAAAGGCGTCTAATCCCCTTCGCCGGGGAGGCTGAGTGCGGCGCTTCTCCCGGACTGCCGTGGACCGACGGACAAGACCCAGTGGCGACGACGGCGGGGCGACGGCGCCGCCAACTCAGTGCCCGAGTGCGCCCTGAGCAGCCGACAAAGCGAAGGGCGACACGGCTGATTTGTCCCTGAAACGGTCACCGGTGTGAGCGGTCAGCGCTCGCGTCCCCATCGATCAAGATCATCACACAGCAACAACGACCTTTGGGCCTGGTCGGCCCGCGGAAAACCAACAGTTCGCGACTGAGAGACGCCAAGTTCCTCCTTGCTCGTGTGTGTGTATGTGTCTGTGCGGTGGGCGCGGCCACGTGGGGAGGGCGGAGCCTAAGAACACGCTAGCGGCCCATTGGACGCTCAACCAGAGATCAGATTCCCTAGCCGGGTGCCTGGGGAATGTGAACTGCATTTAAGCAGCTATCTGTGGGGTGCCAGATCATCCTCCCCCATTTTCTGACTTTGGTCTCCTTGCTACTGTACATAATGTAAAATAAACCTTCAAGTTTACTTCTCCTCCCGAAGGCTTCTCTCCGTAGTCTGCCTGCTTCATCCACATGCGGTGAAGACCCTGGTCCCGATCCCCGAGCACATCAAGGCTCAAATCTAAGGTTGGATGGTAAGTAACGCCTAGATATGTAACAGATTCCACTTGTGGAATCAGATTAGAGTGATGGGCTAATGAAATATACAAAGGCGTGTCTGGAGGAAATACCAGTGTGCCACATTTGTTAACATTCAGGGATAAATTAATACGGTGCAACCAAACTCCAAGAGCATCCAAATATCCCTGCAGAATCTGGTAAAGCGAATGGATATCCGTGGCCGAGGCGAAAAAAGCTATGTCATCTGCATACACAAAAAATGGCTGAGGCTTAACTTGGTTAAGCCTGGAGAATGCGAAGCATCATCGTGTCGCGTAATTTGGAGGCACACAACCACAGCGACGGCGCGAGGTGGGCCCCCGTTTCTCCACTGTCGTGACGTCATCGTGTCACGTGGTGTGACGTCATGTATCACGTGATTTGGAGGCGCACAACCACAGCGACGGCGCGAGGTGGGCCCCCGTTTCTCTACTGTCGTGACGTCATCGTGTCACGTGGTGTGATGTCATATATCACGTGATTTGGAGGCGCATAACCACGGTGAAGGGATGAAGTGGTAGCTAAAGTAGTATGCTTCGCATAAAAACTGTTATATCAGGACGGATGGGGATGTCACTGACCAAAATATTAAAAAGCAGCGGTGATAGTACCGAACCCTGCGGCACTCCTCTTGATTGATGGTAAGTATTAGAACATAGGGTACCCTCTGCGCAATAAAAGTATCTGTCCTTTAGAAATTCAGATATCCATGCATAAATGTAGGTTGGAGGATGTAACTGCGCATTTCTGTCAAGTAAAATAGTATGTTCTACACTATCATAGGCTTTTGCAACATCAAGAGTCACCAAAGCTGAAACTTCTCTTCTGCGTATCGAGAGCCGAATTCTACTCTCTAGATCCACATGCGCGGTCCATATAGAGCATCCGCGACGAAAGCCAATCTGTGCTGGGCTAAGGCCATTAACATCCTGAACATGTTTTGTGAGACGGCTGTGCACTACCCGCTCAATTAATTTGACTAAATTTGAAGTTAGCGCAATTGGCCGAATATTATCTAAAACGTACCCTTTACCTGCATCTTTCCTCAATAAAATAATTTTCGCTATCTTCCAAATGCTTGGAATCCATGCATTGTTCAATGAAGTATTGACAATATCTAAAAGGTTGCTTGTGAAATCCTGGGCTAAAATTTCAATCATACCAACAGTGACACCATCTTGTCCGGGAGCTGCAGGGTGCATCATTGCCAGGACTGAGAGGAGCTCTGACGCATCAACCTGGGTATAATCTGAAGAGGGTGGGATTGCGCGCAGAGGGACATTTCTTTGAGTCTGGAAACGTACCGCTAGTCCCTGAGCAATACTATCCAGGGTTTCCTGAGCCTGTTGGGGTGATAACACTGTTGAAGAAGTAAGGTGAGGGACTGAAGAACTCTTGTTACGTTCCATAAATCTATACAGGGCCTTCCGATTACGAGGATTTGAAAGATAAGTGTTCAAATTTTGGTTATAGTCCTCCTTGGCTTTTGCAATTGTTCTTTTGAAAGATGCAGAGAAAAATTTGTAATTTAACCGATTTGCTGGACTCTGGTTGCAGGATAGCCTCTTCCAGGCCGCTTTTCTGCAACGATAGGCCTTCCCACATTCTTGTGTCCACCAGGGAGACGGCCGTTTATTAGAGACTGCTGCGGGCACAGTGAATATTGCATGGTCTACTGCACTTTGCAAAAATGAAACCGCCTGCTGAGCTGTCATCCCGGCTAGTACTGACTATAGAGGCAAGTGAGGCGGACATCAAACTTTTATAAATATTGTGGTTGACAAATTTATGGTTTACAGAACTATTTTTGTGCGGAGATAACCGCGGATAGTGAAAGTTATAGGAAAGTGGTCACTAGATGTACCCGAATCTTCTGTCAACCAATCAGTCACCTCAAGCCCACCTGCTGATAATGTTAAGTCAATGGCTGAGCGAGCACCACCTCGCATAAATTACAGCAGCGTACAGCATTTGCAGACAGCCACGACCAGAGAAGCTGGCCGCAGGAATCAGTGCGACTGCCCCATTCACTGTGGTGAGAATTAAAATCTCCCGCAATAACTACACTGCTTGCGCCAGCCACTAAGCTGTCCAAGCAGTCTGTCCTCTGTACACTTAAAGGAAAGTAGGTATTAGCAATTGTAATATCAGCACACTGCGGAAATGAAATTTTGAGAGCTAAAAGCTCACAGTCAGGGAGAAGAATTTTCTTAGAGATTTTCTGATGACATATGTGTTTAGAAAGCATGATTACCAATCCGCCTCCCCTACCAGCATTTCGATCTAATCTCTAAATTCGAAAGTTTTTCATTGAAAATGATTTATAAGGTGATAACCACGTTTCTTGTAAAAGCACGATATCAGGGATGTGTTTCCGAATAAGTAGTTCTAGATCTGGAAGAGAAGAGAATACGGAGCGGCAATTCCATTGTAACACTTTGATACCTGCCATGATTACTCACCAGTTGAAGAGGCAGACACCGCCTCTTTGAGGATATCAACATTGGGAAGAAGTTTTGGTGGTCCTTTTCTAGCTTTCATCTGATGAGAACTAGATTTAGATGGTGACGAGGAAGCACGACGCTTCTGCGTAGGACACGACATTTCTGTAGAGATTGCCGAGATGGCAGGGTTGCAGAATTGGGCCGGCTACTAGGCCTAGCCTGGACCCATGCTAGCGGACGGAGCCGCAGCAATGAACGCTCTCAAGACCGGAAGCCAAAGACCCTTTATTGACGCCAGCGTCTCTATTTATAGAGCTGAACCAGCGCCCTCTACATCTCCCCTTCCCGACACATTGACCCCCATCACGCACACGACACAGCTCAATGTCACACACAGTCTGCGAGGTTCAGTCACACAGGTTCACAGGTTCAGTCTGCTCGGTGTCCTCACACGTCGGCCGGATCTTGTAGTGCGCCCAGGTGGTGACGAAGAGGGGAGAGCGTCCAGGACTTCTTCTCGCGAAGACTGAAGCATCTCACGATGAGGTGAGGGACCGTGCAACCCTCGAGGTGGTGTATAAACAGGGCTGCTGTCAAGTGCATTTGTCGGAGACGACAGCGTGCTTGAACCCTGAGGTTCAGTGCTTGCGCCCGAGGACTCCTCTGATGCTGCTTGAGTTTGAGTAGGCAAGGTCGAGTGCCCGTTCTCATTCCACACAAGCTCTGTCGACTGCGGAACAGAAATGTCATTGACAAAAGGCATCAAATGAATCCTGTTGCGGACTAGAACCTTAGTCGGCGTCTCCACCACATAGCAGCGCGGTCGGGCGGCTGGACTAAGTACCACCGCAGGAGTTTTTACGTCTCGGACCCAAACACGATCCCCAGCTTCTAGATCTCTCTGACGACTGGCTGCATGCCTTTTGTCGTACTGCTTCTTCCACTGATCTCCACTAGGTGGCTGGATGCCGCATTCCCGCTTTCCGAGACGAGCGCGAGTGAAGCCACCGGAAGTTGGACCGCTTGTCCCGGAAGTCGGGTGTCTGCTGTGTATTTCAATGCAAAAAGTCGCGTCTTTCGCCCTTTCGTTCTCAGTTTTTTGCGTTGTTTTCGTGTGGTGTCTGCTGTTATATGAAAGGAACAAGCAAGCTGAACGCGAGAAATGTGAGCATTGTGTGCAGAATCCTGTAATTTCTGCGAAAGTGAAGAAAACAGGCATGCAGGTCTCACCCTGCCTCGGCAAAGGGGTACGTGCATTAAACACTATGTTCTTGCCTGGTTCTTGTATTCCGAGCGTAAAGGAGAAGTAGTGGAATGACGATGAGCTTAAAACCGAATTTTCGTGCAGTAAAGAAAAGGCACAGCGCGAGGGGAACGACTGACAAGAAAGGCGAATGGTGCAGTGCGCGTGAGAAGCGCTGTTAGAAGTCAACTGCACCAAGCACCACGAATTAAAGACCATTCAGGCTTAACTTGCAACAACACGAAACAGTACATGACACGCTCCGTCGAAAAAGCAGTACCATACCTTTTGGAGGCGCTAATATGAACCAACCGAACACCGTCGACACCTCACAAGACACCTCACAAGTAGCCTAGCCCTCGCTCCGGTTCGGTCTAAATATAATTCGGTAAAATGGTCGCTGCAAAGTAAGCTGCCTGCGGAATGTTTCAACCTATTCTTTCTTATATTTATCCCCCATTGATAGCATAACTTGGGCTTGAGCGTGGGAACAAGCATCGCAGTAAAGAGCAGAGTTGGCGAAGCTAGGCAAACGAGACGACACCGAGCCGAGTAGACGAGGCTCCATACTTGCTGTGTGTAGCGACGTCCTGTCGTCTGCTAGTGTCGCCCCATTGAAATGCAATGGGCCCTTATTCTTGAAACGTCCTTCCCGAAGACTTCGCTGGTCTCCTCGCTCAGTCGGCGGCGCAAAAGGTGGGCATTGTCATGGAAAAAGACGAGAACGGCGAAAAGACGAAATGCTAAGTGGGAAAACAAAACTGGAACTGAAAAAACGTGCTCAGCTCCGGTTTCATGCACTGCCAAAGGCTGACTTCCGGGACAAGGCCGCTTACTTCCGGTGGCTTCACTTTCGGGCGCCCGATGCGGCATCCAGCTCCCCTAGTGGAGATCAGTGGCTTCTTCTGAAGCTGGCGAGCCTGCCGATCCCTGGAGTGGAAAGTCGTAGATGACGGCCATTTGAGTCTCAACTGGCACTTAGCCATCGGCAACCTTGTTCTCAATCTTCTACCTAACAATAGCTGCGCTGGGCTGTAACCAGTGACACCCGGAGTATTACGATAGGCCAACAATCCCAGAAATGGATCTGAAGACTTGGTGAAGATGTCTTTGATGGTGCGAACCATTCGCTCAACTTCACCGTTCGATTGCGGGTAATTAGGGCTTGACGTTCTATGTTCGAAACCATACTGACCCGCAAAGGAGGAAAAGAGCTTTGAAGAGAACTAAGGTCCATTGTCGCTTCTTACTAGCTTGGGTATGCCAAATCGAGCAAAGATGCTTTTGATGGCATTTATAACGTCAACAGAAGTTGTATTCTTCAGGTGAATGACATCTGGATATCTCGAGTAATAGTCGACTACCAACAGATAATCATGACCTCTGTGCTTGAACAAATCTATACCAACCTCCTCCCATGGCATCAAAGGAGTTTTTGTAACCATAAGTGGCTCCTGACGAGGGATTCGTGTTGAAGCACATTGTCGGCACATGAGTACCTTGTCACGGATCTGTTGAGACATGCCAAACCACCAAACAGCTTCTTGCGCCCGTTGACGTGTTCTATTGATACCCTGGTGACCCTCGTGGAGAAGTTCTAATGTCAACTTTTGGAGAGAAGCAGGGATGACAAGTCTATGGTCCTTAAAGAGAATATTATCTATGAGGGACAAATCACCTCTATACTCCCAATACTTTTTCATATATTGTGGAAGCCTTTCCTTACGCGGCCAACCCTGAGTACAGTATTGAGTTAAAAGGGTACATTCTCCATCCTGCTGTTGATGGCTGCGAACATCATCAGGACTGATTAGACGAGTCTCAGTGATTGCTGAAATATGCAGCTGTAAGAATTTTTCGACCATATCCACTTGTTGGGGAGGTGAAGCTACTGGAGTGCGAGACAGCGTGTCTGCAGTAGCAAGCTGCTTGCCAGGAACATAAACAACTCGGAACTGATATCGCATCAGTTTGATACGGAACCTCTGAATCCTAGGTGGCATCATGTCAAGATCTGATTTCCCTAGAAGAGTTACTAGAGGTTGATGATCCGTTTCCACAATAAATGAGATACCACGAATGAACTGGTCAAACCGGTAAATTGCCCATGTCACTGCTAGAGCCTCTTTTTCGGTCTGGCTGTAGCGTTTTTCTGCCTCTGACAGAGCACGAGACGCAAATGCTACAGGACGTAGCTCACCAGTGGGCTGTTCTTGCAAAAGAACTGTGCCAATGCCAAAAGAGCTGGCATCACATGACAGAGTGGTGTTGTAGCTTGGATGATACTTAGCTACACACAGTGAAGACGTGAGCATTGACTTGACCTTGTTGAATGCTAACTCTTGCATAGGACCCCAGTACCAGTCGCTACGCTTATTTAGAAGTTCTCTAATCGGTGCTGTAGCCTGTGACAGATTTGCAAGGAAGCTACCAATGTGATTCACCATACCCAGAAACCGGCGAACACTATGAACATCTGTCGGAGTTGGTAAAGAACGGATAGCTTCAAGCTTGTCAGGACTCGGAGAAATACCATTTTCACTCACAACTACGCCTAGGAATTCTATTTGCCGCTGGCCAAAACAACATTTGCTTTTGTTAAGCTTTACACCTGCTTTGCTTAGACGATCCAGAACTTCAGATAACTTCTGGTCGTGTTCCTCTTTATCTTTCCCAAAAACAAGAATGTCATCAATCATATTAACAACATTAGATTGGCCTTCCAAGATTCTAGCCATTTCCCTTTGAAAGAATTCCGGAGCAGATGTTATTCCAAACGGTAGACGACAGTAGCAGTAACGACCAAAAGGCGTGATGAATGTAGTGAATTCCTGACAATCTTCCGAAGGACGGATTTGATGAAATCCAGCAGTGGTGTCCAGCTTTGAGAAAACTTTGGCATCACCTGGTTGTCCTAACACCCATTCAACCGTAGGTAAAACGTGCCTTTCCCTGAGAACTTCCTTATTAAGTTTGGCCAGATCGACACAGAGGCGGTATCCACCTGAAACTTTTGGAACTACCACCAAGCCTGCACACCATGCCGTTCGCTTGTCAATACGCCTAATAACTCCCTGTCTTTCAAGCGAGTCAAGTTCATCTTTAACCACGTTATGGAGGGGCAGGGGAATCCTACGTGGGACGCTCAGAGCAAAAGGTACAGCGTTCGGTTTTAGTCGGATAGTGGACTCCGCACCAAAAGTCCCTAAGCCTTCAAAAATTTCCTGCGTCGGCAACTGACCAGGAGAATGAGAAGGAGGAGCCTGACTTACTTGCGAACGTGCCAGCGAATCAACGAAATGAACTCCAAGAGCTGTGATGGCTGGATAACCCAGAAGTGGCGTCGACTGCGATGGCAGGACGTAGACTCTCTGCTGCGAAGTGCGACCTTTCCATTCGAGGGTGGCTAAAAATTGACCAGCAACCCTCAACTGCCGGTTGTCTGGCCCGGTGAGGCGACCCTCCGGCGCGTCCAGCCGCGACGGAATGCCTGGAAAAGTGGCGGGAACCACAGTCACTTCTGCACCAGAGTCCACTTTAAATTCAAGAGGAAGTCCGTTGACCTTGACACACACGAACTTGGCGTTCTCCGTCTTCTCCTTCTTGATAGGATGCACAGAAATGGAGTGCGAGTGTCTTGCGGATGAGCGTTGCTTGGAGACGCAGACGCTCTCAAAATGACCCTTCTTTTTGCAGAACCTGCATGCAGCGTTCCGCGCAGGGCAGGTATCACGTGCGTGAGCTTCGCGTCCGCAGAAGTTGCAGGGTTTTTCCGAAGCGTTTCGACGAGCGTCTCTCGGAATGGATTTGCGACGCGCGGTGGCGTCCACATGCACAGGCAAAGTACCGTTGTGCGCTCGTTCCTGGCTTTCCTTCTGCGCGTCCTCATACAAGCGTGCATGTAAAAGCGCCTTCTCGAGAGTCAAATCCGGCGTTCGGCAAAGCTGTTCCGAAAGCTTAGTATCGAACAGGCCAACAACGAAGCGGTCACGAACCAGCCTGTCTTCCACGCTGGAAGAGCCGTAGTTGCATTTCTTTACCATCGAACGCAGGGTGGAATAGAACGCGTCCACGCTCTCGGATGGTTGTTGTACACGCTTATGGAAGCGAAAGCTTTCATGAACTTCGTTCACAGGATGTATGAAGTGAGCCGTGAAGCGTTGTTTAACTTCGGTATACGACGCGCTTGCCAGCTCGGTGAGCCCAAGAGAAGAGAGGATGCGGCGCGCTTGAACACCCATGCAATAAAGAAGTGTGCGAATCCTTACTTCATCTGTTGCTGAAGACGCACCCGTGGCGACAGCAAAATCTTCAAATTGCTCCACCCACGATGACCAGGAGGCCGGGTCATCGAAGTCGAACGCTGGTGGCGGCGCTAGGCCAGACAAACCCGCGAATCGAGGTTGCGTCTCAGTCGAAGACGACGCGTCCATGGCGCTGCAGATGGTCTTGGTCTTGAGATGGTCTTGAGATTTCAAAAAAAAAGAAAAATCAGAATCGAAACACTTCTGACACCATGTAGAGATTGCCGAGATGGCAGGGTTGCAGAATTGGGCCGGCTACTAGGCCTAGCCTGGACCCATGCTAGCGGACGGAGCCGCAGCAATGAACGCTCTCAAGACCGGAAGCCAAAGACCCTTTATTGACGCCAGCGTCTCTATTTATAGAGCTGAACCAGCGCCCTCTACAATTTCGACATCTGTTGTGCAGATATCGGTGCAACATGCATTGCTAGGAAGAGAGATGTTAGGTGAGACCTGGGAAGCATCAGGAGGTGATGCTGAGCTGCTAGCAGTAGCGGCACAAGCTGAAACAGACGCAGGCTTCGCTGCCAGAACGGATGGAGATGGTGACACAGATTGAACTGCAATAAACTGAGCCAACGCCTCAGAAAATGTGTCTAGCATACGCTCAACAACATTGTTAAGGGCTTTTTCTACAGTGGAGACAATGGAGGCAGTCAAGTTGGACTCAATATCCCCAACAGTAGCGCGCACATGACTAGCGTATGAATCCTTCTTCGTGTTAAGAAGAGCGTAAGCATCGGTTCTTGAGCACCGCTTCTCTTTGATAATGTCTAACAAGTTGCGCTCCTCACTGCGTTTTGCGCAGTCGGCATCATCTGCTGGGTGGTTATTGCTGCAGAGGCAACAATGAGGCTGCTCTGAGGTGCAGTTCTCCGCAGCATGACCTTCGCCACACAAACGGCAGCGGGTCTCTGACTTGCATGCTTTGCCGCTATGCCCGAACCGCCAACAGTTGGTGCATTGAAGTGGGCGCGGTTGCAGAGTGTCAACACGGTATACAATAGGCCAGATTTTTAGTTCAGTAGGGCAGGAAGAGCCAGCAAAAGTTGTTATTACCGATTCAGTAGCAACACGCGAGCCGTTTACTTCTCTACTGCACCGATATACCGAAAGGACTCCAACACCTGCATCCTGAAATTCTTCTAGAATTTCTTGCGGGGAAGATGCTGGGTCCACACCGCGGCTACAAATATGGCGCTGCTTCCGATCTTCAGTAAGCGGTTTCCCGTCCCGGCTTGATAAGGGGCAAGATCGAGGGTCACCTTGAACCGTAGGTGGATGTTCCGAACCGGGGAGCCCAGTTAACGGAATTCAATGCATGGGTGTACATATCGTCTTCGGCGACATCGAGAATGGAGACCATATGGTTGTTCTGCCTCCATCCACACAGATCGGTAGAAGTTGTCACATGGGTCTCTAGACAAGTTGAGAGAATATTCTATGCCAGCCTTGTACCTCTGGCACGCAGTACTGCCGCAGCCAGGGAAAAGGAGCAGATCCGCGGGGTCGGTGTGCAGCCTTGGGGCCGTGGAGCGGAAAAAGTCTCCGTGCTAGACGTGAATCCACTGCGTGACCATCAGCCAGATGAGTGGAGTGACGACGAAGAGAAGTGTTGCTGCTAGCACGGCCACCTTAATCCACAGGCTCAGACGGCAATTTGGCTGGCGGGCAAACAGCCGTGGCCCTGCCCGCCACGGCTGTTTGCGACGAGCGCCGTGGCCCTGCACTCGAGAAAAACAAAAAGCGTAAATTTTTACTGACCCATTTTCTTATGACCATTCGTCCCATCCATTTGTCCATCCCTTCCGGTACTTCCCAGGGGAGATCAGGGGAGTCTCCCCGGGCCCGCTCCCCCGGCTGTGGGTTGCTATAGTAGCTTTCCCTTACTGATTTCTTTCCACCTTCGGGTGGCAAAATTACAATTGCCTACGGGCCAATTCGTCTTTTTTTATTGTCTTTATACCCGCGATACAATGGTGCTGCGGGAGAGGCTTATTTTCTTATTCATTTATTATGCCTCGATCTACTATGTCTTCTCAGAGCACACCAGACATAGTAGTGGTGCGGGCGAGACACTATCTGATTTAAGAAAACGCCTCAAATTATGCTCTGCCCTGTCTCATCAGAGCTTGGAACTAATCGAATATCTTCTTAATTGATTCGTCGAATGAATCAACTAGCTCATGTTCAAGATTATTTAAAAGAGCCGAATAAATTCGGAATTTTTCGAAAGCTGATTTATTGGGGGTTATCGTCCAAAAGCGACTCAGGCTGAAGGTAAAATAAGCATGAAGGTAAAATAAGGCTAGCCATAGTGTTCTCCGTCGACTGTTTCAAGGGAAGGGCCCACTCCTACCCCTCTCAGCGCTCCTCCGCCATCTTTCTGCGCGGGAGGCAGGGTTATCGCCACATAGCCCATTTGATTCGCGGTTTCACAACGCTCATACATGGCCTCCAAGATTGGATGACGCAGCAGGGCTGAGACAGGTTTAGCAAACCCGGCTTAGACGTCCGATCTAGGAGGTCATGGCTCAAACGTTGCTCTAGCTCCTTTCGTCTACTGAGTTCTGGCTTGTCATCAGTAGCAAAAGATGATTTTCCTATATGTATAACATAACGATCAGTTATTATACTGGCTTTGAGCAGTCTACCCCTCAGTGGAGATCAGTTTTGCTTCTTGGGCAGCCATGGCTACTCCACAAGTTATAGAGCCGTACCGCATATCCCGTTATCACTTCTGTGTTTTTTGCATGATTAATTCGTTTTCTACGATTATTCACACTAGAAACGAATATTTGCAATAATGACCGAATCGTATTCGATTAGGTTCTATTGCAATTCCATTCACATTCTGTTCAGTTTTTAGCAATACTATTCTTATCCCATTTGGTTTTTAAAAGTACCATTTGAACCCCCTCCCCCCTTATAATAAGTAGAACGTGTTGTCGGGCTAGTTGGTTCAATACTTCAGACATGGCAGTTGCGCGAAACACACACACACAATACACGTTACGGGACGAGCGCAATAGGATACAACTTAAAAAAAAACAGCAGCTGTTGACAGTGGGCCATGGACCGAGGCGTCCTGTATTTCAACAGGAAATGAAATCAGATTTTTAATGTTGGACTTTATTAAAGAAGCCAGGGATCAGAATTCCAGAGCTAGGTAATTTTTTTGTGATTAGCTTCTAATCTAGGTAACAAGAAAAACTTTAACAACGGAATACTTTTCTTTGTCGTGAAGGAATACTGTGCGCTGGTCCTGAATGTGGGCGGAGCTTCACTGCAGACTTAAGTTGTATCCGACTATAGTTACCTTATTTAGTCGGTTTGTGCAAAATTTCAAATACAATAATAAGGCGAAGGGGCAAATGGGAAGGGATGATCCTATTTTCACAAGGCATTTCTTAAACATTCTTCACCAGAAAATGGCGCATAGTGCGATTTTGCCATTTAAAGAATTTCCCGCTTTGGAAAAGGAGAAGGAAAGCGGTCACACCTCCCAGCCCCCTCCTCTTAATTCCACCCCGAGCGTTTTGCTAAAGGTGGACTCAATGGGAGTCAAAAGGCTATACGTTTTTGGTATCCACTTTCCGGGTTCTAAAAAAAGCTGGTGAAATTTGAAAAGCAGTCCAGGAAGAAGCATTCTCCGTCCTGGACAGTAAAGCGCTCATTCAACAAAACCTGAAATCTTATGTGTACAGCGCAAGATTTCCGCACTCTGAGGCATTCCGATGGCGTCCATATAGTCGGAAACTTCGTTTCGAGCATAAACCCTACACGACTGCACTGTGCCGATGATATGGTTACTTCGCCTCCCGCCTTTTCGTCGATATAGTTCCTTACCAAACAAAGGCTTAAAACGGCATCCGTAGCCGAGCGTCGCCGAGTATGCTTTCCTCGTTCGGAAATCTCTAACTCGCACCGTCTTGTAATCCCTACGTGGGCGAAGTGACCCGTCACTTATTCGCGGTCAACCGTTCAAAGCACGCCGGAGGAGCTAGGAATAAAAACTCTTAGGCGATCCTGGGTGGATGGTTTGAATGCGCTAGCAGCGGAACGTTCGTTATATTCGTGGTTAACACACTAAAGTTCGTTATATCCGAGGTAAGCACATTAAGGTTCTTTATATCCGACCTTAACACCCGAAAGGTCGCTATATCCGAGTGGCATACTGTTGTCACCTGCCCACCTGGTTGTGGGAACCTGCTTTCCCCAGGCTACTCAGAGACGGCGGTCGCCATTTCCGCTTGCACAGACTCGTCTAGTGATCACGCATTAACAGCCTTGAGTGCCCTGGCACGTGAGAAGAAATGCTGCACCACCGAATACACCCACTGGCAAGACCACGTCTTCTTTATTCTCGGCCCCTTCCGGTGAATATTAAGGCGAAAGCATTTAATGCCTCATCGTTGTCGAGACAAGGCTATCAGCAGAAGCTTGTCAGCAGAGCTGTCACGCTTCTGACGGGTGTCCACCGAGATATGTGAGACAGTTACTGCGTAATTTGCTTTCCTCAAATACAATTTTCGTTTTCTTTATTACGGCCCCTCTTTCTTCTTCCACTCCCGCTTCTTCACTGCACGGTGCGGTTCAGGTGTCAACCGAGATGACAGAGAATTACTGTGCCATTTCCTTTCCTCAAAAAGCGTTGCGTTCAAACGGCAAGACATCGCGCCGAACGGGTGGTGGCGTTCGGTGGACTCCCTGGCAGAACTACAACATGCTTTCGCGTTCCACTCCTAAAGACGAAGCTTATGCGTCATTAATTAGCAGTTAATTTATATTTAGTCATTATAAGTAATTAGCCATTGATTATTAATGTGCAATAACTTAGTATTTAGTCATTAATTATGTGTGACGTCATCCAGTGGTGACGTCGCCAGTGCCACAGAGGAAGTCAAAGTGGTGCGGAAAACGCTTTCGCCTCTACGAACTTTAGACAGTCAAAGTGCCCGCTGATTTTTTTTTTATCTTTGGCCAGCGAGAGCGCGGGAATTTTCGTTTAAGTCATACAATGCCGTCAACGACGCCTATTACTACGGATAAAGCACCTCACACAGCTGACCTTTAACAAGCTAAAGCAGACGACTTTGTAAACACTGTCGGCCCAGCGCGATTTTCTCTTTGTAGAGAAGGACGGCTGACCGAACAGGCGCACCGGTGCGCCGATTCGTCAACTGCGGGCTCTACAGCCATGAGGTCCCAAACAGTATAATCATTATAACGATGCAAACTCATAAGTGCTTCAAGAGCTGCCGTATAATGGATAACACACACAATTAAGGGAGACAGTCAAATAGTGTCGCAGGGGGAAATTCTGAGCCTAAAACAAAACTGTATGCGACAATTCAAAAGGAGGGACTAGAGGTAGATCGAACCTCAAAGCTTCTTTAACAGTGTAAGGGGTGTTTGAGCATTTCACCTAACGTAATGCACAGCCCGGGTCGATTTTAACTAAAAAAAAAACAGCGATAAGGTTCCTATTACACATCACCGTCCAAATGGTGGCCAAAATACGTTGTTGATCCACAACAACTTTACTCGCACTACTGCACGACATCGATGCGAACGTTGCCTTCTGTGAGTGCTGGTAACCATTAGGCTGCAACGGCTGCCACCCGCGTGGTGCTGCCACCTCTTCCTACGGCGGCCGCATTTTGCCAAACAGGCATACGAATACACCACTGGTAGCACTACAGTTGTGCTACATTTCGGCATGACTCATCACGACGCTTATTGCGAATACTATAAGAAATAAAAACTCAGATCAGTAGGTGGAATAGATCCAGTAGCACCGCGAGCGCTGTAGATGCACACCGTTTGTCAAAAGAAGAGCCCGGAAGGGGTTTGCTTCTATGCCGTCTTGAGGGGTTCTTTTAGCAACCCCGGACTTTTAGAGAAATGAGTAGACGAGTTTCCCGCAACTTCAAAAGATTTAGAACGCTGGCGATGCATAACAAGCCACACAACATGGCTCAAAACGAAACTCCTTGGGCTCCAGACTTTTGAGAAAGGGCATACGTATACTGTGCGCGAAGCCTTTGCTGAAATGATTTCATTTTTTTCGGCATATAGCATGAAAGCAATTCTATATCGTGTATTCGGTCGACGACGTGAACACATGAGCAGCAAGATGCCATTACCTAATTAGGCCCGATAGGGTGCCGTATTGAAGCGAATGTTGACTGAGGATCTTTAAAAAACGAAAAGATCTTAGACCACCATGTGCTTAAGCGCGCGCACGCGCGCGCACGCACGCACACACACACACACACACACACACACACGCACACGCACACACACTTACACACGCACAACCGCACGTACGCACGCACGTACGCACGCACGCACACACACACGCGCGCACACAACACACGCGCGCACACGCACACGCACACACGAACACGCACAGGGTCTGCCCTGAAAGTAATGAGACAAGTCGCGGCGTGACGCGCGCATGCACTGGATTGGGAAAGCGCTTTTGGGGGAAGAAGGGGGAGCCTTCAGGTTCACTGCGATGAGCTTCGTTGGCTGCGAGCAGGCGGAGTGGACGTCTTCGAGCGTGTACCCATGTTTCGTCGCTGCGTCGAGGAAACCATGGAGCGAACCTTGGAACAGCGCTACGCTGTGAAACTTTGCAATAAACTGAGTAAGACGCCTACCGCGCCATTCGACGTGATCAAGACAGCATATGGGAGCGATGCGATGTCCAGGTGGCCTGTTGTAATGACACAAATCATTTACAAACGGCCGTGAAGACATTCACGACGGGCAACGGTCCGGGCGCCCGTCGATGACGGTTAAGAACGGTAATATTGACTGTGTAGTCCTGAACGCCTTCACGACCCTTTGTAAATGCTTCGTGCCATTGGAACCCTTGAGATATGGACATTGCATCATTCCCACATGCTGTCAAATGCCTCGGTAGGTGATTTACTCAGTTTGCGCAGTTATAACTTTCGCTCCATGGTTTCCTCAACGCAGCGACGAAACAGGGGTACACGTTCGAACACGTCCAATCGCTTGACCTGCTCGAAGCCAACCGAGGTCTTTGCATTGTGAAGCTGAAGGTTCCCCCTCGTTCCCCGAAAAGCGATGTCCCGATCTAGCGCATGCACGCGCCACGCCGCGACTTGTGTCCTTACTTTCAGGACAGACCCTTGACTTAACGGAATCTCGTTCATGAAAACGTTGACAGCACTACGTAGAATGCTCGCTGTGTATGACTTTCCTGTTATGATTTTCTTTCAGAAAGTACGGCCCCACTACTCGATTTGAGTAAACCTTTAACAAAAGAGCAATGGTTCGTGAAAGCTGCACCCTGCCATAAGCGACACAACAAAGTTGCTCGCCGTCGTGGTAGGCCTGGTAAGAGCCGGAGCTACAAGACAGGGTCCAGCGATTGTAGACGTGAGTTCGAAAACTGCCCGATATTCCATGATGCAAGCGGGATCTCCCGCGTCAGTGTGCCAAGCCTGCTCGCTGCGTCTGCTCTCGAAATGGGGATCGACACACATTCACCGTAGTGGTGGGCAGCTCGCGCGGCTTCGTCCGCGCGGTGATTGCCTGCCCGGCCGCTATATCCTGGTATCCGCTATATCCTGCAACGGTGAGCGAACGAGAGCATAATAAACGGAGAGAGAGAAAAGAAAAAGAAAGATATCGAAAATACTCGCCACACTGCCCTGAGATAGGATGGAAGCATTTGTCCCTTCCTCCTTCTTTTTAACTGCTTCATTCCTGCTCTCGAGGCGCAGTTTTCTGGTCTGGCGTGCATATTCCTGCAATGCTAGAAGCCCTATCCGTCGCACATTACCCTCATCATCACTAGAAGTATTTGGGCTCAACAAAATGGCTGATCATTTTTCATTTCATTGATTCTTAAAAATCGTTAGGTTAAAGTCACATTTAGCAAAGGAGGTAAATTCAGAGCCATATTCTGGAAAGCGAATCGTCCCGCTGGACCGAGGACAGCCGAGCACTCTAGAAGGCATGTCAAGGAAAAGGGATGAACCGTAGAGGAAGGAAAGAACCAAGGAGAGGCGATTACGTCACTTATTTTGAAGCCGGCTGCCCCCTGCGCCATCATACTTGGCCGCCATCTTAGCGCGTTTGCGCATGCGAAGCAGATAATGCAGCAAACAACGCCGCTGCACCCAGCGTTACTAATTGCTGCGCCGGCGACCAAGTACTGCCAATAATCCTTGCGGAAGCACGTGACTTCCGGCGCGCTTTCTGGCGTGCAGCTGAATGGCGAGGGCATCCCCCGAGTTATCCTCCCTCCGTGGGATGAACAAAGAGGACCAGGCATCAGGTCACCCAGCATCACAGGCCAATCGGCCCAATACTACAAACGGATGGTGTCACAGTGGTCCTTTGTGGGACCGACCTTTGCCAGCACGTTTCTTACATTGGGTCGACTACCTGCGATGCTTGCGTAGGAGTTAAGAGTGCCTGGAATTCTCAGATATGCCAGTCTTTGCCTAGAGTGGGCTGTTCATGATTCAGTTTTTGTCTGCATATAGGGTATCTTCGCCGCAGGGTACGTAGCAGACTCTTAACGTAATAGGAACACATCAATTCGCATTCACGCAAGTAACCAATTTACAATTAACTCCAGGCAAAAAAAATGCGCCTTAAGTTGCGCGTGCACTGTATCCTGTGTTGTGCATTCTTTAGCGCAGATTCTCCATGTCTAAAGAACGTAGCGCGTAGTTTTTCCATTGCTGATGCACTTCACTTCACTTAGTTGTGTGTTATCTACGGACGTGCCACTTTCTTCTTAAGAAGTCGAATACATTAACGTCCAATAACTGCATCTGGATTAAAATGACGGTATTAAAAAAATTTAATGCGTAACTTGGAGTGGTGTTTTCACATTTTACTTCAGCCCCGCCGCGGTGGCTCAGTGGTTATGGTGCTGGGCTGCTGACCTCAAAGACGCGGGTTCGATCCCGGCCGTGGTGACCGAATTTCGATGAAGGAGAAATTCTAGAGGCCCGTGTGCTGTGCGATGTCAGTGCACGTTAATGAACCCCAGGTGGTCGAAATTTCCGGAGCTCTTCGCTACGGCGTCTCTCATAGCCTGAGTTGCTTCGGGGCATTAAACCCCAATAAGCCAAACATTTTACTTCAAGCGCACCAAAAGCTTTAGCGTCACCGTTGATCTCCGTACAAATATTTACGTCTATTTCTTTTCAAGGTACAGTGGGTGGCACTTTGTTCTAGTTTGAGTAGATGAATGAAGGACAGGTTTAGAGCAGTGACGTATAGCAGCAGCGCTCGTATGTACGAGTCTCAGCCAATAGCGTGATACTGAGCACCTTCTGCTTTGGGAGTAAACGAAAACTTCGTGGACTTTTGAAGCATTGTGCGATCATATCCCCTTAAATTAAAAAAAATAACTAAAATGGTTTCACGTGGCGTATGTTAGGGTAGAGAGATGAAAATAGCGCTTCTTTCTGAGTCACTCGGAGTGTACTATACGAACGCGCATCTTATTATAAGTGTTATAAGTGGATACATAAAGCAAATCATAAAGGTCACTGACACACGTGCTCGATGGTGTCAGTGACCACAGGATTTTGCAGTGCGATTTCACAGTAGCCAGGAATAAACCAGAACAGGCAAAGAAAGTTATATTTGACTATGCCAGGGCAAATGTTGATATGCTGCTCAATGAACTATCATTATTTTCTGCCGATGTTTTTCATTCTTTCAGTTCACGGGATGCCAATGAAAACTGGTCTCTTATTCGCGACAAACTAACTTTGTTAAAAGATAAGTACGTGCCAAAAGTCACCATCACCACATCTACAGAAAGCACATGGTTCACAAGGAGCGTCAAAAGATGTATAAACAAAAAGAAAATGTTGTACGCGAAATATAAAGTGTCACGATCGGCGCGCGATTTGAATCAATACCGCACACATGCGCAACTGTGCAAAACTGAAATTGAAGACGCGAAAGACAAGTTTTATAACCATGACATTTCGGTTTGGTTTATTGGGGTTTAACGTCCCAAAACAACTGCTGCTATGAGAGACGCCGTAGTGAAGGGCTCCAGAAATTTCGACCACCTGGGGTTCTTTAACGTGCACTGACATCGCACAGCACACGGGCCTCTAGAATTTCGCCTTCAAGAAATTCAGCCGCCGCGGCCGGGATCGAACCCGTGTCTTTCGGGTCAGCAGCCGAGCGCCGTAACCGATGAGCCACCGCGGCGGGGTCCATGACATTTCGCATCTGTTAAAGAACAATCCTAAAAAGTTTTGGCGAGTTGTTAATCCAAATTACAGTTCCAACTCCTCAGTGTCAATAACTAAAGAAGGCAAGCTCCTTACCTTCCCTGAGGTAGCAGAGAAATTTAACCAATTTTTTTGCTCAGTGTTCACAGATGAGAGCCCTTTACCTCCTGACCTGCGATTTACAAAGCTGCATTCAACTATGCCCGACATAACTGTCACGCCAGCGGGCGTATCCCCTGCCATAGACCGTCTACCCACTAACTACGCACCCGGCCTCGATGGGATATGTCCTAAATTACTCAAAATAGCAAAACCTGCAATATGCCCCATCTTAGCTGCTATTTTTCAGCAATCCATTGACACGGGTTGTGTTCCAAACGATTGGAAAATTGCGCGTGTCATTCCCGTTTTTAAATCTGGCGATGCTTCTAAACCTTCAAATTACAGGCCCATTTCGTTAACTAACATCAGCTGCGAATTGCTCGAGCACATACTCTCATCTGCCATCATGGGTTATCTTGTACAGCATAACTTCTTTTTTGTCAATCAGCACGGCTTCTTACACGGTCGATATTGCGAAACACAGCTGTTTGAACTGATCACTGACCTTCATTATTCGTAGATTTCGTATTCGTAGATTTCGCCAAAGCATTCGATAAAGTCCCACACATACGTCTAATAAATAAACTTGAGAATCTGAACTTAAATTCTAAGGTTATTTCTTGGATCAAAAAATTTTGGCCAGTCGGCATCAAACAGTCTTTGTTAATGGGCATTCATCGTCCCTCTCCCCCGTTAAATCTGGAGTACCGCAATGGTCTGTACTCGGACCTATCTTGTTCTTAGCACTTAGGACTTATCTTGTTCTTATCTTGTTCTTAGTTTAGTTATATTAATGAAATAAGTAATAACCTAAATTCCACGGTCAGATTATTTGCAGATGATTGCGTGATATACAGACAGATTACTGATCCTTCCGACTCTACTCGTCTACAATCAGACCTTAACAAAATTAATGACTGGTGCACACTATGGCAAATGGAGATTAACACCTCAAAAACAAAAATTGTTAGATTTACCACAATATCTAGCGCCGAACCTTGTTATTACACTTTGAACAATGTGCGAGTAGAATCGGCACCCATCATAAAATATTTAGGTTTGCATTTAGCAGCAGACCTCTCATGGAACAAGCACATCGATACGGTTATTAACAAAGTTTCCAAAACACTCGGCTTCCTCAGACGTAACCTGCGTTTAGCTAATCCAGACACAAAGCTGTTAGCATACACTACATTAGTTCGCTCGAAATTGGATTACGCCTCTTTGATCTGGAACCCCCATCAAGCATACCTAGTAGCAAAATTGGAGTCCCTGCAAAATAAAGCCGCCCGGTTCATATCGAAGAAACTACTCGCGATCAGCGAGTGTAACTGAAATAAAAAAAAGCTCTAAATTTACCTCTTCTCGAAAAACGGAGAATGGTTTCCATACTGTCATTTTTCTACAAATTATATCGCAGTCATTCTTCATTTGCTTCGTACCATATCAAGTCGGCTCGTCGGATATTCCCACGCATTGATCACCAATTGAAAGTAGAACCCATCTTTGCTAGAACTAATCTCTTCTTTCATTCGCCTCTCCTCCTCGCCATCCGTTAATGGAATCTACTCCCTGGCACCATTGCGTCTGCCAATGATTACGAAGCGTTTGTAACCGCTCTAAAACGCCACTTCGAGCTGTAACCTTCATATTTTTTGCATTCTTGTTGAAGCACTGCTTTTGAAGGAAACCTGAGTGTTCTTTGTGATGTGCCTTTATATTTTGAGTGTTTGATGCTTTTCAACAATGTGTTCCCGGCCAACGAATTTTGTACTCATCGGAAATTTTTCTTGCTTTGTTTTTACTGTTGTTTACCCCTATGTAATGCCCGCTCGGGCCTTTAGGGTATTTGAATAAATAAATAAATCTACGCTATCGTCGTCAAGTGCCGAACGAGAATAAGGCTGCTTAACCTTACTTGTAACACACACACACACACACACACACACACACACACACACACACACACACACACACACACACACACACACACACACACACACACACGCACACACACACCGGGTGTTTCAGCAAACACTTTCAAAAATTGTCGAAAGAAGGCTTTTTGTGGTAAAAGTATTGCTTTTGCGGCATAGTATTACCACTGTTTGCGGACACCAGAAAACCGTTAAACCGTCTCAAGTAGTAAGCTGGTTAACTAATTTTTAATCATTAGCTTTTTAACTAGTAGAGTTATCCGCCTAGTTGTAAATAGAGATTTGTAGCCGGTCATTAGTAGTAGCCATATCAGTTTTTAGAAATTCGAAAACGCAATTACCCTCACCGCTGTGGCTCGAAAAAGTTTGGCTGCATCGTGCGAAAAATGCATGCGCTGTCGAAAGCATGCAGGCAAAGCATCCCCTCCAGGGCACGTAAGTAGTCGAAAACGCCAAATTTTGTCGAGCCACAGCGCCAAGGATAATCGCATTTTCGAAATTATAAAAACTGATATGGCTATTACCAATGGCTGGCTACAAGTATCTGATTGCAACTAGGCGCTTAACTGTGATAGTTAGAAAGTTAATTATTAAAAATTAGTTAACCAGTTTACTAATTAATACGATTCACCGGTTTTGTGGTGTCCGCCAACACTGGTAATACTATGCTGCAAAAGCCATATCTTTACCCCGAAAATTCTATTGTGAAAATTTTTGAAAGTGTTTGCTGAAACACCTGGTATATATATATATATATATATATATACACACACACCGGGTGTCCTAGCTAAATGTAACCAAACTTTTAAGAAAGGCGAAGTGTCCTAGTCCAGTGAAACCAGAGAGGGTTGTTCATAGTCGCGTGGCCTAGTCTTGAGTATTTATTTCGCTCTTCACAGTTAAATGATAAGTTAAGTTTAAATACCTAACTTTTTAATTATTGACTTCAGGAAGGAAGTGTCAATGAAAAAGTTGTAGATCGCCTCGAAAAACCGCTAGTAGTGCTGTTTCCGTCAAGTTACGATTTACGTAGCTTCATTTATTGGCCTTAAAAGAAAGTTATCACGTGACCAGCTTTTCGCTCACTTCTCTGTCCCAATGTGCACCCAAAGTGTCATTGAGGAGAGGATTTCAGAAAAAACGGATTTTATTCTTTAAGGCGCATCTTGGGATGTTGAAGTGGCACAGTTGTCATGTGGAAGCTTTTTCTTATTGTGCGGGTTATGGTTAAAGGCCGGTAAAAAAACTACTTTACGTAAATACAGTCGAACCCCGCAATAACGAAACCGCCGGGGAAGGAAAACCTTTTCGTGGTCGTGAGAATTTCGCTGTCGCGAAAATGGACAAACAAGCACACCCATTACCTTCCAGAACCAAAAGTTTAATGAAAAAAGTCGCTTATTTTGCTCTGCTTGACATTGCTGTGCAGGAGCTTGACGACTCTGGCTTCGCAGCTTGATAAGCTATGCATAGGTTCGTCGTCGTCGTGGTCGCCGAGAAAAGTCCGGATAACATCGAAAGCATCAAGCACATCACGCGAGCTTACTTGCGTAACTTTCCTGCATCCAGGACGATGCTGCTTCAGCGTCGACGCGCGCACACTCCCCTGACAACACTTTGGCGACGATGCAGTGCCGCGCGCTTTAAATCGATTTAGCCATCCGGCGCTCGCCTTAAAGTTGTCGTGCCCCAGAATGCACGCGAAGTCAATCGCATTTTGCTGCAGAAGGCTTCCAGACAAAGGCACCTTGTTCGCGCTCTTTCTCAGGAACCACTGAAATACGGCTTTGTCCACGCCTTCGTACACCGGCGTTGCCAAAGTCTTGTTCAGAGCGCGCGCGCCGTTCTGGAGTGCCGCCATGATGCCATTCTTTGACTTCATAATCGTAGAAAGTGAGCTGCACGGGATACTGAACTCCTCCGCAATGTCCGCCTTCTTTCTGCCTTTTTCAGCTTCGGCGATGATAGCAGCCTTATCCTGCAGCGTCAAAAACTTGCGCTTCTTTACAGGAGGCAGCATGTTTCCGACAGTCGAAAAACAACAAAAAACACTGTACACAAGCAAGTCGCGGGCGAATTCGGCTTGCACAAGGCGGACGGCGAGATCGGCGAGACAGCGTGGTCGGCGCACTAGAGAAAAGAAAAAAAAAGGGTTCCTTGCTCTTCCCCGGTTGGCCGGCGGTGTCGTCACGTGAAGCGTCACGTGCGTGCGTAGTCGCCAACAGACGGGCTAGCAAAAAGCCGCTTTCAGCGGGCAAAAAAAGAAATTGCTTTGCTATCATCATTACCGAAACAACCGAAAGTAAACAAAAATGGCTGCGCCGGTGCTTGTTGGCAGGTGAAATGAATGGGCCCGACTTGTCGGATGAGTTTAATGCTGCAGTTTTGCCCATTCTATGTTCCCGACTGGCTGACGTGCCGAAAAAATGTTGCAGATCACTACCTCAAACTTTCGTTAATGCGGGACTGCTTTTTAAAAACCCTTCGCTATTGAGAGGGGACAAATGCATTGAACCCTATGGGAGTTCGCCGGGGGCGCCAGAATTTTTCGTTGCCGCGAGAATTTCGTTCTTGAGGGCGTTCGTTATTGAAGGGTTCAACTGTATTACTTTGCTGCAAATGTCTTAGTAAGCTGTTTCTCAAAGCGATCTACAACTTTTCCATTAAAAAGTGAGTTAATTAAGCTTAAGTAATTAGTCAACCTTGAAGAACGAAAAAAATACTGCAGAATAGGTCACGCGACTCTAATCAACCATCATTTGGTTTCAGACGGTTAGGACATCCCGTGTTTTTTAAAAGCTTGGTTACATTTAGCTGGGAGACCAGGTATATATATATATATATATACACACACACACACACATATGCCACTCGGAGTGCACTATACGAACGCACATTGTAATATAATTGCAAACAAAGGAAATCTATGCCGGACAGGAATCAGGCTGCTTAGCGTTACTTGTCATATATCTTCCTGATAAATTTCCATACAGGGAACAAAGCAGGCGGGCACGCCAGGTTAGAATAGTCTTTTCTAGGGCTAATTGGTTTTTCATGCTGTAGGTGTTACCCAGGTTACCAGAGCCACTCCCGACGACGTGCAGAAAGTTGCCGTGTTACCATGACAACATTCTTACACAAGGTCAAGCAGCTGCCATCACGTACAAAATTTTTCATAGCAATGATAATGTTGAGCCCCTCGTCGGTGACGTACTCTCTCTTTTGTTCCCACTACAAAGGTTTCGCACTCATACAAGCCGGAATTCTCCAAGACTGCAAATTTTAACCCAAAGAAGCTCAACAGCTATCCGGAATTATATAAACCGGAACAGCAGAGAGGAGAGAAGCCAGTTTCGCTTGATATGTACCTGTCAATAAAATCCCGACATAGAAAGAAGACGACATCTGAATACTGCGAGTTCGCGCTGTCGGGCTCCGATATGTGGCACTTACAGGAGTTGGTGGAGCCAGCCCCAGCCGCAGCAGCGTCCAACGGACTCCCGAAAAATGAAGGGGTGACGACCCTAGAATTTCTTCAATAAAAACGTTTCCCTCTCTCTCTTACATGACGAGAGACTGCTGTAGCTAACTGCCTTTTCCTTTGCATGTTTTTTATTGCTTCCCGTCTCATCAGTAGAAAGCGCTTATGGAAAAACAATACTTTCCCAGCGGTTTAAGGCTGGTTTTACTGGCCACCAAGTGGTTGATCTGAGGCTTTGTATTAAGACATCTATCCTGGCTTTAATGATGTCATTTTATGCTTGGGTTTTATAACACAACTGCACTCGGCTGTCGATATTGCACCGTACCGTGGCAACTTAAGCTTCGAAAACAACTCCCACCACATCATCAGAAGTAAATGGCAAGTACGGTCAAAAAGAGCAAAAGCTTGGTTGGTTTGTTGGGGTTTAACGTCCCGAAGCAACTCAGGCCATGAGGGACGCCGTAGTGAAGGGCTCCAGAAATTTCGACCACCTGGGGTTCTTTAACGTGCACTGACATCGCACAGCACACGGGCCTCTAGAATTTCACCTTCATCCAAATTCAGCCGCCGCGGCCGGGATCGAACCCGCGTCTTTCGTGTCAGCAGTCGAGCACCGTAACCACTGAACCACCGCGGCGGGGCAGAGCAAAAGTGCACTTCATTCTCTGTTTATTGACACAGTTATAAAGAACTATGTTGAAAACGAGTGCTTACAGTGATATAAGAATGCAGTTCTACACTACTAAATGTAAGAGCAATGCAAATGAAATTGTCGTCATTAAAACACATGTTAGTTATATATAAAAGCATACTGTGGAAATGCCCATACACACAAAAACTAAAAGTGACACAAATTGCGAAGAAACAGGGCAAATGCAAATGACGAGACAAGAGACCCGAAAGTAGTTGGCCTGCAGTTTGCTACGAGTCGCACCGCAAGGCAGGCTGTGAGTGTCATGCAATAGTTGGCGTGTCTCACTCCGAGGCTTACAGATGAAAAAAAAAAACTGTAAAGGGAGTAACAGTAAGGACAATAAGAACATCAACACTGCATTATAATGTGATGCGCAAATCATAGGCAAGCGATATGCGCCCTTTTCATATCGCCGACTGTGAACAAGTTGCGTCAATACAGGTGAGAGCACAACACAGAGCCTTCAATTCAAAAAGGGCAAAACAATCTTCGGAAGAGGTCGTTCAATAATGTGGTAGTGCGAGTTAAATTAAGATGAACGCGGCAGAAGGTGGGAACACAACTGACAATCTCTGCAACCAAGGGCCATGGTTCAAGCTGCATGCCAGTGGACTGCAATACTGATGACGGTGTCGCATTGCACCATAACTTGTCTCGCCTGGCTCACTTGCACTAACCACGTGCGATTGAAATTAGCATTTCTGAGTATGAAAGTAAGAAAAAAAACGCATGTGACAGGAATCTATTACTGAAGTTTATTGCAACAATACAGTACGCATATGTGAGTCGGTGACCCCCATGCAACGCCCTTTATTCTTGAATCTACGGCGGGCACATTCCGGCCAGTTTGTTGCGTAGAACAGTGACCCTGCTCTGCTATGGGCATGCAGAGGCCATTTCGTTGAACAGAGAGCGTGTGTACTGGAGGCGCAATAGCAATTTTGGTGGACAGCCTTCCTGAAGTGTCTTGAGACGGTAAGCGTGGAAAAGACCGTCGGCGTCGCTGTATGTAACCGCGGCCATCAAGGGACACAGAATAAGCTTCGTGTGGTCCTGGAAAAAGTTAACCTGTGGAGAAGGAGTACAATGAAAAGTAGAGTTGCTGCTGCAGGCTATAAAAGTTATTACCACTGGTGAAAAATTGATCACTGAAAGTTAGAATAAATAAACTTTCAACACTTCGCCTCTAGTCCTGCATTGCGCCCGCTTTACCTCAACTTTGCGCAGTGCGCTAGACAATGTTGTGCAAACGAATGGCATCATGTTAACCGATGAGATGTTAGCCAATGGTATCCTGTTAACCAATGACAAAATGCTAATCATTAGCATCGTGTTAGTCAACGGCACTAACGCTTGTTTCGTGCTGGCAAATTCCCGGGATATAAAAAATAACTTTGCGAAAACATCAGTGAAAACATCGCGCGCTGCTCTCGACAAAAGTTCCTACACGCAGGACAATGGCGGTTTTGGTTTCATATATGACTTATTTGGAATGGTCGGTTGGTTGGTTTATGGGGTTTAACTTTCCGAAGCAACTCAGGCTGAGATGGATGCCGATGTCCATCCGGATAATTTAGGCCGCCTGGGGTTCTTTAACGTGCACTGTCATCAGACAGCACACGGGCCTGCAGCATTTCGCCTCCATCGAAACGCAAGCGCCGCGGCCGAGATCAAACTCGGGCCTTTCAGATCAGCAGCCGAGTACAACCACCTCTTAGCCACTGTGGCGGCTAAGGGTGTAAAATAGGAAGGAGGGCACAACAACTGCGGCCTAGCAAGAGGTCTCTGAAAGAAATGTTATAATGCCAGTTTTGAATAAGAATGAAATATCTCCTTGCATATTTAAAGGAATGTTTGCCTGATAAGGGAGTAATTACTCATTGGCATCCACCCAAGCGCAGCCATACGGCTACAAAGGAAAGCTATACAGCTTTCTCAGGAACTTCGTAGTTAAAGAAGAGTTTTTTTTTTCTTTAACTACGAAGTTTCTGAGAAAGCTATACAGCTTTCCTTTGTAGCCGTATGGCTGCGCTTGGGTGGATGCCAATGAGTAATTACTCCCTTATTACAAATTTACTCCACGCTGGGGGATTCCCCTAAACATTTGAGCAATGTTTTCCTGAGAAGCAACTCTATAGCATGAAGTGGGCTGTATACAGAGCACTTGACGAACCAAACTGCCCCTAATAGGAAATAAATGCCTTGTCGTTTGTACCCTCTTTAATTTTATTGTTCTCTCTTGATTCGTCGTGAACTACACCTTTCAAATACGATATCCGAGTGAATTTTCTTCTCTTGGCTTTTGCTCAGAATTCTCAGCGGATTTTAAGCCCCCTACGGCCAAAACGACTACATAAACAAAAAAAGACCGCGATGCTCTTCAAGAAAAATGGCGCGGACTCAAGTTCCGCCTTAAGCGTATGGCGCGATGCCGTTAATGCGTAAATGCCCATATACGCGGAATTGGTCATTTTCTACTTTATATTCATAGGTCGCTGGGGGTCCTCATGCCGCTCCTGGTGCAGTGGTGCAGCGGTTAAGCGATGCCCGACGTCGTCGCTGTTGTCGTGGCTGTGTTTGAAAAACCCACCTGCCAAGGCAGTGACTCCGGCAGGTGCCTGTGTCCAACCCAGCCACCGGTGGGGCGTTGTGAGACCGAGGTTGCCGTTCTAATGCAACCTTTCGCGACCAACGGCTAATTTCGCTGCCAACTGCCGTGGGGGTCAGGGTGTGATGACGTCACTAATTTCGCTGCCAACTGCCGTGGTGGTCAGCGTGTGATGACGTCACAACTTCACGTGACCGAGACCGCCCTCTTCTCTGGCGATTTTTCGCTCACGCCGCTGACGACGACGTGCTTTCTGCTGAACAAGAATTTTTACGCTATCCCGTTAAAACCTGCAGTGGTGTATGTTGAGCAAAGAGAGCGAACGCCTTTATCCCTACCTGTACCGTCCCGTTAGTCAGGTAGAAGGAGATGGCCTGGCGGGTGTGCAGCCATGAACCCAGGTAAGGCAGCCTAACAAGATCGTCACAGTCACGCGTGCTGACATGTTCGCCAGTCTTTAGCAGACTCTTCATGAAGGCCAAGAAGTACTTGAGCAGTGTGGTTTTCTTCTCTAGTGGCGAAGGGTACTCTTCCAAATTATGGTAGTACTCAAGGCCGTCCTCGTCCACATACATCATACTCCTGGAAAAAAGTATGTGCAAGCGTCACAGATGAGGATACTGCGGAAAGATGCACATTTCCAGCCTCCCGGTGTTCTTAAAAGAAAGGAGATCGAAAATTTTACTCCCGAACAGTACGGAAAAATGGCCTTCATTAAAAAACTCAACACGCCGTGCTTCAGAAAGCCCGATTCCGCAACCAGAGATTTCAGGTTCATTTGAAACCATTCAACAGAATCTCCAGGCAATAATATGATGCGGTGGTCTGCTTATTCTTACAACTGCCTCTGTTGTAAATGAATGAGTCAAGTGACCTCTTCGAGCGTGCCTGTTGTTCTCTGTTTTATAGCGTATAACCAGCTAAGGCGCCAGACATGGGGCTAAGTTCGTTTGTTGCATTTAAAGACCTGAAGGAGTTAGAAATATTTGATTCCGTTTGAAATCACTATACGCATGGCAGATCTACAACCGCATACTATGTGTCCGTTCTAGAATAGAGTAACGTTGCTGTTTCTTTTAGAGTTTCATGTCCTAAGCATGCACTTAAAATGCAGTTTACTGTCACCATGTGTAGGAATTTTTCAGGGGTAGGTTTGTTTTGTTTCATTACCAACATGTGGTGCGCAGTGTGTGTTCAATCTGAAGGCGGCACAAAATGACTTCGATGAAACGTTTTTCACGTCTACATCGCTGCCAGTCACCTAAGGTAAGCTCTACTAGGTGGAGGTCTTCGCTGTCCCACTTATAACCTGCCTTTTGCTTCTTGCCTAACGTTCTATTAAGTTCATGCAGTATTGGTAGGTGATGTTTACTTTCTGGACATTTATTTTTGGTTGTCCAGCAAGATGTCCGTTCATCCCTTCCAGCTGATTGTAGCCCGATGCGAGGTTACGGTACATAAGCAGCTGTTGTACCCAGCCACACCGGGATCTGGCGCCGACATGGCAGCCAGACGCTTACATCTTGTTCTTCTTCAGATGCTGCAAATGATGGCGATTTTCGATCCTGCCGCGATGACGACGTGCCTTCCAATGAATGGAGCCGCTTCTACCGAGCAAGTCTGTCCTGCTGACCTGGCTTTTTTGAGTGACGCTTCGCCTTTGGACCTCACAGCGCTACCGGCGCTCGAACGCTTCATCGACTGGCAACCCTGGAATCTTCAGCACAAGCATGACCTACATAAGCAGCTGTTGTACCCAGCCACACCGGGATCTGGCGCCGACATGGCAGCCAGACGCTTACATCTTGTTCTTCTTCAGATGCTACAAATGATGGCGATTTTCGATCCTGCCGCGATGACGACGTGCCTTCCAATGAATGGAGCCGCTTCTACCGAGCAAGTCTGTCCTGCTGACCTGGCTTTTTTGAGTGACGCTTCGCCTTTGGACCTCACAGCGCTACCGGCGCTCGAACGCTTCATCGACTGGCAACCCTGGAATCTTCAGCACAAGCATGACCTACATAAGCAGCTGTTGTACCCAGCCACACCGGGATCTGGCGCCGACATGGCAGCCAGACGCTTACATCTTGTTCTTCTTCAGGTTTGTTACTCTTACCTTTCTGTTAATGGCAAACCATTTAGGAAGTCGACGCCAGATCCCAACTTTGCTGTGTGCATGTTTTTACGCCTTCTGTACGATGTGTCCGCGAGCTGTTCAGGATACATAGGTTTGTTTAAAAGAAAGCTTTTGCTTGCGGGAGACGTAGAGCAAAACCCTGGGCCTCTGTCTGCTGAGCAGGAAAAGCAGATGTTCGATACTATCATGACAATACCAGTGATACAACAGCAACAGACCGAAATATTGGACGAACTACGTTCCATTCGGCTTGAGCAAAAGAATCTCGAAGAAAAACTAACAAAACTCGCAGAAAAAGTCAAGAGCGTTGAAGATAATGTGTCACTGGTGCTCCCGCTAAAGCCTGAAGTAGAAAGATTATCTCAAAGTTCCCAGAAACTTGCTGTTGCGTGCACGGCCCTCCAGTCATCGCACGATGACCTGGAGAACCAATCACGAAATAACTTAATATTCTACGGCATCCATGACAAAGAAACCGAATCGTGGGAACAGTCTGGGACTAAAATTATCTCTTTTTGCGCTGAAAAGTTAAAGCTTTCCGTAGACGCCGCTGCTATTGAAAGAGCGCACAGACTAGGAAGATATGCGCCTGACAAGCACAGACCCCTGATCGTTAAATTCTTGTCCTTTAAAGAGAAGAATCGTGTTCTTTCAAATGCTGCCAAACTAAAAGATACTGACTGGGCGATAAGCGAGGACTATTCGGCCAAAGTACGGCAACAAAGAAAAAAGCTCATGCAGTTTGCTAAGGCACGCGGCGGAAAGTTGAAACTGCGGTTTAATAAGCTAAACCTGGACAACAAAACCTATATGTACAACATTGAAACAGACAATATCACTTGCGTAAACCAATAGCCATCACCGAGGCTTTTAGCTAGCCCACAAACTGCTATTAAAAATGAACTTGTCTGTATTGTTGTTAATTGTCGCAGTCTAAAAAACAAAGCTGACCAATTCTCCTCACTCTTACAAATGACAAACGCACATGTGGTGATTGGAACCGAGTCATGGCTGGACAGCAACATAAGCGATGGTGAAATATTTCCTCCATCCTATACCACGTATAGGAAGGATCGCAATGTACGCGGTGGTGGTGTGTTCATCCTCGTTCATAGCAGTTTGAAAAGCGTGTCTGTTAACCTAGAAAACGATTCCTGTGAAGCTGTCTGGTGCAAGGTACAGCTGGGCGATGGTACTTCTTTCGCAATTGGCTCTTTTTATAGGACGCCCGGTTCAACCTGCGCACAGCCATTTTTTGAACTTAGCAACACATTATTAGCCTTAGACACAACACATATTATCCTTGCCGGTGATTTTAATATGCCCTGCGTAGAATGGTCTTCTTTTAAACCAGTAATTCGCACTGCATCGCTCTTGTATACCGCTTTCCGTGAAGTAATTGGTGCTCACTCATTATTCCAGCTTGTTCAAACCCCTACCAGACTCGGCCTTACCAGTGCTAATGTATTAGACTTGTTTTTCTGCAATGACCCTAGCCTAGTCTCGTCTGTCATAACGCTGCCAGGCATAAGCGACCACGATGTAGTTTTAGCAAAAGTATCCTGTAATGCTATGAAGACCCACTACACCCAACCACACAAAGTGTATTTTTATAAAAAAAGGGGATTATGCTTCGCTATCACGGGAACTCAACGCATTTTTTCCCGAGTTTCTTTCACATCGGCCATCTCTGGATATCGATTCCTTCTGGAACTTGTTTAAAACTGAAATTTTGTCACTGACGCAGACTTTCATCCCATCCCGCTTGATTTCAGCCAAGCGTCGTGACGATATGCATTGGATGAATAGACAGTTGCGGGCAATGATCAACCGGCGGAAACGGCTGTTTCGCAGATATTGTGATACGCCCGCACTAACTTTGTACTCCGAGATGAAAAAGCAAACTAACAACTTATCGAAAGAAATCCGTAAAGCAAAAAGGGCATACTTCAGCACACTAGGCCAACAACTAAAGACAAACCCGAAGACAGTCTGGAAATATGTTAAAAATAAGAGAAACAGCAGGGTCTCTGCGCCTGATATACTAGACGAAACTGATTTTGGAAGGGATTCAAAAGGTAAAGCGAGAAGTTTCAATCTTTATTTCCAATCGGTGTTTTCCGATCCCATTAATATACATACTGACTTTCAATCTTCCAGCACCCTGACCAGAATGAATGACGTAGAAATTTCTGAACGGGAGATCATGCTTTTATTACAGAAAATTAAAGTTACATCAGCACCAGGGCCTGACAACATTTCCAATTACGTTTTGAAAAATTGTGCGGCTTCGGTTGCCCCGTATCTAGTTGCATTATTTCAGAAATCGTTAGAGAATTCTTCTTTACCCCTTGACTGGAGAAGTGCCAATGTCGTTCCGATTCATAAGAGTGGTGACAAAACTAAAACATGTAACTATAGGCCCATATCGCTGACGAGCGTGTCGTGCAAAACACTGGAACATGTCATTTATACTCAGTTAATTAGCCATCTACAAAACAATAGTTTTTTCTGTTCGACACAACATGGATTTAGGTCCGGCTTCTCATGTGAAACACAGCTCGTGGAATTCACACATGACAATTCTGTTTCCTTAAACTCTGCCGGTCAGGTAGATTGTATATTTTTAGATTTTCGAAAAGCGTTCGATTTAGTTGCTCACAACCTATTGCTACAGAAGCTTTCAGAATTAAATATTCCTACCTCACTCTTATCCTGGATTGAAGCGTATCTTGCGGAAAGGAAACAGTTCGTGGTTATCGACGGTGTCAGCTCGGAAAGTGTGGGTGTAACTTCAGGTGTTCCGCAGGGGTCGGTTTTGGGCCCTCTTCTTTTTCTCATTTTTATAAATGACCTCACTAGTAACATTTCAGGTATAATCAGACTTTATGCTGATGACTGTTGTATCTACCGCAACATTTCTTCTGAAGCAGATGCAATTTCACTACAGCATGACCTCAACTCTGTATTCTCTTGGCGCAACAACTGGAATATGGCGCTAAATATCTCCAAATGCAATCTGGTCCGGTTTACAAACAAGAAACAATTCTTCCAAACAGACTATTTCCTTGGTAGCACTGAATTATCCACAGTTTCAACTTATAAGTACTTGGGAGTCTTTTTTTCTACTGACCATCATGGAATACACACGTAAATTACATATCTGCTAAAGCCAGCCGCACATTAAACTTTCTCAGACGTAACTTTAAGGACGCTCCCCTTACGCTGAAGGAGACATTATACATGTCTACTGTACGTCCGATACTTGAGTATGCTTGCGCGGTTTGGGACCCGCATACAAAACTGAATATTGAGGAGCTGGAGCGCGTCCAGAAACGGGCTGCTAGGTTTGTGTCTGCCGATTACAATTTCCAAAAAAGTTCTTCTGGTTTGCGCGAGAAGTTGGGATGGCCGTTACTTGAAAACAGGCGCAAATATTCGAGACTCTCTTTCTTTTATAATGTGCTTAATAATAAAACTGGAATTCCAAAAGAGAAATACATTAAAAGAGAAATCTTTTTTGTGTGTGTGTGTGTGTATGTTTAGGGTATGTTTGCCTTTCTACAATGGTTTTCTGTATTTTCTCTGTAGACCGCATCATTTGCCTAATTTATTGTGTACTAGATGTTTGTTCTTATTTATGATGTTTCCCCCCTACAATAATGCCCCAGTGAGGGCGCTGTAGGTACTGTGTATAAATAAAATATAAATAAAATAAAAAAGATATTGTAGGTGAAGAGAGAGCATCACACGCCGATGGGAAGTAATCAACACCACAAAAAAAATAAAAAAAAATCTCCTGTGCTTCTTGGTTTCTGTGGCTGTTGGCTTCTCTCATATTTATAACGAGCCCCTCAATCCCCTTCCCTTGTTTGCTTAATTGCTTAGCGAGGGTCTCGGTTCTGGCAGCCTTGACGCCATAGGAAGCATAAGAGGGTTCTCACACAGCTTTCACCCTCGCCGTTCGATGGTGTTCTACGTCACACCAGCGGTAACTCAGGACGTTCCACGTCCGCCGCTTACGAACGTGGGTGGCGCTGATGAACACTCTCAAGGTTAGGTTATTTGTAAACATAAATACCCCCGAAAAGCAGAAGGTTTGACAGCCGTCGCCGTAGCTCAGAGGTAGAGCACCGGACGCGTAATTCGGAGGTCGTGGGTTCGGATCCCACCGGCGGCGTGTGGTTGTTTTTTCATCTGCTTTTCTAATCAATTAGGTTTAAGCGATAACATATTCAGTAATATTCTTACTTGATCAACACCACAAAAATAATTTAAAAAAAAATCCCCTGTGCTTCTTGGTTTCTGTGGCTGTTGGCTTCTCTCACCATTTCCTCTAAGTAAAACGAGTCGTACCTTTGCCAAGCGGCCTATTTCTGGGTGTAATTTGAATCTGTTGCACAGGAAAAAGCCGCCGCTTTCATGACAGAGCAGTAACACTCGTCTGAGGTTCCCTCGTTTGGCGTCCCTCACAACGAGGACAGTCTAGCGCACACGTTCAAAAAAATAAAAACGATTACAGAACGTGTATGGCGTGGTTCCACTGAACGGCGGCCGGCCTGCCAAACGGCAAGACACACACGCTATGTGAGAGCATCCCATTTCTATGGCAAAGAGATATTTCCTCTTTGTCGTTCCTGCCGGCGAAGTATCACTGCTTGGTTGATAGAAGTCGCTGCGATCACAGGCTAGAACTGGCAGAATGGGAGTGGTATTTGGGCACTGGTGTACAGTGTTTCCCATGGTAAGCACCACGCTTGTGCTGCGGCACTTGTATTATTGGTTCGCCTTTGTTTATTGGGGTTTAACGTCCCCAAGCGGCTCAGGCTATGAGGGACGCCACAGTGAAGGACTCCGGAAATTTCGACCCCCTGGGGTCCTTTAACGTGCGCTGACATCGCACAGTACACGGGCCTCTAGGATTTCGCCTCCATCAAAATTCGACCGCCTCCATCAAAATTCGACCGCCGCGGCCGGGATCGAACCCGCGTCTTTCGGGCCAGCAGCTGAGCGCCCCCAACCACTGAGCCACCGCGGCAGCTGCTGTATTTCTGATAATATGTCCAGTCAGGGGTTCGATTGTGTTTGAGGGTTGTAGGGCTTTTAGTAATGTGAATTAATACTTTTGTGCATATCTTACTGTATTTTCTGGAGAGCATCATTCGTTGACAGCGTAGCATTCGACCTTAAAAATGATGCGCATTATAATTGGGCTACTTTCTTCCAGTTTTTTTTAAATGAAAACTTTATTGCGAGAACAGGTGATATACACAAACACTGTTTGGACCGATAGCTATCAGAGCTAGTGGCCGGTCCAATACAAAAAATAATTGTAGTTTTATGGAGTTGTCTTTAGACAGTCTGCATAAAAAAATAGATTGGACACCTAAGCCACGCCTTAAGAGAATAACGCGATAGCTTAATGGGTTAATGCCCATACATGCAATATTGGTCATTATCTGCACAGACATTCACAGATTCCTGGGAGTCTACATACCCTGTGCTTTGTCGTGCTTTCGAATTTCTGTGCCGCTTGTGAGCGAGGGCCAAAAGAGGATGACCCCAACTACTTGACATGGAAAGAAAATCATGTCTGCCAAAAAAATTCAGAAAAGAAAGCTGGAGAGATGGAAGTGGAGGCTGGCCTCATATTGTTCCAGAGGTCACTCCAGCAAAACAACCTGCGCTATACCACTGTTCTGTCAGATGGTGACAGCCGTACATTCTTAGCTCTGCAAGAAGCTAAGGTGTATGGCTTCATTCCTATCAACAAGAAAGAGTGCGTAAACCATGTGCAGAAGCGCATGGGCACAGCTTTACGCAACCTGGTTGCCAAACACAGAGACCCTCCTGACAGAATCAGTGGTAAGGGCAGGTTGACTGGTGATCTAATAACGAAGCTGACCTCATATTATGGCTGGGCAGTAAAATCACATTCAGGGGACGTAGAGGCTATGCATAAGGCTGTGATGGCGACATATCATCACGTGACATCAACAGACCTTGCATCAAACCATAGCCTTTGCCCAACAGGCCCAGACTCCTGGTGTCGCCATAATGCAGCAGAGGCCAAAGGCCTGCCTTCACCCAAACACCACTACAATCTTCCACCCCACGTCAGCAAGGCTCTTCTTCCCATCTACCAGCGCTTGTCGGACAGGAAGCTCCTTCAGAGGTGCCAGAGAGGAAAGACGCAGAACAGTAACGAAAGTCTGCACGCAATGATCTGGGCACTGGCATCCAAGGAGCGCCACGCTTCTTTGTTCAGCATTGAGGCAGCTGTGGCTGAAGCTGTGCTAAAATTCAATGCTGGAAATGAGAGAGCCTCAGCAAGCATTCTGAGAGAGCTCAAAGTAGCTCCTAGCACATGCAATATGCAGCGCATGGCAGAAAAAGACCGGCGCCGACGAACTGCATCTGTGAACAAGCGTGCATGCGCAGAAAATCTGCAGCAGGCCTGCAAAAAGCGGCACTTGGGAGCTAACAGCCAGACAGATTACATGCCTGGAGCATACTAGTCCATTTACAGTGTAAATATGTACATATTTTTCAGTATTTTTTAATAAATTCCATCTCAGTTTGTTTTTCCTTGTTTTCTCAAAACACAATTTTTTACTGTTTGCAAAGTTTACAAGAAGGATATCTTGGCTTCTAGAGCAGATACAGCAATAGGTTTTACTGCAGCATGCTTCTGAATGATTAGAGTATACAACGTTGGGAACAGATTTCTCAATTTCTGCTCACTTATTTTATTGTGCACACTAATTAAAACTGCTCGTCAACCAGTCTTCCCTACACTGAACTTCAGCAGGCTCTAAAACAGCTAATACTGGATTAATCAAAAAAGTACTTCCTATATTGTATTGCTTGTACTGTACACTATCTAGCCACACATTAAAAACTGTTTTCTGATGAGTGATTTTTTTTGTATTGTTCTTGCAAATTAAGGAGTGAAAATGTATAATATCTTGAAAAGTAATTGACATATTTGAAAAATAATTACATATTTTAAATCAGCATAAAAAACTGATTAATACTGCAAATTTTCATTGCATTTAGTCCAAAAATCAAGAAAAAAGTTTCAAGACCCCTGTCCCCCCTTAAGCGATGCGCCGCTGCCCTGTGATGAGGTGCCGGCAACGGTGGACTTGTGCGACCTAGGTTGCTCCCGCCGAACAACCTAACGACAAAGCATTTATTTAACTGCCACCTGCCACGGTGCGCAGTTTGCTCACTATCCGCTGGGCAGGTTGTATTGGCGCCACAAGGTCGCGTCACCTAGGTGGCCCACGTGCTTATTAGGTGGCTTATTTGGGAATTTTTCGTTGATTTTTCGCTCAGGGTCAACAACGCCGACGACGCTGAAGGTGAAGCCTGATTTTATGCTACACGACCTCCTTACGGTTATCGAGTTAATACGGTGTAATTCTCAGAATTTATCTCCAAAGTTAAGTGTTCTTGTGGGGTTTGTTTTCTGCAGAGCAGTGCCAGTGAAATCACATACACTATGCAGGTCGTATCTTGGAAGACAATGGGTTAAGTTCATGTGCGATACGTTGCAGTTTATCAAGCAAATACAGTTCGAGGCATGAGTCTTGAAACCGCATTAGCAACGATGTGACTGCTCTTTGTTTATTGGAATATATTGTTGAGGGGCAATCAGCGATAATGAGGTAGCACAGAAGTCTCGGCAGTACCGTATTTCAACGATGTACGCACATGAGAGCTTGGTTCTGTCTACACGGAGCGGCTGATTAGTTTCTACGTAAAGGCTATTTATGGGGGATGTCTTTTATGAGAGACGCCAACCTGACTTGTACCCGGGGACTAGACATTTTAACTATGAACGTCTGGCTGAGCCATACGTTATGCGCCCATAATATAAATGCCAAGAGAAGCTCACCAGAGATTGGTAAATATGTAACAAGCATGTCCAGTGAAATCCACACGATGTTGGCTACAGCACTTTTAGAAAATTTAGGTGAGCAAGGTTCCGGGATAGTTGTTAATGCATTTAAAAAGAAGAAACAGCGCGAAGAAACACGGACACCCGAAGAAACGACACACACACGAGCGCTGTTTCCCCTCTGACCCAAGAAAAGAACAGCGCTCGTGTGGTGTCGTTTCTTCGGGTGTCCGTGTTTCTTCGCGCTGTTTCTTCCTTCTAATTAAAATTTAGATTTCGGGTGGCTTCAGATTTAAGGCGCTCATGGGGCTCAGGAATATCTGCTTCCTAGCAAAAATTGTGCCTAAATTCTTGTGCTCCGTCTATGGTAGTGTAATTTCGTTCAGGGGCTAGGTGGGATAAGTTTCCTAGTCTCGTCTGAGCCAGAAAAAAACAGCGCTGATTTTGCGGGCGAACATCGAACGCACTTCTGTCTCCTGCGACCAATCCAGCCCCTTAATGTGAGAACAGTTTGTCTTAAAGAGCTTGACTGCATCCGTTCCATCCACGAAATATATATAAAACATATAAACACTATCCGCAAGAAAATGAACCGAGTCCATGGTGCCCTGTGTCGACATAGATACACACTTCCAACAAAGATAAAGATTCTTATATATAATGCATACTTACTTCCCATCATTACCTGCTGCATAAGTGTCTGGGTTACCACAACAAAACATAACAAACACAAGATCTTAGTTGCACAGAAACGAGCTGTCAGATTGATTGCAAATGTACCCTGGCATTCCCATGCGTTTCCTTACTTTAAGCAATATGGTATTTTGTCTGTTGATATATTGCACCCATTCATATTGTTATGTGCATACAAAAATGCAGTTAAAACAAATAATCAACTGTTCCTTGCAGCCTTTAATCTACGTCAATACACACCAGTGTACAATACCCGATGTCTTTTACTTTGGCTTCTACCCTTTTGCCGTACTTTATATCGTAAACAGTCCTTGTCCAATAACCTAGGAAATTACCTCAACATATTGGCAACAAATAATGTTTATATACAAGACACCTCAAAGAAACAGTTATTACCTGTCATGTGCATTTTCGAATCTATTGTGGCATCATTGTAAACAGGTTTGGTGTATTGTATTGTATATTGTTCCTGTTATTTATGTGCATCTCTGTTGTTGTGTACGTGGTCAGGGCTACACTGTTGTTGTCTTTTTTCTTTGTTTGTTTTGATGGAGATAGTCAGCTCACCTTAAGCTTGATGTTCGCGAAACACACTGCTGTCATTGTATTCATGGGGCACTGCGTGCTACTTCAAGCTGCATTATGCAGCTTTTTGCTCAGTGTCCCCTTTTTCCACTGTATTGTGTGTGGAGAAATAAACTTTAAATTTCAATTTTCAAATCACATTGGAAGGGACATTTAAGCTCCACCATTGTGGTACGACGCGATAGCCTTAATGGCTTAATTCCTATATATGCAGGAACGGTCATTTCTTGCTTTACATTCATAGGTCTTTGGGAGTCATACGACTGCTGGCGCAGTGGTGCAGCGGTACAACTGCGCGGGCACCGAGAGAAACTTACATTTCATTGTTGAGCAGTATGAGGCGTGTGTCGTCATTGAACAGGACGCCGATGCTGCCGTCGCACAGCTGGTAGCCGATGCCGTACTTGTCGATGTAGTCGGCCCATTTGCTGACCCAGAAGACTGGCGTGGAGGCAGGGTCCTCCGCCTCGTCAGGGCGTTCGAAGCAACGCTCGGGCGGCTCTGCTCTGCACAGCTGCTGCAGGAGAATCTGGAGCTCTGTCAGGTGATGTTGTCGATGCCCTCCTCGTTGCATCGGGTTCAATATATCTGCTTCAGATGGCGCTTGAGCTCCCTTGAATCCTGCGGCTGCACCGTAGGGGAAGTCCACCAAGTCGAATAAGTCAAAGAAGTCTGAGAAGACCAACAAAGCAATGCTGACAGCTGCGCGTGTGCCCTTCACCCAAGGTGAAATCATGACCATTTAAGCAGCGCTTTATTGCAGACAGAGAACCTCTGAAACCTTAGGGTAAAACAGTGCGCAACAACGGAATGGAATTGTGGGCAGCGGAGGCAGGTTAGTTGGGTAGGGAGGTGGTAATGACAACAACACTGCCATCAGCTCGCACACTATTAGAGACACCTGGCTGAACAAGCGAACAAAAACAGATTGCGATGCGATTGGGTTAGCATTCCCTGAATCCATTTGCGCAACTGAAAATTCGGGTACCTTTTTTTAGTGAGAGTGAGAAAACCGACAAGCATGAGTGCGTAAAGACCATGCAGCTTCCAGGCAAGAAGAAGACGGTGAGCATGGCAATTTGTTCTGACTGTGGCCAGGTGCTGCCAGCATCGCAACTTCTGTTTTCTGCAGGTGCCCGTGTAGAATAAGCCCTCGCTCTTTCAACACCCCTACATCCCCCCCCCTCCTCCTTTTGCTTGTAAATGATGTAATTAATGGTCGATTTGAGAACATGCACTTTACTTCAGACACGAATGGTTGGGATATATTTTCCCGACAGTTTTTAAAGCACCTGTAAAGTTATTTTTACAATTTTGGCACAAAATTAACCTGAGTGCTAGTAATGTAATGTTATAGGTTCCGTGATAAGAAAAAGGCATAATCTTGGCCCTTGCCAGATAGATCCGCGATAGAAAGTTTAGCGTGAAGTCCGCATGCGTGCATACAATGCGTCCTTCGTCTACGTCAGGTAGCAAATTTTCTACTCCCAATCAATATCAAAACGACAGACGTGCCATATGCGGTATCTGGCCAGGACAGCTTAAGACAGGATATTGATGGTCATCTCATTTCATATCTAGACAAACCGGCAAGCTCTACCTTCAGTGCGTAAATGAAAGCTAACAAGAAATGTTACGCACACTGCTGTGACACTGCTGTGCTGTGACTGCTGTGTTTTGCGCCGGCTTTGCCTCCTTTTCGGGTCGCTTTTTCAGAGGAGTCACCTTGGCCTCCAGCTCTGGAAAAACAAAGTCGTGCAATGGAGGTTGTGCTTAGGTGAAAGGTCCGACATGCAGTACATACGATGCTTTACGGTCTATCTGCATTCCCATTTAATTCTAGCCAATGATAAAAAGTGCCTGAAAAACGTTTGCCTTTGATGCGCACATCGTTCTTGGTCTATGACAGCTTGTTTTGGCATGAGTAAAAATATTTGCTTCAGGAAGGCCGCGAGAGCGTTCAAGGGAACCAGGAAGAGAAATTTTTGAAGAATATGCCGGGAAAAATGGATGCTTAAAATACACTACCAAATTTGAAGGTAACCTTGATAAAAATCACTTAAAGTCGGCATTTAAAAAGTTAGGTATTTAAACTTAACTTATCATTTAACTGTGAAGAGCGAAATAAATACTCAAGACTAGGCCACGCGACTATGAACAACCCTCTCTGGTTTCACTGGACTAGGACACTTCGCCTTTCTTAAAAGTTTGGTTACATTTAGCTAGGACACCCGGTGTGTGTATATGCACGTATTCGTGCTTAACTCGACGTGCCACGTCGTTTTAGAGCAAAACAAGCTAGATTCGAACACTTCGTTTTACCAGTGTGCGTGAGTGTGAACTCAAAAACGTAATATCTCCAGAACTGCGTGAAATGCACGTATTCGTGCTTAACTCGACGTGCCACGTCGTTTTAGAGCAAAACAAGCTAGATTCGAACACTTCGTTTCACCAGTGGGCGTGACTGTGAACTCAAAAACGTAATATCTCCAGAACTGCGTGAAATGCACGTATTCGTGCTTAACTCGACGTGGCACGTCGTTTTAGAGCAAAACAAGCTAGATATGTGTATATGTGTAGCTAGGTGTGTGTGTATATATATATATATATATATATATATATATATATATATATATATATATATATATATATATATATATATATACACACACACCGGGTGTCCTAGCTAAATGTAACCAAACTTTTAAGAAAGGCGAAGTGTCCTAGTCCAGTGAAACCAGAGAGGGTTGTTCATAGTCGCGTGGCCTAGTCTTGAGTATTTATTTCGCTCTTCACAGTTAAATGATAAGTTAAGTTTAAATACCTAACTTTTTAATTATTGACTTCAGGAAGGAAGTGTCAATGAAAAAGTTGTAGATCGCCTCGAAAAACCGCTAGTAGTGCTGTTTCCGTCAAGTTACGATTTACGTAGCTTCATTTATTGGCCTTAAAAGAAAGTTATCACGTGACCAGCTTTTCGCTCACTTCTCTGTCCCAATGTGCACCCAAAGTGTCATTGAGGAGAGGATTTCAGAAAAAACGGATTTTATTCTTTAAGGCGCATCTTGGGATGTTGAAGTGGCACAGTTGTCATGTGGAAGCTTTTTCTTATTGTGCGGGTTATGGTTAAAGGCCGGTAAAAAAACTACTTTACGTAAATACAGTCGAACCCCGCAATAACGAAACCGCCGGGGAAGGAAAACCTTTTCGTGGTCGTGAGAATTTCGCTGTCGCGAAAATGGACAAACAAGCACACCCATTACCTTCCAGAACCAAAAATTTAATGAAAAAAGTCGCTTATTTTGCTCTGCTTGACATTGCTGTGCAGGAGCTTGACGACTCTGGCTTCGCAGCTTGATAAGCTATGCATAGGTTCGTCGTCGTCGTGGTCGCCGAGAAAAGTCCGGATAACATCGAAAGCATCAAGCACATCACGCGAGCTTACTTGCGTAACTTTCCTGCATCCAGGACGATGCTGCTTCAGCGTCGACGCGCGCACACTCCCCTGACAACACTTTGGCGACGATGCAGTGCCGCGCGCTTTAAATCGATTTAGCCATCCGGCGCTCGCCTTAAAGTTGTCGTGCCCCAGAATGCACGCGAAGTCAATCGCATTTTGCTGCAGAAGGCTTCCAGACAAAGGCACCTTGTTCGCGCTCTTTCTCAGGAACCACTGAAATACGGCTTTGTCCACGCCTTCGTACACCGGCGTTGCCAAAGTCTTGTTCAGAGCGCGCGCGCCGTTCTGGAGTGCCGCCATGATGCCATTCTTTGATTTCATAATCGTAGAAAGTGAGCTGCACGGGATACTGAACTCCTCCGCAATGTCCGCCTTCTTTCTGCCTTTTTCAGCTTCGGCGATGATAGCAGCCTTATCCTGCAGCGTCAAAAACTTGCGCTTCTTTACAGGAGGCAGCATGTTTCCGACAGTCGAAAAACAACAAAAAACACTGTACACAAGCAAGTCGCGGGCGAATTCGGCTTGCACAAGGCGGACGGCGAGATCGGCGAGACAGCGTGGTCGGCGCACTAGAGAAAAGAAAAAAAAAGGGTTCCTTGCTCTTCCCCGGTTGGCCGGCGGTGTCGTCACGTGAAGCGTCACGTGCGTGCGTAGTCGCCAACAGACGGGCTAGCAAAAAGCCGCTTTCAGCGGGCAAAAAAAGAAATTGCTTTGCTATCATCATTACCGAAACAACCGAAAGTAAACAAAAATGGCTGCGCCGGTGCTTGTTGGCAGGTGAAATGAATGGGCCCGACTTGTCGGATGAGTTTAATGCTGCAGTTTTGCCCATTCTATGTTCCCGACTGGCTGACGTGCCGAAAAAATGTTGCAGATCACTACCTCAAACTTTCGTTAATGCGGGACTGCTTTTTAAAAACCCTTCGCTATTGAGAGGGGACAAATGCATTGAACCCTATGGGAGTTCGCCGGGGGCGCCAGAATTTTTCGTTGCCGCGAGAATTTCGTTCTTGAGGGCGTTCGTTATTGAAGGGTTCAACTGTATTACTTTGCTGCAAATGTCTCAGTAAGCTGTTTCTCAAAGCGATCTACAACTTTTCCATTAAAAAGTGAGTTAATTAAGCTTAAGTAATTAGTCAACCTTGAAGAACGAAAAAAATACTGCAGAATAGGTCACGCGACTCTAATCAACCATCATTTGGTTTCAGACGGTTAGGACATCCCGTGTTTTTTAAAAGCTTGGTTACATTTAGCTGGGAGACCAGGTATATATATATATATATATATATATATATATATATATATATATATATATATATATACACACACACACATATGCCACTCGGAGTGCACTATACGAACGCACATTGTAATATAATTGCAAACAAAGGAAATCTATGCCGAACAGGAATCAGGCTGCTTAGCGTTACTTGTCATATATCTTCCTGATAAATTTCCATACAGGGAACAAAGCAGGCGGGCACGCCAGGTTAGAATAGTCTTTTCTAGGTCTAATTGGTTTTTCATGCTGTAGGTGTTACCCAGGTTACCAGAGCCACTCCCGACGACGTGCAGAAAGTTGCCGTGTTACCATGACAACATTCTTACACAAGGTCAAGCAGCTGCCATCACGTACAAAATTTTCCATAGCAATGATAATGTTTAGCCCCTCGTCGGTGACGTACTCTCTCTTTTGTTCCCACTACAAAGGTTTCGCACTCATACAAGCCGGAATTCTCCAAGACTGCAAATTTTAACCCAAAGAAGCTCAACAGCTATCCGGAATTATATAAACCGGAACAGCAGAGAGGAGAGAAGGCAGTTTCGCTTGATATGTACCTGTCAATAAAATCCCGACATAGAAAGAAGACGACATCTGAATACTGCGAGTTCGCGCTGTCGGGCTCCGATATGTGGCACTTACAGGAGTTGGTGGAGCCAGCCCCAGCCGCAGCAGCGTCCAACGGACTCCCGAAAAATGAAGGGGTGACGACCCTAGAATTTCTTCAATAAAAACGTTTCCCTCTCTCTCTTACATGACGAGAGACTGCTGTAGCTAACTGCCTTTTCCTTTGCATGTTTTTTATTGCTTCCCGTCTCATCAGTAGAAAGCGCTTATGGAAAAACAATACTTTCCCAGCGGTTTAAGGCTGGTTTTACTGGCCACCAAGTGGTTGATCTGAGGCTTTGTATTAAGACATCTATCCTGGCTTTAATGATGTCATTTTATGCTTGGGTTTTATAACACAACTGCACTCGGCTGTCGATATTGCACCGTACCGTGGCAACTTAAGCTTCGAAAACAACTCCAACCACATCATCAGAAGTAAATGGCAAGTACGGTCAAAAAGAGCAAAAGCTTGGTTGGTTTGTTGGGGTTTAACGTCCCGAAGCAACTCAGGCCATGAGGGACGCCGTAGTGAAGGGCTCCAGAAATTTCGACCACCTGGGGTTCTTTAACGTGCACTGACATCGCACAGCACACGGGCCTCTAGAATTTCACCTTCATCCAAATTCAGCCGCCGCGGCCGGGATCGAACCCGCGTCTTTCGTGTCAGCAGTCGAGCACCGTAACCACTGAACCACCGCGGCGGGGCAGAGCAAAAGTGCACTTCATTCTCTGTTTATTGACACAGTTATAAAGAACTATGTTGAAAACGAGTGCTTACAGTGATATAAGAATGCAGTTCTACACTACTAAATGTAAGAGCAATGCAAATGAAATTGTCGTCATTAAAACACATGTTAGTTATATATAAAAGCATACTGTGGAAATGCCCATACACACAAAAACTAAAAGTGACACAAATTGCGAAGAAACAGGGCAAATGCAAATGACGAGACAAGAGACCCGAAAGTAGTTGGCCTGCAGTTTGCTACGAGTCGCACCGCAAGGCAGGCTGTGAGTGTCATGCAATAGTTGGCGTGTCTCACTCCGAGGCTTACAGATGAAAAAAAAAAAAACTGTAAAGGGAGTAACAGTAAGGACAATAAGAACATCAACACTGCATTATAATGTGATGCGCAAATCATAGGCAAGCGATATGCGCCCTTTTCATATCGCCGACTGTGAACAAGTTGCGTCAATACAGGTGAGAGCACAACACAGAGCCTTCAATTCAAAAAGGGCAAAACAATCTTCGGAATATGTCGTTCAATAATGTGGTAGTGCGAGTTAAATTAAGATGAACGCGGCAGAAGGTGGGAACACAACTGACAATCTCTGCAACCAAGGGCCATGGTTCAAGCTGCATGCCAGTGGACTGCAATACTGATGACGGTGTCGCATTGCACCATAACTTATCTCGCCTGGCTCACTTGCACTAACCACGTGCGATTGAAATTAGCATTTCTGAGTATGAAAGTAAGAAAAAAAACGCATGTGACAGGAATCTATTACTGAAGTTTATTGCAACAATACAGTACGCATATGTGAGTCGGTGACCCCCATGCAACGCCCTTTATTCTTGAATCTACGGCGGGCACATTCCGGCTAGTTTGTTGCGTAGAACAGTGACCCTGCTCTGCTATGGGCATGCAGAGGCCATTTCGCTGAACAGAGAGCGTGTGTACTGGAGGCGCAATAGCAATTTTGGTGGACAGCCTTCCTGAAGTGTCTTGAGACGGTAAGCGTGGAAAAGACCGTCGGCGTCGCTGTATGTAACCGCGGCCATCAAGGGACACAGAATAAGCTTCGTGTGGTCCTGGAAAAAGTTAACCTGTGGAGAAGGAGTACAATGAAAAGTAGAGTTGCTGCTGCAGGCTATAAAAGTTATTACCACTGGTGAAAAATTGATCACTGAAAGTTAGAATAAATAAACTTTCAACACTTCGCCTCTAGTCCTGCATTGCGCCCGCTTTACCTCAACTTTGCGCAGTGCGCTAGACAATGTTGTGCAAACGAATGGCATCATGTTAACCGATGAGATGTTAGCCAATGGTATCCTGTTAACCAATGACAAAATGCTAATCATTAGCATCGTGTTAGTCAACGGCACTAACGGTTGTTTCGTGCTGGCAAATTCCCGGGAAATAAAAAATAACTTTGCGAAAACATCAGTGAAAACATCGCGCGCTGCTCTCGACAAAAGTTCCTACACGCAGGACAATGGCGGTTTTGGTTTCATATATGACTTATTTGGAATGGTCGGTTGGTTGGTTTATGGGGTTTAACTTTCCGAAGCAACTCAGGCTGAGATGGATGCCGATGTCCATCCGGATAATTTAGGCCGCCTGGGGTTCTTTAACGTGCACTGTCATCAGACAGCACACGGGCCTGCAGCATTTCGCCTCCATCGAAACGCAAGCGCCGCGGCCGAGATCAAACTCGGGCCTTTCAGATCAGCAGCCGAGTACAACCACCTCTTAGCCACTGTGGCGGCTAAGGGTGTAAAATAGGAAGGAGGGCACAACAACTGCGGCCTAGCAAGAGGTCTCTGAAAGAAATGTTATAATGCCAGTTTTGAATAAGAATGAAATATCTCCTTGCATATTTAAAGGAATGTTTGCCTGATAAGGGAGTAATTACTCATTGGCATCCACCCAAGCGCAGCCATACGGCTACAAAGGAAAGCTATACAGCTTTCTCAGAAACTTCGTAGTTAAAGAAGAGTTTTTTTTTTTCTTTAACTACGAAGTTTCTGAGAAAGCTATACAGCTTTCCTTTGTAGCCGTATGGCTGCGCTTGGGTGGATGCCAATGAGTAATTACTCCCTTATTACAAATTTACTCCACGCTGGGGGATTCCCCTAAACATTTGAGCAATGTTTTCCTGAGAAGCAACTCTATAGCATGAAGTGGGCTGTATACAGAGCACTTGACGAACCAAACTGCCCCTAATAGGAAATAAATGCCTTGTCGTTTGTACCCTCTTTAATTTTATTGTTCTCTCTTGATTCGTCGTGAACTACACCTTTCAAATACGATATCCGAGTGAATTTTCTTCTCTTGGCTTTTGCTCAGAATTCTCAGCGGATTTTAAGCCCCCTACGGCCAAAACGACTACATAAACAAAAAAAGACCGCGATGCTCTTCAAGAAAAATGGCGCGGACTCAGGCTCCGCCTTAAGCGTATGGCGCGATGCCGTTAATGCGTAAATGCCCATATACGCGGAATTGGTCATTTTCTACTTTATATTCATAGGTCGCTGGGGGTCCTCATGCCGCTCCTGGTGCACTGGTGCAGCGGTTAAGCGATGCCCGACGTCGTCGCTGTTGTCGTGGCTGTGTTTGAAAAACCCACCTGCCAAGGCAGTGACTCCGGCAGGTGCCTGTGTCCAACCCAGCCACCGGTGGGGCTTTGTGAGACCGAGGTTGCCGTTCTAATGCAACCTTTCGCGACCAACGGCTAATTTCGCTGCCAACTGCCGTGGGGGTCAGGGTGTGATGACGTCACTAATTTCGCTGCCAACTGCCGTGGTGGTCAGCGTGTGATGACGTCACAACTTCACGTGACCGAGACCGCCCTCTTCTCTGGCGATTTTTCGCTCACGCCGCTGACGACGACGTGCTTTCTGCTGAACAAGAATTTTTACGCTATCCCGTTAAAACCTGCAGTGGTGTATGTTGAGCAAAGAGAGCGAACGCCTTTATCCCTACCTGTACCGTCCCGTTAGTCAGGTAGAAGGAGATGGCCTGGCGGGTGTGCAGCCATGAACCCAGGTAAGGCAGCCTAACAAGATCGTCACAGTCACGCGTGCTGACATGTTCGCCAGTCTTTAGCAGACTCTTCATGAAGGCCAAGAAGTACTTGAGCAGTGTGGTTTTCTTCTCTAGTGGCGAAGGGTACTCTTCCAAATTATGGTAGTACTCAAGGCCGTCCTCGTCCACATACATCATACTCCTGGAAAAAAGTATGTGCAAGCGTCACAGATGAGGATACTGCGGAAAGATGCACATTTCCAGCCTCCCGGTGTTCTTAAAAGAAAGGAGATCGAAAATTTTACTCCCGAACAGTACGGAAAAATGGCCTTCATTAAAAAACTCAACACGCCGTGCTTCAGAAAGCCCGATTCCGCAACCAGAGATTTCAGGTTCATTTGAAACCATTCAACAGAATCTCCAGGCAATAATATGATGCGGTGGTCTGCTTATTCTTACAACTGCCTCTGTTGTAAATGAATGAGTCAAGTGACCTCTTCGAGCGTGCCTGTTGTTCTCTGTTTTATAGCGTATAACCAGCTAAGGCGCCAGACATGGGGCTAAGTTCGTTTGTTGCATTTAAAGACCTGAAGGAGTTAGAAATATTTGATTCCGTTTGAAATCACTATACGCATGGCAGATCTACAACCGCATACTATGTGTCCGTTCTAGAATAGAGTAACGTTGCTGTTTCTTTTAGAGTTTCATGTCCTAAGCATGCACTTAAAATGCAGTTTACTGTCACCATGTGTAGGAATTTTTCAGGGGTAGGTTTGTTTTGTTTCATTACCAACATGTGGTGCGCAGTGTGTGTTCAATCTGAAGGCGGCACAAAATGACTTCGATGAAACGTTTTTCACGTCTACATCGCTGCCAGTCACCTAAGGTAAGCTCTACTAGGTGGAGGTCTTCGCTGTCCCACTTATAACCTGCCTTTTGCTTCTTGCCTAACGTTCTATTAAGTTCATGCAGTATTGGTAGGTGATGTTTACTTTCTGGACATTTATTTTTGGTTGTCCAGCAAGATGTCCGTTCATCCCTTCCAGCTGATTGTAGCCCGATGCGAGGTTACGGTACATAAGCAGCTGTTGTACCCAGCCACACCGGGATCTGGCGCCGACATGGCAGCCAGACGCTTACATCTTGTTCTTCTTCAGATGCTGCAAATGATGGCGATTTTCGATCCTGCCGCGATGAAGACGTGCCTTCCAATGAATGGAGCCGCTTCTACCGAGCAAGTCTGTCCTGCTGACCTGGCTTTTTTGAGTGACGCTTCGCCTTTGGACCTCACAGCGCTACCGGCGCTCGAACGCTTCATCGACTGGCAACCCTGGAATCTTCAGCACAAGCATGACCTACATAAGCAGCTGTTGTACCCAGCCACACCGGGATCTGGCGCCGACATGGCAGCCAGACGCTTACATCTTGTTCTTCTTCAGGTTTGTTACTCTTACCTTTCTGTTAATGGCAAACCATTTAGGAAGTGGACGCCAGATCCCAACTTTGCTGTGTGCATGTTTTTACGCCTTCTGTACGATGTGTCCGCGAGCTGTTCAGGATACATAGGTTTGTTTAAAAGAAAGCTTTTGCTTGCGGGAGACGTAGAGCAAAACCCTGGGCCTCTGTCTGCTGAGCAGGAAAAGCAGATGTTCGATACTATCATGACAATACTAGTGATACAACAGCAACAGACCGAAATATTGGACGAACTACGTTCCATTCGGCTTGAGCAAAAGAATCTCGAAGAAAAACTAACAAAACTCGCAGAAAAAGTCAAGAGCGTTGAAGATAATGTGTCACTGGTGCTCCCGCTAAAGCCTGAAGTAGAAAGATTATCTCAAAGTTCCCAGAAACTTGCTGTTGCGTGCACGGCCCTCCAGTCATCGCACGATGACCTGGAGAACCAATCACGAAATAACTTAATATTCTACGGCATCCATGACAAAGAAACCGAATCGTGGGAACAGTCTGAGACTAAAATTATCTCTTTTTGCGCTGAAAAGTTAAAGCTTTCCGTAGACGCCGCTGCTATTGAAAGAGCGCACAGACTAGGAAGATATGCGCCTGACAAGCACAGACCCCTGATCGTTAAATTCTTGTCCTTTAAAGAGAAGAATCGTGTTCTTTCAAATGCTGCCAAACTAAAAGATACTGACTGGGCGATAAGCGAGGACTATTCGGCCAAAGTACGGCAACAAAGAAAAAAGCTCATGCAGTTTGCTAAGGCACGCGGCGGAAAGTTGAAACTGCGGTTTAATAAGCTAAACCTGGACAACAAAACCTATATGTACAACATTGAAACAGACAATATCACTTGCGTAAACCAATAGCCATCACCGAGGCTTTTAGCTAGCCCACAAACTGCTATTAAAAATGAACTTGTCTGTATTGTTGTTAATTGTCGCAGTCTAAAAAACAAAGCTGACCAATTCTCCTCACTCTTACAAATGACAAACGCACATGTGGTGATTGGAACCGAGTCATGGCTGGACAGCAACATAAGCGATGGTGAAATATTTCCTCCATCCTATACCACGTATAGGAAGGATCGCAATGTACGCGGTGGTGGTGTGTTCATCCTCGTTCATAGCAGTTTGAAAAGCGTGTCTGTTAACCTAGAAAACGATTCCTGTGAAGCTGTCTGGTGCAAGGTACAGCTGGGCGATGGTACTTCTTTAGCAATTGGCTCTTTTTATAGGACGCCCGGTTCAACCTGCGCACAGCCATTTTTTGAACTTAGCAACACATTATTAGCCTTAGACACAACACATATTATCCTTGCCGGTGATTTTAATATGCCCTGCGTAGAATGGTCTTCTTTTAAACCAGTAATTCGCACTGCATCGCTCTTGTATACCGCTTTCCGTGAAGTAATTGGTGCTCACTCATTATTCCAGCTTGTTCAAACCCCTACCAGACTCGGCCTTACCAGTGCTAATGTATTAGACTTGTTTTTCTGCAATGACCCTAGCCTAGTCTCGTCTGTCATAACGCTGCCAGGCATAAGCGACCACGATGTAGTTTTAGCAAAAGTATCCTGTAATGCTATGAAGACCCACTACACCCAACCACACAAAGTGTATTTTTATAAAAAAAGGGGATTATGCTTCGCTATCACGGGAACTCAACGCATTTTTTCCCGAGTTTCTTTCACATCGGCCATCTCTGGATATCGATTCCTTCTGGAACTTGTTTAAAACTGAAATTTTGTCACTGACGCAGACTTTCATCCCATCCCGCTTGATTTCAGCCAAGCGTCGTGACGATATGCATTGGATGAATAGACAGTTGCGGGCAATGATCAACCGGCGGAAACGGCTGTTTCGCAGATATTGTGATACGCCCGCACTAACTTTGTACTCCGAGATGAAAAAGCAAACTAACAACTTATCGAAAGAAATCCGTAAAGCAAAAAGGGCATACTTCAGCACACTAGGCCAACAACTAAAGACAAACCCGAAGGCAGTCTGGAAATATGTTAAAAATAAGAGAAACAGCAGGGTCTCTGCGCCTGATATACTAGACGAAACTGATTTTGGAAGGGATTCAAAAGGTAAAGCGAGAAGTTTCAATCTTTATTTCCAATCGGTGTTTTCCGATCCCATTAATATACATACTGACTTTCAATCTTCCAGCACCCTGACCAGAATGAATGACGTAGAAATTTCTGAACGGGAGATCATGCTTTTATTACAGAAAATTAAAGTTACATCAGCACCAGGGCCTGACAACATTTCCAATTACGTTTTGAAAAATTGTGCGGCTTCGGTTGCCCCGTATCTAGTTGCATTATTTCAGAAATCGTTAGAGAATTCTTCTTTACCCCTTGACTGGAGAAGTGCCAATGTCGTTCCGATTCATAAGAGTGGTGACAAAACTAAAACATGTAACTATAGGCCCATATCGCTGACGAGCGTGTCGTGCAAAACACTGGAACATGTCATTTATACTCAGTTAATTAGCCATCTACAAAACAATAGTTTTTTCTGTTCGACACAACATGGATTTAGGTCCGGCTTCTCATGTGAAACACAGCTCGTGGAATTCACACATGACAATTCTGTTTCCTTAAACTCTGCCGGTCAGGTAGATTGTATATTTTTAGATTTTCGAAAAGCGTTCGATTTAGTTGCTCACAACCTATTGCTACAGAAGCTTTCAGAATTAAATATTCCTACCTCACTCTTATCCTGGATTGAAGCGTATCTTGCGGAAAGGAAACAGTGCGTGGTTATCGACGGTGTCAGCTCGGAAAGTGTGGGTGTAACTTCAGGTGTTCCGCAGGGGTCGGTTTTGGGCCCTCATCTTTTTCTCATTTTTATAAATGACCTCACTAGTAACATTTCAGGTATAATCAGACTTTATGCTGATGACTGTTGTATCTACCGCAACATTTCTTCTGAAGCAGATGCAATTTCAATACAGCATGACCTCAACTCTGTATTCTCTTGGCGCAACAACTGGAATATGGCGCTAAATATCTCCAAATGCAATCTGGTCCGGTTTACAAACAAGAAACAATTCTTCCAAACAGACTATTTCCTTGGTAGCACTGAATTATCCACAGTTTCAACTTATAAGTACTTGGGAGTCTTTTTTTCTACTGACCATCATGGAATACACACGTAAATTACATATCTGCTAAAGCCAGCCGCACATTAAACTTTCTCAGACGTAACTTTAAGGACGCTCCCCTTACGCTGAAGGAGACATTATACATGTCTACTGTACGTCCGATACTTGAGTATGCTTGCGCGGTTTGGGATCCGCATACAAAACTGAATATTGAGGAGCTGGAGCGCGTCCAGAAACGGGCTGCTAGGTTTGTGTCTGCCGATTACAATTTCCAAAAAAGTTCTTCTGGTTTGCGCGAGAAGTTGGGATGGCCGTTACTTGAAAACAGGCGCAAATATTCGAGACTCTCTTTCTTTTATAATGTGCTTAATAATAAAACTGGAATTCCAAAAGAGAAATACATTAATGAACCCAGCTACATTTCCGCCCGCACTGACCACCCACTTAAGGTGCGCGAGTACAATAGCCGTATAAACGTATTCAAATATAGTTTTTTCCCACGAACAGTGCATGACTGGAACTGTCTCCCTTCTCGGGTCGCTACCGCTCCTCCTACATCGTTTCTCGCTGATTTGCAAAGCCACCTGTCAATATAAGTGCAATAATTCTTGTCCGAGTGTATCATGCTGCTTTTTTTGAAATTTTTACAAAGTTGATTATTCCTAAAGCTTTATTCTTTAAGCAGTGCTGTATTTTAAAATGTATCTTTTTTGTGTGTGTGTGTGTGTATGTTTAGGGTATCTTCGCCTTTCTACAATGGTTTTCTGTATTTTCTCTGTAGACTGCATCATTTGCCTAATTTATTGTGTACTAGATGTTTGTTCTTATTTATGATGTTTCCCCCCTACAATAATGCCCCAGTGAGGGCGCTGTAGGTACTGTGTATAAATAAAATATAAATAAAATAAAAAAAGATATTGTAGGTGAAGAGAGAGCATCACACGCCGATGGGAAGTAATCAACACCACAAAAAAAATAAAAAAAAATCTCCTGTGCTTCTTGGTTTCTGTGGCTGTTGGCTTCTCTCATATTTATAACGAGCCCCTCAATCCCCTTCCCTTGTTTGCTTAATTGCTTAGCGAGGGTCTCGGTTCTGGCAGCCTTGACGCCATAGGAAGCATAAGAGGGTTCTCACACAGCTTTCACCCTCGCCGTTCGATGGTGTTCTACGTCACACCAGCGGTAACTCAGGACGTTCCACGTCCGCCGCTTACGAACGTGGGTGGCGCTGATGAACACTCTCAAGGTTAGGTTATTTGTAAACATAAATACCCCCGAAAAGCAGAAGGTTTGACAGCCGTCGCCGTAGCTCAGAGGTAGAGCACCGGACGCGTAATTCGGAGGTCGTGGGTTCGGATCCCACCGGCGGCGTGTGGTTGTTTTTTCATCTGCTTTTCTAATCAATTAGGTTTAAGCGATAACATATTCAGTAATATTCTTACTTGATCAACACCACAAAAATAATTTAAAAAAAAATCCCCTGTGCTTCTTGGTTTCTGTGGCTGTTGGCTTCTCTCACCATTTCCTCTAAGTAAAACGAGTCGTACCTTTGCCAAGCGGCCTATTTCTGGGTGTAATTTGAATCTGTTGCACAGGAAAAAGCCGCCGCTTTCATGACAGAGCAGTAAGACTCGTCTGAGGTTCCCTCGTTTGGCGTCCCTCACAACGAGGACAGTCTAGCGCACACGTTCAAAAAAATAAAAACGATTACAGAACGTGTATGGCGTGGTTCCACTGAACGGCGGCCGGCCTGCCAAACGGCAAGACACACACGCTATGTGAGAGCATCCCATTTCTATGGCAAAGAGATATTTCCTCTTTGTCGTTCCTGCCGGCGAAGTATCACTGCTTGGTTGATAGAAGTCGCTGCGATCACAGGCTAGAACTGGCAGAATGGGAGTGGTATTTGGGCACTGGTGTACAGTGTTTCCCATGGTAAGCACCACGCTTGTGCTGCGGCACTTGTATTATTGGTTCGCCTTTGTTTATTGGGGTTTAACGTCCCCAAGCGGCTCAGGCTATGAGGGACGCCACAGTGAAGGACTCCGGAAATTTCGACCCCCTGGGGTCCTTTAACGTGCGCTGACATCGCACAGTACACGGGCCTCTAGGATTTCGCCTCCATCAAAATTCGACCGCCTCCATCAAAATTCGACCGCCGCGGCCGGGATCGAACCCGCGTCTTTCGGGCCAGCAGCTGAGCGCCCTAACCACTGAGCCACCGCGGCAGCTGCTGTATTTCTGATAATATGTCCAGTCAGGGGTTCGATTGTGTTTGAGGGTTGTAGGGCTTTTAGTAATGTGAATTAATACTTTTGTGCATATCTTACTGTATTTTCTGGAGAGCATCATTCGTTGACAGCGTAGCATTCGACCTTAAAAATGATGCGCATTATAATTGGGCTACTTTCTTCCAGTTTTTTTTAAATGAAAACTTTATTGCGAGAACAGGTGATATACACAAACACTGTTTGGACCGATAGCTATCAGACCTAGTGTCCGGTCCAATACAAAAAATAATTGTAGTTTTATGGAGTTGTTTTTAGACAGTCTGCATAAAAAAATAGATTGGACACCTAAGCCACGCCTTAAGAGAATAACGCGATAGCTTAATGGGTTAATGCCCATACATGCAATATTGGTCATTATCTGCACAGACATTCACAGATTCCTGGGAGTCTACATACCCTGTGCTTTGTCGTGCTTTCGAATTTCTGTGCCGCTTGTGAGCGAGGGCCAAAAGAGGATGACCCCAACTACTTGACATGGAAAGAAAATCATGTCTGCCAAAAAAATTCAGAAAAGAAAGCTGGAGAGATGGAAGTGGAGGCTGGCCTCATATTGTTCCAGAGGTCACTCCAGCAAAACAACCTGCGCTATACCACTGTTCTGTCAGATGGTGACAGCCGTACATTCTTAGCTCTGCAAGAAGCTAAGGTGTATGGCTTCATTCCTATCAACAAGGAAGAGTGCGTAAACCATGTGCAGAAGCGCATGGGCACAGCTTTACGCAACCTGGTTGCCAAACACAGAGACACTCCTGACAGAATCAGTGGTAAGGGCAGGTTGACTGGTGATCTAATAACAAAGCTGACCTCATATTATGGCTGGGCAGTAAAATCACATTCAGGGGGCGTAGAGGCTATGCATAAGGCTGTGATGGCGACATATCATCACGTGACATCAAGAGACCTTGCATCAAACCATAGCCTTTGCCCAACAGGCCCAGACTCCTGGTGTCGCCATAATGCAGCAGAGGCCAAAGGCCTGCCTTCACCCAAACACCACTACAATCTTCCACCCCACGTCAGCAAGGCTCTTCTTCCCATCTACCAGCGCTTGTCGGACAGGAAGCTCCTTCAGAGGTGCCAGAGAGGAAAGACGCAGAACAGTAACGAAAGTCTGCACGCAATGATCTGGGCACTGGCACCCAAGGAGCGCCACGCTTCTTTGTTCAGCATTGAGGCAGCTGTGGCTGAAGCTGTGCTAAAATTCAATGCTGGAAATGAGAGAGCCTCAGCAAGCATTCTGAGAGAGCTCAAAGTAGCTCCTAGCACATGCAATATGCAGCGCATGGCAGAAAAAGACCGGCGCCGACGAACTGCATCTGTGAACAAGCGTGCATGCGCAGAAAATGTGCAGCAGGCCTGCAAAAAGCGGCACTTGGGAGCTAACAGCCAGACAGATTACATGCCTGGAGCATACTAGTCCATTTACAGTGTAAATATGTACATATTTTTCAGTATTTTTTAATAAATTCCATCTCAGTTTGTTTTTCCTTGTTTTCTCAAAACACAATTTTTTACTGTTTGCAAAGTTTACAAGAAGGATATCTTGGCTTCTAGAGCAGATACAGCAATAAGTTTTACTGCAGCATGCTTCTGAATGATTAGAGTATACAACGTTGGGAACAGATTTCTCAATTTCTGCTCACTTATTTCATTGTGCACACTAATTAAAACTACTCGTCAACCAGTCTTCCCTACACTGAACTTCAGCAGGCTCTAAAACAGCTAATACTGGATTAATCAAAAAAGTACTTCCTAAATTGTATTGCTTGTACTGTACACTATCTAGCCACACATTAAACACTGTTTTCTGATGAGTGATTTTTTTTGTATTGTTCTTGCAAATTAAGGAGTGAAAATGTATAATATCTTGAAAAGTAATTGACATATTGGAAAAATAATTACATATTTGAAATCAGCATAAAAAACTGATTAATACTGCAAATTTTCATTGCATTTAGTCCAAAAATCAAGAAAAAAGTTTCAAGACCCCTGTCCCCCCTTAAGCGATGCACCGCTGCCCTGTGATGAGGTGCCGGCAACGGTGGACTTGTGCGACCTAGGTTGCTCCCGCCGAACAACCTAACGACAAAGCATGTATTTAACTGCCACCTGCCACGGTGCGCAGTTTGCTCACTATCCGCTGGGCAGGTTGTATTGGCGCCACAAGGTCGCGTCACCTAGGTGGCCCACGTGCTTATTAGGTGGCTTATTTGGGAATTTTTCGTTGATTTTTCGCTCAGGGTCAACAACGCCGACGACGCTGAAGGTGAAGCCTGATTTTATGCTACACGACCTCCTTACGGTTATCGAGTTAATACGGTGTAATTCTCAGAATTTATCTCCAAAGTTTAGTGTTCTTGTGGGGTTTGTTTTCTGCCGAGCAGTGCCAGTGAAATCACATACACTATGCAGGTCGTATCTTGGAAGACAATGGGTTAAGTTCATGTGCGATACGTTGCAGTTTATCGAGCAAATACAGTTCGAGGCATTAGTCTTGAAACCGCATTAGCAACGATGTGACTGCTCTTTGTTTATTGGAATATATTGTTGAGGGGCAATCAGCGATAATGAGGTAGCACAGAAGTCTCGGCAGTACCGTATTTCAACGATGTACGCACATGAGAGCTTGGTTCTGTCTACACGGAGCGGCTGATTAGTTTCTACGTAAAGGCTATTTATGGGGGATGTCTTTTATGAGAGACGCCAACCTGACTTGTACCCGGGGACTAGACATTTTAACTATGAACGTCTGGCTGAGCCATACGTTATGCGCCCATAATATAAATGCCAAGAGAAGCTCACCAGAGATTGGTAAATATGTAACAAGCATGTCCAGTGAAATCCACACAATGTTGGCTACAGCACTTTTAGAAAATTTAGGTGAGCAAGGTTCCGGGATAGTTGGTAATGCATTTAAAAAGAAGAAACAGCGCGAAGAAACACGGACACCCGAAGAAACGACACACACACGAGCGCTGTTTCCCCTCTGACCCAAGAAAAGAACAGCGCTCGTGTGGTGTCGTTTCTTCGTGTGTCCGTGTTTCTTCGCGCTGTTTCTTCCTTCTAATTAAAATTTAGATTTCGGGTGGCTTCAGATTTAAGGCGCTCATGGGGCTCAGGAATATCGGTTTCCTAGCAAAAATTGTGCTTAAATTCTTGTGCTCCGTCTATGGTAGTGTAATTTCGTTCAGGGGCTAGGTGGGATAAGTTTCCTAGTCTCGTCTGAGCCAGAAAAAAACAGCGCTGATTTTGCGGGCGAACATCGAACGCACTTCTGTCTCCTGCGACCAAACCAGCGCCTTAATGTGAGAACAGTTTGTCTTAAAGAGCTTGACTGCATCCGTTCCATCCACGAAATATATATAAAACATATAAACACTATCCGCAAGAAAATGAACCGAGTCCATGGTGCCCTGTGTCGACATAGATACACACTTCCAACAAAGATAAAGATTCTTATATATAATGCATACTTACTTCCCATCATTACCTACTGCATAAGTGTCTGGGTTACCACAACAAAACATAACAAACACAAGATCTTAGTTGCACAGAAACGAGCTGTCAGATTGATTGCAAATGTACCCTGGCATTCCCATGCGTTTCCTTACTTTAAGCAATATGGTATTTTGTCTGTTGATATATTGCACCCATTCATATTGTTATGTGCATACAAAAATGCAGTTAAAACAAATAATCAACTGTTCCTTGCAGCCTTTAATCTACGTCAATACACACCAGTGTACAATACCCGATGTCTTTTACTTTGGCTTCTACCCTTTTGCCGTACTTTATATCGTAAACAGTCCTTGTCCAATAACCTAGGAAATTACCTCAACATATTGGCAACAAATAATGTTTATATACAAGACACCTCAAAGAAACAGTTATTACCTGTCATGTGCATTTTCGAATCTATTGTGGCATCATTGTAAACAGGTTTGGTGTATTGTATTGTATATTGTTCCTGTTATTTATGTGCATCTCTGTTGTTGTGTACGTGGTCAGGGCTACACTGTTGTTGTCTTTTTTCTTTGTTTGTTTTGATGGAGATAGTCAGCTCACCTTAAGCTTGATGTTCGCGAAACACACTGCTGTCATTGTATTCATGGGGCACTGCGTGCTACTTCAAGCTGCATTATGCAGCTTTTTGCTCAGTGTCCCCTTTTTCCACTGTATTGTGTGTGGAGAAATAAACTTTAAATTTCAATTTTCAAATAACATTGGAAGGGACATTTAAGCTCCACCATTGTGGTACGACGCGATAGCCTTAATGGCTTAATTCCTATATATGCAGGAACGGTCATTTCTTGCTTTACATTCATAGGTCTTTGGGAGTCATACGACTGCTGGCGCAGTGGTGCAGCGGTACAACTGCGCGGGCACCGAGAGAAACTTACATTTCATTGTTGAGCAGTATGAGGCGTGTGTCGTCATTGAACAGGACGCCGATGCTGCCGTCGCACAGCTGGTAGCCGATGCCGTACTTGTCGATGTAGTCGGCCCATTTGCTGACCCAGAAGACTGGCGTGGAGGCAGGGTCCTCCGCCTCGTCAGGGCGTTCGAAGCAACGCTCGGGCGGCTCTGCTCTGCACAGCTGCTGCAGGAGAATCTGGAGCTCTGTCAGGTGATGTTGTCGATGCCCTCCTCGTTGCATCGGGTTCAATATATCTGCTTCAGATGGCGCTTGAGCTCCCTTGAATCCTGCGGCTGCACCGTAGGGGAAGTCCACCAAGTCGAATAAGTCAAAGAAGTCTGAGAAGACCAACAAAGCAATGCTGACAGCTGCGCGTGTGCCCTTCACCCAAGGTGAAATCATGACCATTTAAGCAGCGCTTTATTGCAGACAGAGAACCTCTGAAACCTTAGGGTAAAACAGTGCGCAACAACGGAATGGAATTGTGGGCAGCGGAGGCAGGTTAGTTGGGTAGGGAGGTGGTAATGACAACAACACTGCCATCAGCTCGCACACTATTAGAGACACCTGGCTGAACAAGCGAACAAAAACAGATTGCGATGCGATTGGGTTAGCATTCCCTGAATCCATTTGCGCAACTGAAAATTCGGGTACCTTTTTTTAGTGAGAGTGAGAAAACCGACAAGCATGAGTGCGTAAAGACCATGCAGCTTCCAGGCAAGAAGAAGACGGTGAGCATGGCAATTTGTTCTGACTGTGGCCAGGTGCTGCCAGCATCGCAACTTCTGTTTTCTGCAGGTGCCCGTGTAGAATAAGCCCTCGCTCTTTCAACACCCCTACATCCCCCCCCTCCTCCTTTTGCTTGTAAATGATGTAATTAATGGTCGATTTGAGAACATGCACTTTACTTCAGACACGAATGGTTGGGATATATTTTCCCGACAGTTTTTAAAGCACCTGTAAAGTTATTTTTACAATTTTGGCACAAAATTAACCTGAGTGCTAGTAATGTAATGTTATAGGTTCCGTGATAAGAAAAAGGCATAATCTTGGCCCTTGCCAGATAGATCCGCGATAGAAAGTTTAGCGTGAAGTCCGCATGCGTGCATACAATGCGTCCTTCGTCTACGTCAGGTAGCAAATTTTCTACTCCCAATCAATATCAAAACGACAGACGTGCCATATGCGGTATCTGGCCAGGACAGCTTAAGACAGGATATTGATGGTCATCTCATTTCATATCTAGACAAACCGGCAAGCTCTACCTTCAGTGCGTAAATGAAAGCTAACAAGAAATGTTACGCACACTGCTGTGACACTGCTGTGCTGTGACTGCTGTGTTTTGCGCCGGCTTTGCCTCCTTTTCGGGTCGCTTTTTCAGAGGAGTCACCTTGGCCTCCAGCTCTGGAAAAACAAAGTCGTGCAATGGAGGTTGTGCTTAGGTGAAAGGTCCGACATGCAGTACATACGATGCTTTACGGTCTATCTGCATTCCCATTTAATTCTAGCCAATGATAAAAAGTGCCTGAAAAACGTTTGCCTTTGATGCGCACATCGTTCTTGGTCTATGACAGCTTGTTTTGGCATGAGTAAAAATATTTGCTTCAGGAAGGCCGCGAGAGCGTTCAAGGGAACCAGGAAGAGAAATTTTTGAAGAATATGCCGGGAAAAATGGATGCTTAAAATACACTACCAAATTTGAAGGTAACCTTGATAAAAATCACTTAAAGTCGGCATTTAAAAAGTTAGGTATTTAAACTTAACTTATCATTTAACTGTGAAGAGCGAAATAAATACTCAAGACTAGGCCACGCGACTATGAACAACCCTCTCTGGTTTCACTGGACTAGGACACTTCGCCTTTCTTAAAAGTTTGGTTACATTTAGCTAGGACACCCGGTGTGTGTATATGCACGTATTCGTGCTTAACTCGACGTGCCACGTCGTTTTAGAGCAAAACAAGCTAGATTCGAACACTTCGTTTTACCAGTGTGCGTGAGTGTGAACTCAAAAACGTAATATCTCCAGAACTGCGTGAAATGCACGTATTCGTGCTTAACTCGACGTGCCACGTCGTTTTAGAGCAAAACAAGCTAGATTCGAACACTTCGTTTCACCAGTGGGCGTGACTGTGAACTCAAAAACGTAATATCTCCAGAACTGCGTGAAATGCACGTATTCGTGCTTAACTCGACGTGGCACGTCGTTTTAGAGCAAAACAAGCTAGATATGTGTATATGTGTAGCTAGGTGTGTGTGTATATATATATATATATATATATATACACACACCGGGTGTCCTAGCTAAATGTAACCAAACTTTTAAGAAAGGCGAAGTGTCCTAGTCCAGTGAAACCAGAGAGGGTTGTTCATAGTCGCGTGGCCTAGTCTTGAGTATTTATTTCGCTCTTCACAGTTAAATGATAAGTTAAGTTTAAATACCTAACTTTTTAATTATTGACTTCAGGAAGGAAGTGTCAATGAAAAAGTTGTAGATCGCCTCGAAAAACCGCTAGTAGTGCTGTTTCCGTCAAGTTACGATTTACGTAGCTTCATTTATTGGCCTTAAAAGAAAGTTATCACGTGACCAGCTTTTCGCTCACTTCACTGTCCCAATGTGCACCCAAAGTGTCATTGAGGAGAGGATTTCAGAAAAAACGGATTTTATTCTTTAAGGCGCATCTTGGGATGTTGAAGTGGCACAGTTGTCATGTGGAAGCTTTTTCTTATTGTGCGGGTTATGGTTAAAGGCCGGTAAAAAAACTACTTTACGTAAATACAGTCGAACTCCGCAATAACGAAACCGCCGGGGAAGGAAAACCTTTTCGTGGTCGTGAGAATTTCGCTGTCGCGAAAATGGACAAACAAGCACACCCATTACCTTCCAGAACCAAAAATTTAATGAAAAAAGTCGCTTATTTTGCTCTGCTTGACATTGCTGTGCAGGAGCTTGACGACTCTGGCTTCGCAGCTTGATAAGCTATGCATAGGTTCGTCGTCGTCGTGGTCGCCGAGAAAAGTCCGGATAACATCGAAAGCATCAAGCACATCACGCGAGCTTACTTGCGTAACTTTCCTGCATCCAGGACGATGCTGCTTCAGCGTCGACGCGCGCACACTCCCCTGACAACACTTTGGCGACGATGCAGTGCCGCGCGCTTTAAATCGATTTAGCCATCCGGCGCTCGCCTTAAAGTTGTCGTGCCCCAGAATGCACGCGAAGTCAATCGCATTTTGCTGCAGAAGGCTTCCAGACAAAGGCACCTTGTTCGCGCTCTTTCTCAGGAACCACTGAAATACGGCTTTGTCCACGCCTTCGTACACCGGCGTTGCCAAAGTCTTGTTCAGAGCGCGCGCGCCGTTCTGGAGTGCCGCCATGATGCCATTCTTTGATTTCATAATCGTAGAAAGTGAGCTGCACGGGATACTGAACTCCTCCGCAATGTCCGCCTTCTTTCTGCCTTTTTCAGCTTCGGCGATGATAGCAGCCTTATCCTGCAGCGTCAAAAACTTGCGCTTCTTTACAGGAGGCAGCATGTTTCCGACAGTCGAAAAACAACAAAAAACACTGTACACAAGCAAGTCGCGGGCGAATTCGGCTTGCACAAGGCGGACGGCGAGATCGGCGAGACAGCGTGGTCGGCGCACTAGAGAAAAGAAAAAAAAAGGGTTCCTCGCTCTTCCCCGGTTGGCCGGCGGTGTCGTCACGTGAAGCGTCACGTGCGTGCGTAGTCGCCAACAGACGGGCTAGCAAAAAGCCGCTTTCAGCGGGCAAAAAAAGAAATTGCTTTGCTATCATCATTACCGAAACAACCGAAAGTAAACAAAAATGGCTGCGCCGGTGCTTGTTGGCAGGTGAAATGAATGGGCCCGACTTGTCGGATGAGTTTAATGCTGCAGTTTTGCCCATTCTATGTTCCCGACTGGCTGACGTGCCGAAAAAATGTTGCAGATCACTACCTCAAACTTTCGTTAATGCGGGACTGCTTTTTAAAAACCCTTCGCTATTGAGAGGGGACAAATGCATTGAACCCTATGGGAGTTCGCCGGGGGCGCCAGAATTTTTCGTTGCCGCGAGAATTTCGTTCTTGAGGGCGTTCGTTATTGAAGGGTTCAACTGTATTACTTTGCTGCAAATGTCTCAGTAAGCTGTTTCTCAAAGCGATCTACAACTTTTCCATTAAAAAGTGAGTTAATTAAGCTTAAGTAATTAGTCAACCTTGAAGAACGAAAAAAATACTGCAGAATAGGTCACGCGACTCTAATCAACCATCATTTGGTTTCAGACGGTTAGGACATCCCGTGTTTTTTAAAAGCTTGGTTACATTTAGCTGGGAGACCAGGTATATATATATATATATATATATATATATATATATATATATATATATATATATATATATATATATACACACACACACACATATGCCACTCGGAGTGCACTATACGAACGCACATTGTAATATAATTGCAAACAAAGGAAATCTATGCCGAACAGGAATCAGGCTGCTTAGCGTTACTTGTCATATATCTTCCTGATAAATTTCCATACAGGGAACAAAGCAGGCGGGCACGCCAGGTTAGAATAGTCTTTTCTAGGTCTAATTGGTTTTTCATGCTGTAGGTGTTACCCAGGTTACCAGAGCCACTCCCGACGACGTGCAGAAAGTTGCCGTGTTACCATGACAACATTCTTACACAAGGTCAAGCAGCTGCCATCACGTACAAAATTTTTCATAGCAATGATAATGTTTAGCCCCTCGTCGGTGACGTACTCTCTCTTTTGTTCCCACTACAAAGGTTTCGCACTCATACAAGCCGGAATTCTCCAAGACTGCAAATTTTAACCCAAAGAAGCTCAACAGCTATCCGGAATTATATAAACCGGAACTGCAGAGAGGAGAGAAGCCAGTTTCGCTTGATATGTACCTGTCAATAAAATCCCGACATAGAAAGAAGACGACATCTGAATACTGCGAGTTCGCGCTGTCGGGCTCCGATATGTGGCACTTACAGGAGTTGGTGGAGCCAGCCCGAGCCGCAGCAGCGTCCAACGGACTCCCGAAAAATGAAGGGGTGACGACCCTAGAATTTCTTCAATAAAAACGTTTCCCTCTCTCTCTTACATGACGAGAGACTGCTGTAGCTAACTGCCTTTTCCTTTGCATGTTTTTTATTGCTTCCCGTCTCATCAGTAGAAAGCGCTTATGGAAAAACAATACTTTCCCAGCGGTTTAAGGCTGGTTTTACTGGCCACCAAGTGGTTGATCTGAGGCTTTGTATTAAGACATCTATCCTGGCTTTAATGATGTCATTTTATGCTTGGGTTTTATAACACAACTGCACTCGGCTGTCGATATTGCACCGTACCGTGGCAACTTAAGCTTCGAAAACAACTCCCACCACATCATCAGAAGTAAATGGCAAGTACGGTCAAAAAGAGCAAAAGCTTGGTTGGTTTGTTGGGGTTTAACGTCCCGAAGCGACTCAGGCCATGAGGGACGCCGTAGTGAAGGGCTCCAGAAATTTCGACCACCTGGGGTTCTTTAACGTGCACTGACATCGCACAGCACACGGGCCTCTAGAATTTCACCTTCATCCAAATTCAGCCGCCGCGGCCGGGATCGAACCCGCGTCTTTCGTGTCAGCAGTCGAGCACCGTAACCACTGAACCACCGCGGCGGGGCAGAGCAAAAGTGCACTTCATTCTCTGTTTATTGACACAGTTATAAAGAACTATGTTGAAAACGAGTGCTTACAGTGATATAAGAATGCAGTTCTACACTACTAAATGTAAGAGCAATGCAAATGAAATTGTCGTCATTAAAACACATGTTAGTTATATATAAAAGCATACTGTGGAAATGCCCATACACACAAAAACTAAAAGTGACACAAATTGCGAAGAAACAGGGCAAATGCAAATGACGAGACAAGAGACCCGAAAGTAGTTGGCCTGCAGTTTGCTACGAGTCGCACCGCAAGGCAGGCTGTGAGTGTCATGCAATAGTTGGCGTGTCTCACTCCGAGGCTTACAGATGAAAAAAAAAAACTGTAAAGGGAGTAACAGTAAGGACAATAAGAACATCAACACTGCATTATAATGTGATGCGCAAATCATAGGCAAGCGATATGCGCCCTTTTCATATCGCCGACTGTGAACAAGTTGCGTCAATACAGGTGAGAGCACAACACAGAGCCTTCAATTCAAAAAGGGCAAAACAATCTTCGGAAGAGGTCGTTCAATAATGTGGCAGTGCGAGTTAAATTAAGATGAACGCGGCAGAAGGTGGGAACACAACTGACAATCTCTGCAACCAAGGGCCATGGTTCAAGCTGCATGCCAGTGGACTGCAATACTGATGACGGTGTCGCATTGCACCATAACTTATCTCGCCTGGCTCACTTGCACTAACCACGTGCGATTGAAATTAGCATTTCTGAGTATGAAAGTAAGAAAAAAAACGCATGTGACAGGAATCTATTACTGAAGTTTATTGCAACAATACAGTACGCATATGTGAGTCGGTGACCCCCATGCAACGCCCTTTATTCTTGAATCTACGGCGGGCACATTCCGGCCAGTTTGTTGCGTAGAACAGTGACCCTGCTCTGCTATGGGCATGCAGAGGCCATTTCGCTGAACAGAGAGCGTGTGTACTGGAGGCGCAATAGCAATTTTGGTGGACAGCCTTCCTGAAGTGTCTTGAGACGGTAAGCGTGGAAAAGACCGTCGGCGTCGCTGTATGTAACCGCGGCCATCAAGGGACACAGAATAAGCTTCGTGTGGTCCTGGAAAAAGTTAACCTGTGGAGAAGGAGTACAATGAAAAGTAGAGTTGCTGCTGCAGGCTATAAAAGTTATTACCACTGGTGAAAAATTGATCACTGAAAGTTAGAATAAATAAACTTTCAACACTTCGCCTCTAGTCCTGCATTGCGCCCGCTTTACCTCAACTTTGCGCAGTGCGCTAGACAATGTTGTGCAAACGAATGGCATCATGTTAACCGATGAGATGTTAGCCAATGGTATCCTGTTAACGAATGACAAAATGCTAATCATTAGCATCGTGTTAGTCAACGGCACTAACGCTTGTTTCGTGCTGGCAAATTCCCGGGAAATAAAAAATAACTTTGCGAAAACATCAGTGAAAACATCGCGCGCTGCTCTCGACAAAAGTTCCTACACGCAGGACAATGGCGGTTTTGGTTTCATATATGACTTATTTGGAATGGTCGGTTGGTTGGTTTATGGGGTTTAACTTTCCGAAGCAACTCAGGCTGAGATGGATGCCGATGTCCATCCGGATAATTTAGGCCGCCTGGGGTTCTTTAACGTGCACTGTCATCAGACAGCACACGGGCCTGCAGCATTTCGCCTCCATCGAAACGCAAGCGCCGCGGCCGAGATCAAACTCGGGCCTTTCAGATCAGCAGCCGAGTACAACCACCTCTTAGCCACTGTGGCGGCTAAGGGTGTAAAATAGGAAGGAGGGCACAACAACTGCGGCCTAGCAAGAGGTCTCTGAAAGAAATGTTATAATGCCAGTTTTGAATAAGAATGAAATATCTCCTTGCATATTTAAAGGAATGTTTGCCTGATAAGGGAGTAATTACTCATTGGCATCCACCCAAGCGCAGCCATACGGCTACAAAGGAAAGCTATACAGCTTTCTCAGGAACTTCGTAGTTAAAGAAGAGTTTTTTTTTTCTTTAACTACGAAGTTTCTGAGAAAGCTATACAGCTTTCCTTTGTAGCCGTATGGCTGCGCTTGGGTGGATGCCAATGAGTAATTACTCCCTTATTACAAATTTACTCCACGCTGGGGGATTCCCCTAAACATTTGAGCAATGTTTTCCTGAGAAGCAACTCTATAGCATGAAGTGGGCTGTATACAGAGCACTTGACGAACCAAACTGCCCCTAATAGGAAATAAATGCCTTGTCGTTTGTACCCTCTTTAATTTTATTGTTCTCTCTTGATTCGTCGTGAACTACACCTTTCAAATACGATATCCGAGTGAATTTTCTTCTCTTGGCTTTTGCTCAGAATTCTCAGCGGATTTTAAGCCCCCTACGGCCAAAACGACTACATAAACAAAAAAAGACCGCGATGCTCTTCAAGAAAAATGGCGCGGACTCAAGTTCCGCCTTAAGCGTATGGCGCGATGCCGTTAATGCGTAAATGCCCATATACGCGGAATTGGTCATTTTCTACTTTATATTCATAGGTCGCTGGGGGTCCTCATGCCGCTCCTGGTGCACTGGTGCAGCGGTTAAGCGATGCCCGACGTCGTCGCTGTTGTCGTGGCTGTGTTTGAAAAACCCACCTGCCAAGGCAGTGACTCCGGCAGGTGCCTGTGTCCAACCCAGCCACCGGTGGGGCGTTGTGAGACCGAGGTTGCCGTTCTAATGCAACCTTTCGCGACCAACGGCTAATTTCGCTGCCAACTGCCGTGGGGGTCAGGGTGTGATGACGTCACTAATTTCGCTGCCAACTGCCGTGGTGGTCAGCGTGTGATGACGTCACAACTTCACGTGACCGAGACCGCCCTCTTCTCTGGCGATTTTTCGCTCACGCCGCTGACGACGACGTGCTTTCTGCTGAACAAGAATTTTTACGCTATCCCTTTAAAACCTGCAGTGGTGTATGTTGAGCAAAGAGAGCGAACGCCTTTATCCCTACCTGTACCGTCCCGTTAGTCAGGTAGAAGGAGATGGCCTGGCGGGTGTGCAGCCATGAACCCAGGTAAGGCAGCCTAACAAGGTCGTCACAGTCACGCGTGCTGACATGTTCGCCAGTCTTTAGCAGACTCTTCATGAAGGCCAAGAAGTACTTGAGCAGTGTGGTTTTCTTCTCTAGTGGCGAAGGGTACTCTTCCAAATTATGGTAGTACTCAAGGCCGTCCTCGTCCACATACATCATACTCCTGGAAAAAAGTATGTGCAAGCGTCACAGATGAGGATACTGCGGAAAGATGCACATTTCCAGCCTCCCGGTGTTCTTAAAAGAAAGGAGATCGAAAATTTTACTCCCGAACAGTACGGAAAAATGGCCTTCATTAAAAAACTCAACACGCCGTGCTTCAGAAAGCCCGATTCCGCAACCAGAGATTTCAGGTTCATTTGAAACCATTCAACAGAATCTCCAGGCAATAATATGATGCGGTGGTCTGCTTATTCTTACAACTGCCTCTGTTGTAAATGAATGAGTCAAGTGACCTCTTCGAGCGTGCCTGTTGTTCTCTGTTTTATAGCGTATAACCAGCTAAGGCGCCAGACATGGGGCTAAGTTCGTTTGTTGCATTTAAAGACCTGAAGGAGTTAGAAATATTTGATTCCGTTTGAAATCACTATACGCATGGCAGATCTACAACCGCATACTATGTGTCCGTTCTAGAATAGAGTAACGTTGCTGTTTCTTTTAGAGTTTCATGTCCTAAGCATGCACTTAAAATGCAGTTTACTGTCACCATGTGTAGGAATTTTTCAGGGGTAGGTTTGTTTTGTTTCATTACCAACATGTGGTGCGCAGTGTGTGTTCAATCTGAAGGCGGCACAAAATGACTTCGATGAAACGTTTTTCACGTCTACATCGCTGCCAGTCACCTAAGGTAAGCTCTACTAGGTGGAGGTCTTCGCTGTCCCACTTATAACCTGCCTTTTGCTTCTTGCCTAACGTTCTATTAAGTTCATGCAGTATTGGTAGGTGATGTTTACTTTCTGGACATTTATTTTTGGTTGTCCAGCAAGATGTCCGTTCATCCCTTCCAGCTGATTGTAGCCCGATGCGAGGTTACGGTACATAAGCAGCTGTTGTACCCAGCCACACCGGGATCTGGCGCCGACATGGCAGCCAGACGCTTACATCTTGTTCTTCTTCAGATGCTGCAAATGATGGCGATTTTCGATCCTGCCGCGATGACGACGTGCCTTCCAATGAATGGAGCCGCTTCTACCGAGCAAGTCTGTCCTGCTGACCTGGCTTTTTTGAGTGACGCTTCGCCTTTGGACCTCACAGCGCTACCGGCGCTCGAACGCTTCATCGACTGGCAACCCTGGAATCTTCAGCACAAGCATGACCTACATAAGCAGCTGTTGTACCCAGCCACACCGGGATCTGGCGCCGACATGGCAGCCAGACGCTTACATCTTGTTCTTCTTCAGATGCTACAAATGATGGCGATTTTCGATCCTGCCGCGATGACGACGTGCCTTCCAATGAATGGAGCCGCTTCTACCGAGCAAGTCTGTCCTGCTGACCTGGCTTTTTTGAGTGACGCTTCGCCTTTGGACCTCACAGCGCTACCGGCGCTCGAACGCTTCATCGACTGGCAACCCTGGAATCTTCAGCACAAGCATGACCTACATAAGCAGCTGTTGTACCCAGCCACACCGGGATCTGGCGCCGACATGGCAGCCAGACGCTTACATCTTGTTCTTCTTCAGGTTTGTTACTCTTACCTTTCTGTTAATGGCAAACCATTTAGGAAGTCGACGCCAGATCCCAACTTTGCTGTGTGCATGTTTTTACGCCTTCTGTACGATGTGTCCGCGAGCTGTTCAGGATACATAGGTTTGTTTAAAAGAAAGCTTTTGCTTGCGGGAGACGTAGAGCAAAACCCTGGGCCTCTGTCTGCTGAGCAGGAAAAGCAGATGTTCGATACTATCATGACAATACCAGTGATACAACAGCAACAGACCGAAATATTGGACGAACTACGTTCCATTCGGCTTGAGCAAAAGAATCTCGAAGAAAAACTAACAAAACTCGCAGAAAAAGTCAAGAGCGTTGAAGATAATGTGTCACTGGTGCTCCCGCTAAAGCCTGAAGTAGAAAGATTATCTCAAAGTTCCCAGAAACTTGCTGTTGCGTGCACGGCCCTCCAGTCATCGCACGATGACCTGGAGAACCAATCACGAAATAACTTAATATTCTACGGCATCCATGACAAAGAAACCGAATCGTGGGAACAGTCTGGGACTAAAATTATCTCTTTTTGCGCTGAAAAGTTAAAGCTTTCCGTAGACGCCGCTGCTATTGAAAGAGCGCACAGACTAGGAAGATATGCGCCTGACAAGCACAGACCCCTGATCGTTAAATTCTTGTCCTTTAAAGAGAAGAATCGTGTTCTTTCAAATGCTGCCAAACTAAAAGATACTGACTGGGCGATAAGCGAGGACTATTCGGCCAAAGTACGGCAACAAAGAAAAAAGCTCATGCAGTTTGCTAAGGCACGCGGCGGAAAGTTGAAACTGCGGTTTAATAAGCTAAACCTGGACAACAAAACCTATATGTACAACATTGAAACAGACAATATCACTTGCGTAAACCAATAGCCATCACCGAGGCTTTTAGCTAGCCCACAAACTGCTATTAAAAATGAACTTGTCTGTATTGTTGTTAATTGTCGCAGTCTAAAAAACAAAGCTGACCAATTCTCCTCACTCTTACAAATGACAAACGCACATGTGGTGATTGGAACCGAGTCATGGCTGGACAGCAACATAAGCGATGGTGAAATATTTCCTCCATCCTATACCACGTATAGGAAGGATCGCAATGTACGCGGTGGTGGTGTGTTCATCCTCGTTCATAGCAGTTTGAAAAGCGTGTCTGTTAACCTAGAAAACGATTCCTGTGAAGCTGTCTGGTGCAAGGTACAGCTGGGCGATGGTACTTCTTTCGCAATTGGCTCTTTTTATAGGACGCCCGGTTCAACCTGCGCACAGCCATTTTTTGAACTTAGCAACACATTATTAGCCTTAGACACAACACATATTATCCTTGCCGGTGATTTTAATATGCCCTGCGTAGAATGGTCTTCTTTTAAACCAGTAATTCGCACTGCATCGCTCTTGTATACCGCTTTCCGTGAAGTAATTGGTGCTCACTCATTATTCCAGCTTGTTCAAACCCCTACCAGACTCGGCCTTACCAGTGCTAATGTATTAGACTTGTTTTTCTGCAATGACCCTAGCCTAGTCTCGTCTGTCATAACGCTGCCAGGCATAAGCGACCACGATGTAGTTTTAGCAAAAGTATCCTGTAATGCTATGAAGACCCACTACACCCAACCACACAAAGTGTATTTTTATAAAAAAAGGGGATTATGCTTCGCTATCACGGGAACTCAACGCATTTTTTCCCGAGTTTCTTTCACATCGGCCATCTCTGGATATCGATTCCTTCTGGAACTTGTTTAAAACTGAAATTTTGTCACTGACGCAGACTTTCATCCCATCCCGCTTGATTTCAGCCAAGCGTCGTGACGATATGCATTGGATGAATAGACAGTTGCGGGCAATGATCAACCGGCGGAAACGGCTGTTTCGCAGATATTGTGATACGCCCGCACTAACTTTGTACTCCGAGATGAAAAAGCAAACTAACAACTTATCGAAAGAAATCCGTAAAGCAAAAAGGGCATACTTCAGCACACTAGGCCAACAACTAAAGACAAACCCGAAGACAGTCTGGAAATATGTTAAAAATAAGAGAAACAGCAGGGTCTCTGCGCCTGATATACTAGACGAAACTGATCTTGGAAGGGATTCAAAAGGTAAAGCGAGAAGTTTCAATCTTTATTTCCAATCGGTGTTTTCCGATCCCATTAATATACATACTGACTTTCAATCTTCCAGCACCCTGACCAGAATGAATGACGTAGAAATTTCTGAACGGGAGATCATGCTTTTATTACAGAAAATTAAAGTTACATCAGCACCAGGGCCTGACAACATTTCCAATTACGTTTTGAAAAATTGTGCGGCTTCGGTTGCCCCGTATCTAGTTGCATTATTTCAGAAATCGTTAGAGAATTCTTCTTTACCCCTTGACTGGAGAAGTGCCAATGTCGTTCCGATTCATAAGAGTGGTGACAAAACTAAAACATGTAACTATAGGCCCATATCGCTGACGAGCGTGTCGTGCAAAACACTGGAACATGTCATTTATACTCAGTTAATTAGCCATCTACAAAACAATAGTTTTTTCTGTTCGACACAACATGGATTTAGGTCCGGCTTCTCATGTGAAACACAGCTCGTGGAATTCACACATGACAATTCTGTTTCCTTAAACTCTGCCGGTCAGGTAGATTGTATATTTTTAGATTTTCGAAAAGCGTTCGATTTAGTTGCTCACAACCTATTGCTACAGAAGCTTTCAGAATTAAATATTCCTACCTCACTCTTATCCTGGATTGAAGCGTATCTTGCGGAAAGGAAACAGTGCGTGGTTATCGACGGTGTCAGCTCGGAAAGTGTGGGTGTAACTTCAGGTGTTCCGCAGGGGTCGGTTTTGGGCCCTCTTCTTTTTCTCATTTTTATAAATGACCTCACTAGTAACATTTCAGGTATAATCAGACTTTATGCTGATGACTGTTGTATCTACCGCAACATTTCTTCTGAAGCAGATGCAATTTCACTACAGCATGACCTCAACTCTGTATTCTCTTGGCGCAACAACTGGAATATGGCGCTAAATATCTCCAAATGCAATCTGGTCCGGTTTATAAACAAGAAACAATTCTTCCAAACAGACTATTTCCTTGGTAGCACTGAATTATCCACAGTTTCAACTTATAAGTACTTGGGAGTCTTTTTTTCTACTGACCATCATGGAATACACACGTAAATTACATATCTGCTAAAGCCAGCCGCACATTAAACTTTCTCAGACGTAACTTTAAGGACGCTCCCCTTACGCTGAAGGAGACATTATACATGTCTACTGTACGTCCGATACTTGAGTATGCTTGCGCGGTTTGGGACCCGCATACAAAACTGAATATTGAGGAGCTGGAGCGCGTCCAGAAACGGGCTGCTAGGTTTGTGTCTGCCGATTACAATTTCCAAAAAAGTTCTTCTGGTTTGCGCGAGAAGTTGGGATGGCCGTTACTTGAAAACAGGCGCAAATATTCGAGACTCTCTTTCTTTTATAATGTGCTTAATAATAAAACTGGAATTCCAAAAGAGAAATACATTAATGAACCCAGCTACATTTCCGCCCGCACTGACCACCCACTTAAGGTGCGCGAGTACAATAGCCGTATAAACGTATTCAAATATAGTTTTTTCCCACGAACAGTGCATGACTGGAACTGTCTCCCTTCTCGGGTCGCTACCGCTCCTCCTACATCGTTTCTCGCTGATTTGCAAAGCCACCTGTCAATATAAGTGCAATAATTCTTGTCCGAGTGTATCATGCTGCTTTTTTTGAAATTTTTACAAAGTTGATTATTCCTAAAGCTTTATTCTTTAAGCAGTGCTGTATTTTAAAATGTATCTTTTTTTTGTGTGTGTGTGTGTATGTTTAGGGTATGTTCGCCTTTCTACAATGGTTTTCTGTATTTTCTCTGTAGACTGCATCATTTGCCTAATTTATTGTGTACTAGATGTTTGTTCTTATTTATGATGTTTCCCCCCTACAATAATGCCCCAGTGAGGGCGCTGTAGGTACTGTGTATAAATAAAATATAAATAAAATAAAAAAAGATATTGTAGGTGAAGAGAGAGCATCACACGCCGATGGGAAGTAATCAACACCACAAAAAAAATAAAAAAAAATCTCCTGTGCTTCTTGGTTTCTGTGGCTGTTGGCTTCTCTCATATTTATAACGAGCCCCTCAATCCCCTTCCCTTGTTTGCTTAATTGCTTAGCGAGGGTCTCGGTTCTGGCAGCCTTGACGCCATAGGAAGCATAAGAGGGTTCTCACACAGCTTTCACCCTCGCCGTTCGATGGTGTTCTACGTCACACCAGCGGTAACTCAGGACGTTCCACGTCCGCCGCTTACGAACGTGGGTGGCGCTGATGAACACTCTCAAGGTTAGGTTATTTGTAAACATAAATACCCCCGAAAAGCAGAAGGTTTGACAGCCGTCGCCGTAGCTCAGAGGTAGAGCACCGGACGCGTAATTCGGAGGTCGTGGGTTCGGATCCCACCGGCGGCGTGTGGTTGTTTTTTCATCTGCTTTTCTAATCAATTAGGTTTAAGCGATAACATATTCAGTAATATTCTTACTTGATCAACACCACAAAAAAAATTTTTAAAAAAATCCCCTGTGCTTCTTGGTTTCTGTGGCTGTTGGCTTCTCTCACCATTTCCTCTAAGTAAAACGAGTCGTACCTTTGCCAAGCGGCCTATTTCTGGGTGTAATTTGAATCTGTTGCACAGGAAAAAGCCGCCGCTTTCATGACAGAGCAGTAACACTCGTCTGAGGTTCCCTCGTTTGGCGTCCCTCACAACGAGGACAGTCTAGCGCACACGTTCAAAAAAATAAAAACGATTACAGAACGTGTATGGCGTGGTTCCACTGAACGGCGGCCGGCCTGCCAAACGGCAAGACACACACGCTATGTGAGAGCATCCCATTTCTATGGCAAAGAGATATTTCCTCTTTGTCGTTCCTGCCGGCGAAGTATCACTGCTTGGTTGATAGAAGTCGCTGCGATCACAGGCTAGAACTGGCAGAATGGGAGTGGTATTTGGGCACTGGTGTACAGTGTTTCCCATGGTAAGCACCACGCTTGTGCTGCGGCACTTGTATTATTGGTTCGCCTTTGTTTATTGGGGTTTAACGTCCCCAAGCGGCTCAGGCTATGAGGGACGCCACAGTGAAGGACTCCGGAAATTTCGACCCCCTGGGGTCCTTTAACGTGCGCTGACATCGCACAGTACACGGGCCTCTAGGATTTCGCCTCCATCAAAATTCGACCGCCTCCATCAAAATTCGACCGCCGCGGCCGGGATCGAACCCGCGTCTTTCGGGCCAGCAGCTGAGCGCCCTAACCACTGAGCCACCGCGGCAGCTGCTGTATTTCTGATAATATGTCCAGTCAGGGGTTCGATTGTGTTTGAGGGTTGTAGGGCTTTTAGTAATGTGAATTAATACTTTTGTGCATATCTTACTGTATTTTCTGGAGAGCATCATTCGTTGACAGCGTAGCATTCGACCTTAAAAATGATGCGCATTATAATTGGGCTACTTTCTTCCAGTTTTTTTTAAATGAAAACTTTATTGCGAGAACAGGTGATATACACAAACACTGTTTGGACCGATAGCTATCAGACCTAGTGGCCGGTCCAATACAAAAAATAATTGTAGTTTTATGGAGTTGTCTTTAGACAGTCTGCATAAAAAAATAGATTGGACACCTAAGCCACGCCTTAAGAGAATAACGCGATAGCTTACTGGGTTAATGCCCATACATGCAATATTGGTCATTATCTGCACAGACATTCACAGATTCCTGGGAGTCTACATACCCTGTGCTTTGTCGTGCTTTCGAATTTCTGTGCCGCTTGTGAGCGAGGGCCAAAAGAGGATGACCCCAACTACTTGACATGGAAAGAAAATCATGTCTGCCAAAAAAATTCAGAAAAGAAAGCTGGAGAGATGGAAGTGGAGGCTGGCCTCATATTGTTCCAGAGGTCACTCCAGCAAAACAACCTGCGCTATACCACTGTTCTGTCAGATGGTGACAGCCGTACATTCTTAGCTCTGCAAGAAGCTAAGGTGTATGGCTTCATTCCTATCAACAAGGAAGAGTGCGTAAACCATGTGCAGAAGCGCATGGGCACAGCTTTACGCAACCTGGTTGCCAAACACAGAGACACTCCTGACAGAATCAGTGGTAAGGGCAGGTTGACTGGTGATCTAATAACAAAGCTGACCTCATATTATGGCTGGGCAGTAAAATCACATTCAGGGGGCGTAGAGGCTATGCATAAGGCTGTGATGGCGACATATCATCACGTGACATCAAGAGACCTTGCATCAAACCATAGCCTTTGCCCAACAGGCCCAGACTCCTGGTGTCGCCATAATGCAGCAGAGGCCAAAGGCCTGCCTTCACCCAAACACCACTACAATCTTCCACCCCACGTCAGCAAGGCTCTTCTTCCCATCTACCAGCGCTTGTCGGACAGGAAGCTCCTTCAGAGGTGCCAGAGAGGAAAGACGCAGAACAGTAACGAAAGTCTGCACGCAATGATCTGGGCACTGGCACCCAAGGAGCGCCACGCTTCTTTGTTCAGCATTGAGGCAGCTGTGGCTGAAGCTGTGCTAAAATTCAATGCTGGAAATGAGAGAGCCTCAGCAAGCATTCTGAGAGAGCTCAAAGTAGCTCCTAGCACATGCAATATGCAGCGCATGGCAGAAAAAGACCGGCGCCGACGAACTGCATCTGTGAACAAGCGTGCATGCGCAGAAAATGTGCAGCAGGCCTGCAAAAAGCGGCACTTGGGAGCTAACAGCCAGACAGATTACATGCCTGGAGCATACTAGTCCATTTACAGTGTAAATATGTACATATTTTTCAGTATTTTTTAATAAATTCCATCTCAGTTTGTTTTTCCTTGTTTTCTCAAAACACAATTTTTTACTGTTTGCAAAGTTTACAAGAAGGATATCTTGGCTTCTAGAGCAGATACAGCAATAAGTTTTACTGCAGCATGCTTCTGAATGATTAGAGTATACAACGTTGGGAACAGATTTCTCAATTTCTGCTCACTTATTTCATTGTGCACACTAATTAAAACTGCTCGTCAACCAGTCTTCCCTACACTGAACTTCAGCAGGCTCTAAAACAGCTAATACTGGATTAATCAAAAAAGTACTTCCTATATTGTATTGCTTGTACTGTACACTATCTAGCCACACATTAAACACTGTTTTCTGATGAGTGATTTTTTTTGTATTGTTCTTGCAAATTAAGGAGTGAAAATGTATAATATCTTGAAAAGTAATTGACATATTGGAAAAATAATTACATATTTTAAATCAGCATAAAAAGCTGATTAATACTGCAAATTTTCATTGCATTTAGTCCAAAAATCAAGAAAAAAGTTTCAAGACCCCTGTCCCCCCTTAAGCGATGCGCCGCTGCCCTGTGATGAGGTGCCGGCAACGGTGGACTTGTGCGAACTAGGTTGCTCCCGCCGAACAACCTAACGACAAAGCATGTATTTAACTGCCACCTGCCACGGTGCGCAGTTTGCTCACTATCCGCTGGGCAGGTTGTATTGGCGCCACAAGGTCGCGTCACCTAGGTGGCCCACGTGCTTATTAGGTGGCTTATTTGGGAATTTTTCGTTGATTTTTCGCTCAGGGTCAACAACGCCGACGACGCTGAAGGTGAAGCCTGATTTTATGCTACACGACCTCCTTACGGTTATCGAGTTAATACGGTGTAATTCTCAGAATTTATCTCCAAAGTTTAGTGTTCTTGTGGGGTTTGTTTTCTGCCGAGCAGTGCCAGTGAAATCACATACACTATGCAGGTCGTATCTTGGAAGACAATGGGTTAAGTTCATGTGCGATACGTTGCAGTTTATCGAGCAAATACAGTTCGAGGCATGAGTCTTGAAACCGCATTAGCAACGATGTGACTGCTCTTTGTTTATTGGAATATATTGTTGAGGGGCAATCAGCGATAATGAGGTAGCACAGAAGTCTCGGCAGTACCGTATTTCAACGATGTACGCACATGAGAGCTTGGTTCTGTCTACACGGAGCGGCTGATTAGTTTCTACGTAAAGGCTATTTATGGGGGATGTCTTTTATGAGAGACGCCAACCTGACTTGTACCCGGGGACTAGACATTTTAACTATGAACGTCTGGCTGAGCCATACGTTATGCGCCCATAATATAAATGCCAAGAGAAGCTCACCAGAGATTGGTAAATATGTAACAAGCATGTCCAGTGAAATCCACACAATGTTGGCTACAGCACTTTTAGAAAATTTAGGTGAGCAAGGTTCCGGGATAGTTGTTAATGCATTTAAAAAGAAGAAACAGCGCGAAGAAACACGGACACCCGAAGAAACGACACACACACGAGCGCTGTTTCCCCTCTGACCCAAGAAAAGAACAGCGCTCGTGTGGTGTCGTTTCTTCGTGTGTCCGTGTTTCTTCGCGCTGTTTCTTCCTTCTAATTAAAATTTAGATTTCGGGTGGCTTCAGATTTAAGGCGCTCATGGGGCTCAGGAATATCGGTTTCCTAGCAAAAATTGTGCCTAAATTCTTGTGCTCCGTCTATGGTAGTGTAATTTCGTTCAGGGGCTAGGTGGGATAAGTTTCCTAGTCTCGTCTGAGCCAGAAAAAAACAGCGCTGATTTTGCGGGCGAACATCGAACGCACTTCTGTCTCCTGCGACCAAACCAGCCCCTTAATGTGAGAACAGTTTGTCTTAAAGAGCTTGACTGCATCCGTTCCATCCACGAAATATATATAAAACATATAAACACTATCCGCAAGAAAATGAACCGAGTCCATGGTGCCCTGTGTCGGCATAGATACACACTTCCAACAAAGATAAAGATTCTTATATATAATGCATACTTACTTCCCATCATTACCTACTGCATAAGTGTCTGGGTTACCACAACAAAACATAACAAACACAAGATCTTAGTTGCACAGAAACGAGCTGTCAGATTGATTGCAAATGTACCCTGGCATTCCCATGCGTTTCCTTACTTTAAGCAATATGGTATTTTGTCTGTTGATATATTGCACCCATTCATATTGTTATGTGCATACAAAAATGCAGTTAAAACAAATAATCAACTGTTCCTTGCAGCCTTTAATCTACGTCAATACACACCAGTGTACAATACCCGATGTCTTTTACTTTGGCTTCTACCCTTTTGCCGTACTTTATATCGTAAACAGTCCTTGTCCAATAACCTAGGAAATTACCTCAACATATTGGCAACAAATAATGTTTATATACAAGACACCTCAAAGAAACAGTTATTACCTGTCATGTGCATTTTCGAATCTATTGTGGCATCATTGTAAACAGGTTTGGTGTATTGTATTGTATATTGTTCCTGTTATTTATGTGCATCTCTGTTGTTGTGTACGTGGTCAGGGCTACACTGTTGTTGTCTTTTTTCTTTGTTTGTTTTGATGGAGATAGTCAGCTCACCTTAAGCTTGATGTTCGCGAAACACACTGCTGTCATTGTATTCATGGGGCACTGCGTGCTACTTCAAGCTGCATTATGCAGCTTTTTGCTCAGTGTCCCCTTTTTCCACAGTATTGTGTGTGGAGAAATAAACTTTAAATTTCAATTTTCAAATAACATTGGAAGGGACATTTAAGCTCCACCATTGTGGTACGACGCGATAGCCTTAATGGCTTAATTCCTATATATGCAGGAACGGTCATTTCTTGCTTTACATTCATAGGTCTTTGGGAGTCATACGACTGCTGGCGCAGTGGTGCAGCGGTACAACTGCGCGGGCACCGAGAGAAACTTACATTTCATTGTTGAGCAGTATGAGGCGTGTGTCGTCATTGAACAGGACGCCGATGCTGCCGTCGCACAGCTGGTAGCCGATGCCGTACTTGTCAATGTAGTCGGCCCATTTGCTGACCCAGAAGACTGGCGTGGAGGCAGGGTCCTCCGCCTCGTCAGGGCGTTCGAAGCAACACTCGGGCGGCTCTGCTCTGCACAGCTGCTGCAGGAGAATCTGGAGCTCTGTCAGGTGATGTTGTCGATGCCCTCCTCGTTGCATCGGGTTCAATATATCTGCTTCAGATGGCGCTTGAGCTCCCTTGAATCCTGCGGCTGCACCGTAGGGGAAGTCCACCAAGTCGAATAAGTCAAAGAAGTCTGAGAAGACCAACAAAGCAATGCTGACAGCTGCGCGTGTGCCCTTCACCCAAGGTGAAATCATGACCATTTAAGCAGCGCTTTATTGCAGACAGAGAACCTCTGAAACCTTAGGGTAAAACAGTGCGCAACAACGGAATGGAATTGTGGGCAGCGGAGGCAGGTTAGTTGGGTAGGGAGGTGGTAATGACAACAACACTGCCATCAGCTCGCACACTATTAGAGACACCTGGCTGAACAAGCGAACAAAAACAGATTGCGATGCGATTGGGTTAGCATTCCCTGAATCCATTTGCGCAACTGAAAATTCGGGTACCTTTTTTTAGTGAGAGTGAGAAAACCGACAAGCATGAGTGCGTAAAGACCATGCAGCTTCCAGGCAAGAAGAAGACGGTGAGCATGGCAATTTGTTCTGACTGTGGCCAGGTGCTGCCAGCATCGTAACTTCTGTTTTCTGCAGGTGCCCGTGTAGAATAAGCCCTCGCTCTTTCAACACCCCTACATCCCCCCCCCCCCTCCTCCTTTTGCTTGTAAATGATGTAATTAATGGTCGATTTGAGAACATGCACTTTACTTCAGACACGAATGGTTGGGATATATTTTCCCGACAGTTTTTAAAGCACCTGTAAAGTTATTTTTACAATTTTGGCACAAAATTAACCTGAGTGCTAGTAATGTAATGTTATAGGTTCCGTGATAAGAAAAAGGCATAATCTTGGCCCTTGCCAGATAGATCCGCGATAGAAAGTTTAGCGTGAAGTCCGCATGCGTGCATACAATGCGTCCTTCGTCTACGTCAGGTAGCAAATTTTCTACTCCCAATCAATATCAAAACGACAGACGTGCCATATGCGGTATCTGGCCAGGACAGCTTAAGACAGGATATTGATGGTCATCTCATTTCATATCTAGACAAACCGGCAAGCTCTACCTTCAGTGCGTAAACGAAAGCTAACAAGAAATGTTACGCACACTGCTGTGACACTGCTGTGCTGTGACTGCTGTGTTTTGCGCCGGCTTTGCCTCCTTTTCGGGTCGCTTTTTCAGAGGAGTCACCTTGGCCTCCAGCTCTGGAAAAACAAAGTCGTGCAATGGAGGTTGTGCTTAGGTGAAAGGCCCGACATGCAGTACATACGATGCTTTACGGTCTATCTGCATTCCCATTTAATTCTAGCCAATGATAAAAAGTGCCTGAAAAACGTTTGCCTTTGATGCGCACATCGTTCTTGGTCTATGACAGCTTGTTTTGGCATGAGTAAAAATATTTGCTTCAGGAAGGCCGCGAGAGCGTTCAAGGGAACCAGGAAGAGAAATTTTTGAAGAATATGCCGGGAAAAATGGATGCTTAAAATACACTACCAAATTTGAAGGTAACCTTGATAAAAATCACTTAAAGTCGGCATTAAGGTCGTGTGCCCTTACCAAGACGATCGCCAAGTGGGACAGGCACACCAATCACATGCACTAGGCCCACGAAGTTGGTTGGTTGGTTGGTTGGTTTATGGGGTTTAACGTCCCAAAGCGGCTAAGGATATGAGAGAGGCCGTAGTGGAGGGCTCTGGAAATTTCGACCACCTGGGGTTCTTTAATGTGCACCGAAGTAGATGCATTCATTGCTTTAGAAAGTCATAAAACTGTTTTCATAGTTTTCGCTGGGCACTGAAACTATGACCTTTCATGTATTACGTGTTCTCATGCTTGCGGTCATTATAACCTTTGAGGTGTGGGCCGCCATAATAACAGATTGAGACCTGGCACGATAGAGCACACACTTGCGACCTTGGTTGTGAACGTCTAGGGCTCAGCGACCATCAGTTTGTCGAAGCGCGCGCATACTTTTCGTTTATCTGCACATTCTGTATTCTGTCGGACGATGGAGGAAGCTCCTTTTGTCGTTTGCGGTATAGAAGATACTGTTCGTCAACTCACCACGTTGTACATTTCTTTCCGACAAAGGCCGACGGCCGTCATTGGTCACAGTGGCATTAAGAGTGTCAAAGCGTGGAGGTGTCACCAGACAGGATGTAGGCAGGTGCGATGGTAGAGGCCCTATAAACAGAAGGAACAGGAAAATGAATAACTTCACCATGGTGTATAGCGAGATACATTCCGCATACCAGCGGTTTTGGTGCAAAGCAACAATGCCTAGACAAACAAAGAACCAAGTAATTTATCACCTGCCTGGAAAAAGTCGGGAGCACTGAGAGCTGTAGCAATTGGGCACCTCCGCTACCAATACAACAGCACCGTCGCTCGTGCGTTCCTCCACAAGGCTTCCACAACCGCGGTTTTCTCCAGCCCGACTACCCAATGCTGATGTTTCATGGGTGTCGTGTTCATTACCCTCCTCGGATACCGTATAGCCAACGTGATGGCCCATAAAGAAGCTTTTTACTTTAGCTGGCAAGTTCATTTTCAATTCGCTGCACTCAGCACAAAATTTGCGGACCATAGCTGCTTTCCCTTTCCGACCCAGTCTAGGTCATGACATTATGTATACCAGCTCGATTTTGAATGAATGTGCACACGAAATCTAATCTCGAACACATGGCTTCACATCTGAAAAGGACCCTTGCTAGTAGTTGGTGTAAGTAAGGAATAAAATTCGTGAGCCTTCGATCGAAGACGTCCTAACCTGGGCACGGCCACTGCTGGAAAGGTTTCCACTCCAGCCGCGTAGCCGAATATGCTGCCACGTTTCATAAACGTTCGACCTTCACTCTATATAATCAATCCACATTCTCTCTTCTATGTTAGCTATTCTGCTACACAGAGTATGATACGTTTCATAGTGCGTTTTGTTTTGTATCTTATGCTGCTACTCACTCTTTCTTGCCGTGCCATCGCCTTCTTTTTGGCTGCGATCTTTCACTACATCTCCCTTTGAACCCAGGGTTAGCGAATGGATGTGTGGTTGCAGCAAGAGCACTCCAGCATAAAAGGTCGCTGCACTCATTTAGGAATAAAAAAAGAAATATACCTCCGGTAATGAAAACATCCTCCAGGATGGCGCTGATGCTTGGCCTCTTCCTGGTTCTCTCTGAAGCATCCTGCGGATGAGGTCACGTGCTGGGGTGCTCACCGTATAAGGGGTGTGGTGCCTGTTCTCTCTGATGAGGGCGTACGTTTCTTCGACGGTTGGAGCCTCGAACGGAGTGTGGCCCACAAGCATTGCGTACCTGCAGGGAACAGCTGCACTGCAGTCACTCACGCCACTCTGTGTCTTTAGCTGTACAACAGCCACGCATTTCGCGTCTGCCTTAGGCTGGAAAACCAGCAAATGTAAGAACTCAAAGCAAGCATCGCTCGCATAAACTGCTGTATATCAAAGAGAATAACAGTTTCTGAAGCATAAAGAGGCCAGGGCATTGATTTTAGAGCAGAGGTCTTCATATGCAGGCCCTGTCGCTTCGGTGTCTCTGAATGTCCCCTACTTTATTCAAGCTTTCTCTTCATAACTGTGTGCAAGACTTGGCACTGCTTTCTGTCTCAATATGTTTCATTTATACCAAATGTTTTGTTTCAAAAAATTTTGCAATTCTTTAGGAAAGAGCTTAAGATGTGGAATAATATAAAAGGAACTCTTTCTCTCTCTCTCAACGGACTGCTGACCTGGCTTTTGGGCAGCTTTTTCAGCAGGCTTCAAGCATCATGCAAAATGATGTAGATAAAGTATTATTATTATTATTATTAACTATTAATAATTATTAATTATCCGTGATCGGCGCCTGCGGAAAAGAGAGAGCTCACGTGATCTAGGTGGCCCAACTACGTGCAAACAGACATAAAACTTATTAAAAGCTTTCTATTCGAAAACCCCATCTAGCTGCTTCTGCAGTTACATGTGGCTTGCATAACTGCTCAATTAATTGCAGTGCATTCTTGATAAAAATTGCTTCTTGTTTGAAATTTTTAGGAAACCTTCTAGCAGAGCTGCACAGTATTTCGGAAAGAGTGATGAGGCCCATAGACGTAAAAGACTCACAAGATGCATCCGATAGACCATACGTCGACCTCAAAGCTATGTCCCCTTTTTGACAGGACCTCCGGTGCCATGTAGTTTGGAGTTCCACAAAGGGTCTTTTTGCGCTCGTGCCCGAGGCCGACACGGGTGGCGAGACCAAAGTCTGCGACCTTGAGCTCCATCTCCTCGTTCAGTAGCAGATTTCCCAGCTTCAGGTCTCTGTGTGTGACACGCTGCTCCTTCAGGTATCGGCAGGCCAGTAGAAGCTGGCGCATGAAATATCGGGCCTCGCCTTCCGTCAGTGATTTCCGGCGCCGTTGCATTTCCATGAGCGACTGGAAAATAAAGCAAAAAACGGTTTGCAACTAGTTGCGCAATAGCCTTCAACCCAGAGGTCTTGACGAGTGAAGCAATTTGGCCCGCAAGCTTCTATATTCATGCACCCATGCCTACCTACTTGTCACGGAGCCCCGCCGATTGCGTAAGGGGAATGCCATCAATAACTACATGAAAGACTTGAGGGGATCTTTAAGAACTGGGTTAAGAGTATGACGCGATAGAGTTAATTCGGTTAGTGTCCATAAATGCGGAATTGGTGATCTCCTGCCTTACATTCATATATGTAGCTGAGAGTGCTCATGCCATTCCTAGAGCAGTGCGGCAGCGCTGAAGCGATGCGCCACGGCTTCGACCACTGCACCGGCAGGTGGCTGCTGGAAACTCAGCCAGCAGTGGTGATTTTGAAACAGGTTGCCCACAAACTCTCGCGACCAGTCATTAACTTCCGGCAGCTACAGGGGGCAGGCTGTAATTACGTCACGAGGAAACGGGATCTAGGTGGGCCACTAGGTTGCTTCATTGGGGATTGTTGGTCACGCCGCTGTCGCCGAAGACAGCGGCGAGTTTTCTGGTGAATGGGAATCTGAACACTATCACTTTAGGATGCGGTGCACGCATGGCATGATTTATGTAGCAAGTGCGTATGTCAGGGGAAATATTATTGGCGTTTAGAAAAGCGAACAAAAACAGTAGAGATGACACTTAAGCTCCGCCTTAACCGCATGACGTCACAGCCTAATGGGCTGATGCCCACATATGCAGGATTTCTCATTTCGTACTTAACATTCATTGATCCTTACAAGCCCTCATATCACTCCTGGTGATGGCCTCTCCTGTGATGGCAGGCGCTGCCCCCAGTGGAGCTTGTGCCACCAAGGTTGCTCTTGCCGAGCAACATCTGGCGACGAACCAATTTTACTGCCGCCTGCCACGATGCGCACTTTGCACACACTGCGGTGAGCAGGTTGTGCTGATGCCAGAGGGGACGCCCTAGGCGGCCCGCCTGCTTCCTCGCTTACTTCTTGGGGGATTTTTCGTGGATTTTTAGCTCACAGTCAACGACACCGACAGCGACGCTGGTTTTTGTGCAACAGGAGCTCCTCAGTGCCACCACGTTAAAAGCTACGCTTAAATTCCTCACTCCTCTACATTTGTGCGTTGTAGTGAATGTATGTCCACGTATCTCTGATAAAACGAAGCCTCCAATGCAGTCTTTGTTTGAAGGCCAAAAGGTTGCAACGGTGGGAGGAGGGTTAGAAGGATCTCATGCTCGCGCACCAATGTTTAAAGTGCTAGTTTTTTTGCGATATTTACATCTAAGAATCTAACAACTTATCATAAGGCTACCATTGCTTTCTCTTCTAAAATTGAGGGAAAGATAACATGTGTGATAGAATACAGTAAAAAAATTTTGTTTCTCGAGTTTCTCCAGCTTTGGGCTCAAAACAGATGTGGCTTATTTTGACAGCTTCATCGCATAGTTCGGGGAGGGATCTACCGTGTTTCCCAAGTATAAAGGTTTGTGTAAGATGTGTACGTCCAATTCGAAGGGAACATAAGACGGCTTCAATAAAGCGTTTTCGCGCTGACGCAAGTTAAATTCGCAGAAGATCGGCTTTGAAAGGTGCAGTTTGTAATTGAGTTGATTGTCCCAAGTTGACTGCCGTTTTTTTAACTGTTTACTCTCTGCCAACATCAACCAATAGCTATATGAATAACAGCGTGAAAGCGTGATAGGACGGAGACGAGACAAGCGACAGGACAAGCTATTGTCCTGTCCCTTGTCTCATACTAGTCCTTTCGTGCTTTCATGCTGTTGTTTCCAAGTAACTGTAAGTACCAACATTCCCAAACCTATTAACTTTTCAAGCTTTGTGCGTAGCATTTACTTTGTCTAATTTATTTTCGTGAGCCCTTGCACCGCACATGCCGGCTTTTTCGTTACCGGATATGCTGAACCAGATATGTGGACATGGCTCGGAACCTAACAAAATTTTAATTTTGCACGCACCTTTTGGCTCTAGCAATATTGTGGATGATATCTCCTATTAATGGTTGCACTGCGTTTATGGAGTGTAGCGCTTTTTGGAATGTGTAGTGATTGCTTTAGTTTGGTTTATTGGGGTTTAACGTACCAAAGCGACTCAGGCTATGAGGGATGCCATAGCGAAGGGCTCCAGAAATTTCGACCACCTGGGGTTCTTTAACGTGCACTGACATCGCACAGCACACGGGCCTCTAGAATTTCGCCTCCATCAAAATTCAGCCGCCGCGGCCAGGATCTAACCAGCATCTTTCGGGCCAGGAACGTGTAGTGAGTCAAGGAAGGTTGGCACAGTGGTGAGCACCCAGCGATGAAGAAATGAAGATGCTCAAGGAAAATTCATACCCTCCTGTTGCACAGCTCGAAGATGATATAAACGTTCTTGTCGTCCTCGAAGCAGGTTTGGAAGGCAACAATGTGCTCGTGGTTGAGTGTCTTGTGGATCTGGATCTCTTGGGTCACCTGTGCACATCAAACACAGCGTGTAAAGGATTATGGGAGATCGTTTCACAGAGAACAAAAAGGTAGGTTGAAGCAGGCAAGCCTCATGGACAGTTTGACCAAGGAAGGAAGCAGGCTGTGCCACTTCGAGAGAAGGCTAGCGAAGGCTTATCGAGAGGACATCGCTGACAAGAGCAACATGCTTAGATCGATTAAGACGAACAATACAATGGGAGAACTTCAACTGTGCCCACTGACACGAATCGTCAGCGAGTAGACGGACTGATATTGGCACAAAAGTTTCGCATGGGTTAGAGACTGCGCTTAATAGTACCATTGCATTTAGAAACAGTTGCTCTAGAAGAATGTGAAATTTGAACGGCGTATGTGAATTAATAAAAAGTTATACTAACTTTTGCATTAATTTCAGTACAACCCTTATATTTTAGCATATCAGTCCATCACCAAACGCCGACGCCGAAAATCATACCTTCGCCTTATGGCCAGGTTTCAGGAGAACCTCCTTGGAACCTTATTGGTTTTCTTGTCCAGAAATTCATAGCACTTGGCAAAGCCACCCTGGAGAGCAAATAAAAAAAATGCCTGATGAACAGTGCAAGGGACGAGGACGTAGAAAAAACAGGAGAGAAAAGGGATATCCACACCGAGAGACACAAGAAAAAATGCATTGAGAAACACAAGCTGCAAAAAGCCTGCCCTTACACGCGTTTATGCGGTACATTGCCTTGCTAACTCTTTCCTGTCTGTGCCTATTCCCATCGATAGCCCGCTATCGATGGTTTCAAGTTCGTATTTTCCCGCTTTTTGAAGGTTCCTGGACAACTAGCGCCATCCAGTGTGAAATAAAGGAACTCTTGTTTCAGTTTCGCTTTTCGTTTGACTTTTTCCGCCAAGCGGCGATTTTTGAAGCCCCTCCGGAGTCAGCTGACCGGCGCTCCTTGTTTCCATCATGGCGTCGACGTCGCGCGCTGCTGCTGCGCCGAAACCGCGCGTTTCCACAGAAATTGATGCTCCTGAGAGTTCGTTTTTGGACGAGAACAGCAGCAGTGAGGATTCAGAAGACGACTTCAGCACCGACAGCGAAACTGCGTCAGACCGACCCGGAACGCCAACAGCCATGCCTCGGTAAGTTTCGCTTTCTCCCCCGAAATGTTCGGCTTTTTCTGCGCGCTTATCGGAAAAGATCAGAGTGTTCTGAAGGTCATAACTCTTATCTGCAGGGTGTCAACGTCTTTCGGGCAGGATTACTTGCCGCCGGCAGCGCAGAGAGCCGTGTTTTCGGCTCGAAGACAGCCAGGGGTCGACCTCGGCGTTGCGCGCCGGAGTGTCGCACGGCGCTCGGCGGCGCGGCCATCAACAGCTTCATACTTTTTGACGCGCATCGCCAGGAGCATCCCGAGGCGCCAGAATTGTCGAGGACATCAAGATTTGATCAGTTCGCGTTCAGACTTGAATTGATCGAGCAACTCCTCGGATTTGATGAGCCACATCCTGAGGACCCCAATGTTCGCCCTCTGTTTCCGCCTCCTGATTCACCTCAGGGGCTGCAGCACAAGCCGCAGAAAATGCAAAGTACCGGAACTGCAAATTGTGCTATGAAGAAAAAAGGTGGAACAAAAAACAAATGTTTTCTGTGAGACATGTGCGGCCAACCTCTGCTTCACGGCAACAAGGAACTATTTCGCGCGGTGGCACGATAGTCACTAGGACTACTGTTTCCTTTCCTAGCCCAGCTAATACTGTTCGCAGCAAACTAAAATTTTCTGCAATGTTGCATCGATCCCTGTTGTAAAGAATGTATATTTTGAAAATTTTGTATGTTTTATTTTTGTGACGAAACTTTGATGTTTTTGTGTTTTTTCTTTGTAACTACAATTTTCTTTGATATTTTTTTTTTCATCTCTTACTCAATAAACATGTTGACTGTGACTAATAACAATGTGAAGAGAATTTCCTCCTCTACAATTCGGTACCATACACTCCTGTACCAAGCAAGTTTTGTTAAAGAAAAAAAATATTAATGATATGACCTGAAAACCACCATTTTCCCCGCAGACAGGAAAGAGCTAAGCCACTCAGGATATGAACTGCAAAGCATGATCAATGAGTTAGACAGGCAGAGCAGAGCAGTGGGGCTAAAAATTAACATCCAGAAAACAAAGTAATGTTCAACAGACTAGCAAGAGAACAGCAGTTTGCAATTGGTAGCGAGGTGCTGGAAGTAGTAAGAGAATATGTCTACTTAGGGCAGGTAGTAACCGCAGATCCGGATCATGAGAAGGAAATAACTAGAAGAATAAGAATGGGGTGGAGTGCAAATGGCAGGTTCTCTCAGATCATGAATGGCAGTTTACCAATATCCCTTAAGAGAAAAGTACACAACAGCTGTATCTTGACGATACTCACCTATAGGGCAGAAACACGGAGGCTAACAAAGAGGGTTCAGCTTAAATTAAAGACAACGCAGCGAGCTGTGGAAAGAAAAATGGTATGTGTAAAGCTAAGAGATCGGAAGAGGGCGGAGTGGGTGAGGGAACAAACGCAGGTTAATGACATCCCAGTTGAAATCAAGAGGAAGAAATGGGCTTGGGCAGGGCATGTAATACGAAGGCAAGATAACCGCTGGTCCTTAAGGGTAACGGAGTGGATTCCAAGAGAAGGCAAACGTAGCAGGTGGTGGCAGAAAGTGAGGTGGGCGGATGAGATTAAGAAGTTTGTGGGGGTACGGTGGCCACAGCTGGCAAAGGACAGGGTTAATTGGAGAGACATGGGAGAGGCCTTTGCCCTGCAGTGGGCATAGTCAGGCTGATGATGATGATGATTGCCTATATCGATCTCTTCATCAATATTTTTGACATGCATGTAATTTTTACTTTATATATTGAACGCGGTTGGCCATCATAGGGGCATATCGAACTCCCCAGTGCCAAACTGTGGCCATTTGGATGGCAGGCAGCAGGCTTCGCCGCACTGCAGAAGTGACTGGTGGTGATGCAGCAAGCGCACTTTCATCTCGCTCTTGCCAACAGCGGCATGAACGGTTGCAGCCCAGCAGTCAGCAAGCGCTCGCGCCTCTGGCATTCATTGACAGTGCCATAGAAGCAGCACCGATGGTTGTAAGCTCGTAGTAACAATCCTGTGCTCATGTCGGCTGCTGCACAGGTGGTTAAAATGGAGATAACTTTCGCTCTGATGGATGGACCGCTTTCCTCTGGCCATGCTGAAGCTCCCTACCCTGCTGGGTGAGGCCCCAGGTGTGCAGCATGCCCTTGTACGCAGACGACGTAACCCTCTGGGCAACACACGGTTCGGTTGGAGAAATCGAGGTCAACCTGCAGCAAGCGGCGGCTATTGTGGACGATTATGCACACCGCTGCAGCCTTGAGTGCTCCCCGAGCAAATCGGAATTCATGTACATACGAGGTCTGTTAGAAAAGTATCCGACTTTATTTTTTTTCGCGAACACCTAATGGATATGAAACAAGCACGCTTGCATCAGCCGACCTTGAACCTTCGTGCGCATGCACGAATTTTTTCCCGCCTGCCGATAGCATCAGTGGCTGGAACACAGCATTAGAGTGAGGCAGTGCGTAGTGCTCTCGTCGGTTTTTTATTGCAAGTAAAATGGCGGAGCCACAGGAGCAGCGCTGCTGCATAAAATTTTCCCAGAAACTTGGTGACAGCCAAGTGGAAACCATCCGGAATATTCATACGGCTTTCAGTGACGATGCTATGAGCAGCATACAGATTAAGCAGTGGTACAACTGGTTTAAAGACGGCCGCACATCGGTGGAGAGAGATCCATGCTCCGGTCGGCCATCAACATGCCGAAATGACCAGGTCATTGCCAAAGTGAACGCTGTGGTGATGCAGGACAGTCGTGTGAGTATCTGAGAAATTGGGGAAGAGGTGGATATCAGCAATTTTTCTGCACGTTCCTTTATCACCGAAGATTTTGCCATGGAGAGAGATGCGGCGAAATTCGTGCCGAAGCTGCTCACGGTGGAGCAAATGCAGCTTCATGTTGAAGTCTCACAGGACATGCTGGATTCCACAAACAGTGACCCCGACTTCATCAACACCATAATCACTGATGACGAGACTTGGGTGTACGGGTACGACCCGGAAACAAAATCTCAGTCGTCACAGTGGAAGCATTTCATTTCACCGAGACCAAAGAAGGCCCGCCAAGGGCGCTGTAATGTCAAAAAGATGCTGACTGCTTTCTTTGACTCCCTCTGTGTGGCACACCACGATTACGCACCCCACAGAGTAAAACAATGACCAAAGAGTACTACAGGGATGTCCTCCATCACCTACGTGGTGCTGTGCGGTGCAAGAAACCGGAGTTGAGGTCAACCGGAAATTGGCGCATCCATCACGACAATGCTCCTGCACATTCCTCGCACTTGATTCAGACTTTTTTAGCGAAAAACTAGACTCCTGTAGTTCAACACACTCCTTACTGTCTGTTGAACTACAAACAGTCGTCACATCCTGGTTGTGCATGTACTAATCCCTACCGAACTGTAGAAAAATACGCCAGGTGTTCTGAACATGAGATGGACCCAGAAGTGGGATGCAGACTGGCTGAAGACCTACAAGAAGTATGTTCCTCATAATCTGTTTCATCCTCTTTAGAATCACCCATTCTGAACCCCAATACAGAGAAAACATCAATGAGTGCATTTTCCCCCAGGATTAATCTAGGAACGAAAGAGAATAGAATTGTGAGAAAAATTTTTCCCTTACTTTGTCGATGTCTGTGCATGAAAAAAAGAAATGAGCCTTGTCAGCATAGCTCGAATGCATGTTTCTGTTTTATTGTAAGCATAAAGATTTCAGTAAGGTTTGAGTCCCGAGGCCAAAGACAATAAAATCACTTCCACGAAATGTTCTTGAAGTGTGCATGACTTCCAGTCTAAGATGGATGTTACCAGGTGTGGCTCATTTATTTTCATTACTGACTTCATGCAATCCTTACAGGGCATGCTCATGCACATTCCTGATTTCCTTGTTGCAAGCTTGTGCAGCACACACACTGGAACACAAATTCCAAAGTGAGTTGGAACCCAGCAGAATTTAATATTAACCCCCAGTGTTGTGGCTCTTCTTCAACTGTCTATGGCATCTTCAAGTAACAGTGCCACTGTCTTTCTGGAGTGAAGTGCTGTGGGTGTGCATGCAACATGGAAGATGAAATAGCCACCCCAGGAAACTTTTACAGTGTGCTATGCATATCCAGTTTTGCAGTTCACATGTCACCAAGGTTAAATAGCAGGCAAGGTTCTGTCGCTCACATGATGTCAGATATCATGGCAAGCACCGGGTTACGCACAAAAAAAAACAAAAACCACCTCAATCCTACAATTCGAAAACACACTGAAAAGCAGACTGCGCATGGTAAGCAGGATTTCCGCTCAAACCCTGGCCGCATGCCACTTCTGCTGATAAGCTATGGAAGGCAGGCAACTGCTCTCTACAAATGGAAGAGACCTGAAACCAACTGCTGGGATAAAAAAGGAGAGAAGGACCACAAGGTTCATGCAAAAATAAAATGCAAGCATTCAGCACTCATCCCTGGACTCATAAATCAATGAAAAGCATAAATACTTACCAAGTACCACATCGCAAGGAGAGCTGTGCCCTGCATAAAAAAGGCACCTATTTGATTATGCGTCAACAAATTCAAGAGGGAAAAACAGCACTTTAGGGAAAAGTGTAATAGTGAAATAACAAAATCCCACGATTATGAAAAAGTGCCCTACCACAGAATTGAAAATACCCCACTTTTTTGCTCTTTCGCAACTGAAGATGACCTTTAAGAAAGTAAACTCTTGGACCAGTTGCTTTGACATAACACAGATCTTATTTAGCACATATAAGAGCATGAAGGAACACAAAGTCATTATTTGCGGAAAATAACACGAAAATTTCCACATGTCCGACCATGTATTATCCAGCGGCTATGAAGAGGGCCACACCGCATACAGAAGAGCCGCGGCTGACAACAAAAAATACACCATCACTGTTCACTTGGCCCAGCCCATCCACCTTACTTTCATGTCGTCTCTAGTGAGATCCTATGCGGGCTACCTTTATTGTCCAGGGTCGACTGTGTAAAGCATTGCAGTCCTGAAGGCATCAGCCAAGGCGCCAACCACAGTAAAATGCTGAAAAAAACCTAATGTTGAGAAAAATTTGTGTATCACCGGAAATTTTCATTAAAAAAGTGCCCATGTTCAAGCATGAGCATTGGATATATGCAAATACAAATTTTGAAGCATGGGTTAGAAATGCATTATGCTAGTTACTGTTCTGTGAGGGCTAAAGGAACACAAGTAGCAATAACTACCAGACACTGAACACAGCATAGTCTTAAACACAGCATAACTAGTCTTAAAGGACTAGAAGTTTCCAAGTACTGTAACATGTACACAATCCTCAGGCACCGTTTTTTTTTTAAATGAAAATGCGTGTAACAATCAGACACAAATCAGAAATGACACTACCTATGGGCGTGCAATAGAATTGTAGTTAAGGTACCAGCAATTTACTCAAAACATTTTCTTTAGGAATATTAAAGGCACATGAAGGATCTACTATGTCATGTTCACAAATGTGTAAGCCACAAGACAAGGGAAATGGTTTTCTTAGTTTCCGTATTTTTTTTCCTTGTTCATTCGAGCAGAATTGGCCTACTCTGAGCCCTCTTCCACATACTGCACATACAAGGGTTGTCATTTGGCGATCATAAAACTGCGTATAAGGCATAGGTACACGAAATGTCTGCAATTTAGTTATTGTCCACATTGTACACGATGCAATTTGGCCGAGGTATCATAAATTTCTACTACAGCCAAAATTCAGGTCAGCTGTGGCCCTGTCATCGAGACTGTAATGCTTCCTGAAATGAAAACACTGCAAGCAATGCACCACGGTAAAGCTAAGTAAACCAGCCATGCTAAGCTTACTGCAAAAAAAGCTTAGATCAACATTTCTCGACATGCTTTACAATTTTTTGGACTGAAATTTATATCCTCGAGTAAATGATAAATAGCTATTTTACCTTTTCAATCAGAAAATCGAGCATATTTAAAAAATTTCCTGTCACTGTAAACACAAGCGCTGAACTAGTAAAATTTCAAAAGCGTGTCCCTGTCATTTTTTTTAAAGCTCGTTATGAATAGTCATTAGTTAAATCATAAAATCAGTTAATTATAAGCAATTAAATATAAGCATAACCATAACTAAATAGTAACTCCATTAGCTAATTTAGGTCTCTGACCTGCTCTACTCATATAGAGGGTTCCAAATATCTAATTCCTTTTATGATGCGTCATTAATTACCGAGTTAAAAGCAAGTAAACATCGTCATGTGACCACTAATAATAGCGTCACAAAATCAGTGACTAAACCAATCACCAATTCGATTACTAATAGTCACCAATCAATCACCAATTGGGTTGCTATATCGATTTACTACGGGGGGCCACCATCTTGAATTCCTCGGACTTGGAAAATTTCACGCCGAACGGAGGTATAGGTGGTAGTAGACCCCAAAAAACTGAGAAACATGATGACTAAGAGGTAACGCTCATAAAAATGAGACTTGTCTGCATAGCTCGAATGCAGGTTTCTGTTGTAAGCATAAATATTTCAGTCAGGTTTGAGTTCCCATGGCAAAGACTATAAAATCACATCCGTTAAATGTTCTTGCAGTGTGCAGAACTGCCAGCATAAGATGGACGTTACCAGGTGTGGCTCATTAACTAGCCTCCAGAGAGCGGCAAGTCCGGTACAGAACTCACAGTGCATAGTCCGAATGGGGGCCGTTCATCGCGCCGCAGGAAGGCAGTGCGTCCGTTCTGGGCCAAGTCCAGAACGGACGCTGATCTTCTCGGCCAGGGCAAGGCAGTGGCGCGAGTAGATTCCGCCCCTTCATGCAGAAAGAAAATGCAAGCATTCAGCGCCCATGCCTGGATTCATAAATCAGTGAAAGGCATGAAAAAAGACTTACCAGGTACCACTTCCAAAGAAACATGCGACCTGCATAAAGAATGCACCTACGTGATTTTGTGGCAACAAATTCAAGAGAGAAAAACAGCACTTTACAGGGAAAGTGTAATAGGTAAAAAGCAAAATCCCACGATTATGAAAAATCACCCTACCACACAATTGAAAATGCCCAACTTTTTCACTCCTTTGCAAATACAGATGGCCTTTTAGAAAGTAAGCTCTTGGACTGGTTGCTGTGACATAACACTGACCTTATTTAGCGCATATAAAAGGATGAAGGAACACACAATGTCATTATTTGCAGAAAATAAGACGAACATTGCCAAATGTCCGATCATGCATTCTCCAATGGCATATGAAGAGGGCCACACTGCACACAGAAGAGCCACGGCTGAAAATGACAAAAATGCACCATCACTGTTCACTTGGCCCAGCCCATCCACCTTAGTTTCCGGGTCGTCTCTAGTGAGATTCTATGCGGGCTGGCCTTTATTGAGCAGTCTTTTTGTTCAAGAGGGAAAAGCAGCAATTACTGGGAAGTGGAAGAGCTAAACAACAAAATCCTACGATCAAAAAACAGTGCCTTAACACACAATTGAAAACTCTCAACATTTTTCAGAATACTGTAAAATAATAATTGCCTTTAAAAGAGTTGCCATCTTTTTGGCTGCTTGGTGCTCTGACATAACATTCATGCTATCTAGTACAAACAGGACGAAGGAAAAGACGAAGACTAACATGGGTGTACATATTTACCTTCACCTTCTCCTTCCTGTTGCTTTCACTAAACAAGATGAAAATCACTACCTGCTGAGATCGTGCCCTCCAATGGCTTACAAAGAGGGGCTCACAAGACAGAACTGACCGGGGTGAAAGTAACGAGAGTGCACCATCATTGTTCACTTGGCACAGTACATCTTCCTTGCTTACATTTCAAGTTGCCTCTGACGATATTCTATGCGGGCTGCACTTATGTTACAATCCTTCTCTTCCCTCTCACTTTCTATTGGCCCACGAGTGCTCGAAAAGCTACTAGGACCACTGCCCCAGAAAAAGAAGCACTGCTCTGCGGCGGACTGCAGAAGTGCTGAACAAGAGATCCACAATTAAGAGAACCATATTTCAGACCCCTTTTGCAACAGCAAGACTTGCAAGAGCCTGCCGTTCCAGGATGCTCGACTACTGGCTGGTATGGTGTCTACCAAAATCCGCATTGAGAGAAATTTGCTGCTGCTGCCAAGGGTAACTGAAGGCTAATTTTATGCAACGTCCACCCACAGATGTCATGCAGATATCCCCATGGTGAAACTTCCCCATGGTACATATCCCCAGATATCCCAATGGTACACTAGGCATGCAATGTGCCTTCGCATCTATAAACACAGCCAATTTTTTCAGTGTCCGAAATGCAAATTGTGGCGCAATTTCTGCAGTTAAGGTCTCAAAATTCTACGCCTGCCTGGAAGCCAGTGAAGTATAATCAAGGCCATTAGTTTTCAGCTTTACTGCTATCCAAAATTCAGGGGGAGAAAAATAGGGCATATCTGGTGTTTAGTTTTAAGCTCAAACTTGGTTCTATAATGAAAAGTTTCAAATTTTTTTTTTAGGTTCATGATTCCACCAAAGATTACTAAATGCACTTGTGGTTGTGCATACGTATGATGGTTATTACGTGCAAACTTCAAGAGACAAGCACAGAAGAAAGTAGAAAGACAGGACGAGTTCGAACTGACGACTGTTTAAAACAACTGAAACAGTTGTCAGTACGCACACTCCGTCCTATCAGTATCCCTCCTTTCTTCTGTGCTCTTCGCGTAAACTCTAGCGTTTAATAAGCACAATGCGCAAGCAACTAGGCCCCGACTGTTCTTGGCTTAAACAGTGTAAAAATGATAGGTCCCATAAAGAAACTAACAAATCAGCTATCTGCAATCAGAACCTGGTCTGCAGGTTGGACAGCAAGTCTTCAAAGGCTCCTGCATAACGTTGTTTATGTTTGGCACTGGTGTGTTCTCTTGGCAAGCCAATTTCACAAGACACAGTCGTGTGTTGCCCGCACTGAAGGCTTTTACTGTGTAAGTGGACAGATGTATCTTGCTCGTTAGACTTCCCACTGGTGTATCTTGCAGAATGTCTCTGTATGGCCTGTTAACTCCCCTCTGCTTCCCGGATGATGCACGCACGGGAGATAGCATCGCCTCGCAGGCTGCCCCCGACGACTGCATGCCCTGGCGTCCACTTTACAGAGTGTTCCTAGCCACTGCGTAGGTTTTCACCCCGTTGAAAAAGTTGCAGGGCACGTGTCCCTTCAATGCTTGCTTGGTGTAGCATGGCTGTCGAGCAAGGCCAGGCAACGCGACAACACAGTGGCTCAAAACTGTGCCACTTGTGCTGCAGAGTGCTTCTCCTGTAACCTGTTGCATATGAAAATTTATCGCACTCAGCAACTGGAAACACTCAGACAACCGCTTAGTGCACAGCTGCAGTGCCATGCACAAATCAGCCAACTAGCTGACAGGCTGCCATGCCGATATCAGGAGGAGAGATTACGCAGCACCATTCCCAAGAAATCGGTGGGCTTTTGTCACTTCTGCCATTTTGACACCAGCATCACGGTGCGTCTGTCATGCTCTCCTGTGACAGTGACAACTGAGACACAGTCTAAATGACAATGAAAACAAAAATTTCTTATTTCTTCTATATTATGCTTGCTTGTGCTTTTAATGATATGCGCATGACATTGTAACATTTGTGCATTCATAAGTGCAGCCTTCAGAAGGCTCAATCAGGCTTTTCTATGCGTTCTCATGGGGTTCAGTCAAGTGAGGGTTCACTACATCCCTACGCGATCCAATGTCTTCACTTGACTTTTATGCAACACACTGCACCTGCACACCGTGGTACATTCACAATCTGCGACAGGCGAGCACTCGAAGCAAGGACTCACCCTTGGTGGCTGTGCCGGTACCCGGCTTCCTGAGTTGAATGAAAGCATGTGATGGTGGGATTGTTGGAATCAGAGTTCACAATTACTCCAGTCCGAAACGTCAAAACAAAAAGCTCAGACAAAAATGCATTTCACATGCCAGGTGCCGACATTGGTGACTACCATTCAGAATCATGCCTTACACTCATGCAGCCCTGACATCACACATTAATGGGCCAGTGCGATGTCAGTGCACGTTAAGGAACCCCAGGTGGTAGATATTTCCAGAACCCTTAACTATGGCGTCCCTCAAAGCCTGAGTCGCTTTGGGACACTGAAACATCCAACTTTTTTTTCTATTTCGATTCACACTTTCGTGGAGGTGACCACTATCTAAACCACACTGAGAAAGTAGCAAAAACCAAAAAGTGATGGCACGCCTCGCCTAAAACTGTGAAGAGAGAAGCTGGATAGGAAGCGAGGTAGCAGGAGGGAACCAGTGTTTGCTTTGCAATCCTACCTGCAAAAAAAAATCTGGGAGCTTCCTTTCTTTGTTGATCGAGCCAACCCTTGCCCTTTCTATGGCCGTGTACACGGACGGACGGCGCTGTCAAAATGCATTACTGTAGCCAGCCCTGGCAAGGCAACAGTTGCATGCCAGCTTCCGCTGCATGCGTGTAACGCATGGTTCTGAATGGTACTGGCCAATCTCAGCACTTGGTGAGTGAAATGCATTTTCAACTACGTTTTTTCTTTTGACTTTTTGGACTGGAGTAATTATAAACACGGATTTCAAGAATCCCACTTCACATGGTGAACTATGACGTGGTTTTACTGAACTCAAGAAGCGGTGCGATGCAATGGCCACCAAGGGCGAGTCCTTGCTTCGAGTGCGTGCACATCGCAGACTGTGAATGTACAAGAGGGAAAGGTTTCCACTAGGGTTATTCTTATTAGGGTTCTTCAGAACAGTTAGTCGCTGGGCTAGCTGACATTCTCGAATTAAGTTCATAGTATTCAGCACAAAGGCACAAGGTCAAAGAAAGGAAGGGACCAGCGCTGCGTTAGTCTTCCTCCCTGTCCTTCTCCCTTCCTTTCCACTACTATGAACTTATATTATCATGATTCGTTTGCTTTTCTTACTTTTCGGTTTTTGTGGCAAGCGAAAAGCTTACAGCACTAAGAAATATCATATTCTGCATCTATTTCACGAGTATAAAGCACAAGGTTCAAACTGGACACCAAACCAATTAGAAAGGCAGCACCCAATCTGGCTGCCACCTCACTTCCTCTGCCAAAAATCGCCTCTTCATTTTTACACCACCGACTTGAAAAAAGCACTACTAAAGAATAAAATATTTAAAATATGCTTTAGGCAATCTCTTCAGGCATTCATGCATCACAATGTCCCATACTTTGCATACAAAAGAATAAAGACCCCATGCTTTATTTACATCGCAGGGTCTCCTTATCTGGTTGGTTGGCTGGTTTATGGGGTTTAACGTCCCAAAGCGACTAAGGCTATGAGAGACGCCGTAGTGGAGGGCTCTGGAAATTTAGACCACCTGGGGTTCTTTAACGTGCACTGACATCGCACAGTACACGGGCCTCTAGAATTTCTCCTCCGAAGAAATTCTAGCCGCCGCGACCGGGATCGAACCCGCGTCTTTTGGGTCAGCAGCCGAGCACCATAACCACTGAGCCACCGCGCCGGCCTCTTTATCTCGTGATAGCATGCAGTCACAACCCAAACTGAACACTGCCACTTCAGCTTATCCCATGATCACATATGCAGAGGAATTTGGGTTCACCCGAATTCAACACAAATATTTATTGCAGACATAGGACTGCACAGCCCGTGCAAAAAAAAAACAAAAAATGTTCCTGAAATGACAGCTGCCATGCGTACCATGTTTGTAACCAGATTACAAAGTGCTGCCAGCAAACCATCGCAATCCGGCCACCCACCCTCACATAATGCACTTAGGGAGCACCAAGATGCAGAATGGTGGCGCCGTTTTTCTATAGGTTTACGTTCATGGCAGCTTAACGTGTGGGGTTCTTTAACGTGCACTGACATCGCACAGTACAAGGGCCTAGTAGCGGCAGGAAACAGTTTTACTGCCGTGCAACCGCTATCGTTTCACGTGCACAAAAAACAGTTTTCAGGAATATTATGTCACTCTCAGGGCAGTGCTCAAGCATAGCACACACACACAAACCACTATCAATGTGGCGATAGATATGTCACAGGAAGAACATCACGCGCACACCGTCACTGCGACCAAAGGAACAAGTGCGACAGGCTGTACACTCAAAGTTCAGTTCAGCATTCGGAAAACAAGGTGTGTGTAATGAGCTTCTCAAACGTAATGTAAACCTGCATGCGATTTCATTGACTTGGACCAAAAAGCGCTCATTCTGACCGTAACCACTTTCACTACACTCGCATTTTTCATGAGGCTGTGAAGCTTACTGCAAGCACAGGAAATTCACCATGGGGACTGCATTCTCGCTTGTGTCCATGTAGACCCTCGCACGAATTAGGAACTTTCAACTATCAAAAATGGCTCAAAATAAACACTTTGTGTGATCACTATTGCATATGTCTTGCGTATGATTGAAGGCCATTCTGTCAACTCAATGGAGGTGGCTGCAAAACTCAACTTGGGAGAAACTCGCTCACAGCTGTTGCAAGTGATGAAGTTCCAAGTCACTCTGAACACTCACAAAAGCATCATGCAGCTGATATCCATTTTGCAGCATAGCCACCACTATCTATAATCCGTAGCGTTGTCAAGGCTGCGGTGATATAAGCCATTAAGGACAGTGTGCGCTCCAAAACGTGTTCCTCCATGCTCCTTGCAATTACAGCAAATGCTGCTCAAAACAAGCTACAACACTGCTCATGTATTTGAGAGACTATTCGTTGTCTTCGTTGACCCCGATTCGACGAGAGAGCTCTACCTTTCACAGCGCCGCAAATGACTTGCAAGATGCAGAATAGGCATAGGGGAAAACGGCAGCAGAGTATTGGCCACAAAGTGATCATGAAGCCGCAGCAGCGAGACTGCATGCACAAAGCGCACATAACAGGACTTCATGAATGCAAGCAATTGTTGATAGCTTATTTTGTCAAATCACGAAGAAAGTATGCAAGTAACACAAATTTCTGACACAACCAACATTCATACCCCAGCTTTCTCATATATTACCAATTATAAGTGCATGACTGCTTTTGAGTAGTTCATTTGCTTTTTGTTCCTTCATATGCTTGGTTGCTAAAGCTCTTGCGAGCAGTTTGTATTCTGACTTAGGTCTGTATGCTATGAACCCACAAGATCAATAAAGGATTTGAACACAATGATGTGAACAAAGTGCTTCGCTCTATGGATTGCCCGCCTGTTGTTCCATTAGAACTAAGAATAAAACATGATGCCCGGCTAATCGGTTCATAGGTTCAGCAATTATGAAACTGCACAAGGAAGGCAAAACGAGAAGTGACACAAAGCGTGCATCTGTCTCTTCTTGCCATGTCTTCTTCCCCTAGTTTTATAATTGCAGAACTAAGAGTTCTGGTAACGAGGCAATCGTATTCAAGGTCAACTTCTTCCAGTTGATGTGTGCAGGAACTCTTAGGAGGTCATCAGAAGGCTTCTTGGCAGGCTAGGCACCTTGCGACCCCATCACCCCTTCCTGACACCATCTTCAAGGACACCATCACAGCTTCCTGCTTCTCTCTACACGTGTAGGCTGTTTTGACAGTTTCGAGAGGATCTTCTGGCAGAGTGGGCTTCGAGGTTAGCAAGCCACTGGACGTAGACAGCTGGCACTGACACTACTTCACTTGGTTTGGTTTATGAGGATTTAACGTCCTAAAGAAAGTCAGGCTATGGGGACGCCTTAGTGAAGGTCTCCGGAAATTTAGACCATTTGGGGTTCTCTAATGTGCACTGAAAACGCACATTACACTGGCCTCTAGAATTTTGCCTCCATCAAAACTCGACCACCAAGGCCAGATTCCAACCCGCGTCTTTTGTGTCAACAGCCGAGCGCCATAACCACTGAGCCACCGTGGCTTCACTTGGTAATTTGCTTCTCATGCGTAGGCAGCTTAACAGTTGTTTTCAGGAGGACCACCTGGTTAACTGAACTACCTATTTCTGGTAAGTACCACTTGCAGCAGGCACTGTCACTGTTCACTTCGTGCTTTTCTGTATAGTTCTCAGCTGTTTACCATATTTTTCACAAATCCTCCAGTTTGCTCGACCTGATCTTTAGATCGTGTTAGAATTTCTACAGTTTGCCACAAAAAAGGAAGAGTTCGGGAAAATTTGTTAGCCATACTTAATAAGAAGACATGGTGCTCAATAAAGACAAGAGAGAGCTTGTTCAAGTCGTCTATCGTCCTGTCTTGGTTTGGGCCCAATGTTTTCTTCTCAGGTATTACGTCTGCTATTAACCCAGAGGATGAACAAAGGAGTCGAAGGAATTATGTGGCAGTGCGATTACTGCAATTGAACACATGTCTAACTTTTTCTCCATTAAAAATTAAAGTCACAGGAACAAGATAACTGAATCAAAACCACCTTTCGGCAAGCTCCTTACTTTCCTTGGATTAATGGTGCTTCCATGCATGCTTGTGTAAAGGCCATGTGAAGTTTTCCAGAGGTCTCCTGACTGGCTGGGCTTCTGAGTCTCATAAGCCAATGGGCAGCTGGCACAGCCCTTGCTTCACTTTGTGCCTTTCTATTAAGACCACCTTGGTTAACCACATTTTTCGGGACAGTCCAAAAGGTTTATGGTTTATGGGGTTTAACGTCCCAAAGCGACTCGGGCTATGAGGGACGCCGTAGTGGAGGGCTCCGGAAATTTCGACCACCTGGGGATCTTTAATGTGCACTGGCATTGCACAGCACACGGGCCTCTGGAATTTCTCCTCCAAAGAAATTCAACCGCCGCGGCCGGGATCGAACCCGCGTCTTTCGGGTCAGCAGCCGAGCACCATAACCGCTGAGCCACCGCGGCGGCCAGTCCAAAAGGATACTGACAATCTCTTCTTACTGCAGCCTCAACTAAATAAGCAGTTACCAGAATCCTAAACATTAACAGATTCAGCTTACCTCCCAAATGACAAATCGAGAGTCTGCTGAAGACATGAAATGAATGGCCTTGCGCTGAGTCACTTCAAGCGCTTAACTGTTAGTTTTAGTAAATGGGTCCCAGGCAATGCATGCAGTTCAAACTTGGGTTTCATTCATCATGGTTAGGCCAAAGTTTTCAAGTCTGCAGGAGCATTCTTCAGTTTGTGCTTGAGGACACAAAATTAACAGATACCCGATGTGCACACATAACTTATATGCTCATTTCAGCTCAGATTGTTGGTTGTCATCATGCCAAGGAATCTATATTCACTTACCTCAGAAAGAGGAAATGATACAAGAGTAAAGGGTACACTAGACAGTTCTCTTGATTGGTTGGTTGGTTGGTTTATGGGGTTTAACGTCCCAAAGCGACTAAGGCTATGAGAGATGCCGTAGTGGAGGGCTCCGGAAATTTCGACCACCTGGGGTTCTTTAAGGCGGCGGTACCACGCTAGCGGCGGTCAGCAGCCGTTTTTCGTCATGTATGTGTGAGCGGTGTGGCTCATCCGTTTGCGCTATAGAAAAATGATATTGAGCGCATTGTAAAGATAATTGTATCTTCTTTGCGATGGTATGTGTCGCTAAAAGCTATTCACGTTAGTATAATAGCAGTGAGCAAAAGAGCGAGGGGCGTAAAACGATATTTTTGCTCGACTTGCCTGCGTTTGCTTTGCTGTTTACGAAAACTACTGCTCCGAAAAGAAAACTGCTTCTGCAGCTTTTAGATGAAGTGTGACTCGAGAACCTCACAGGCAATTTATTGAGTTATATTGGGTAGTTATTTAGAACTGGTGCCATAAATAAGTGTGAAATTTAAAAGAATGACGCATTAATAACTCCTATTCCAATTCATAAATCACAAACATATTTAGCAGGATTGTAGATAGTACCCATGTTGTTAATTCTTGAAAATTTCATTGAGCTACATGTCATAATTTTTTAGTTTTCATTGTTCAAAGTTGGTCGTAACCTAGAAACTGCGCTTTTTTTTATCTGAGTTGTAGAAGCAAGTAAACGTCGTATAGGAAACAAATTCGGCACACGAAATATTTATAAAATATTCCAAATCCTCTCAAGTCGGCATTTCGCTATGACAAACAGAACGGTAGTACTGCGCCATTCAATTGCGCCATTTTTTGTGCTCCGTAACCTCCGCAAAATACATCCAGCGCGAAAGATCGCTGCTATATTCCAGGCTTTTTTGACAGGAACTGAAGTCGCTGGTCTTAATACTACCAGTGATGTAAATTTGGGTATGATAAACGACTCATGTTAGCTCGCACTCGCCCGCTTTGTTGGTCGACGGGGCTGCTGCATATGAATCTCGCGGGCGTTTTGACTCAACAATGGAGTTCCGCCGGACAACGACAGTGGCGCTGTCAAACATTTTGAAGCAAGGCGGTCGTTTCTTCGGCTGCTCAGCAGGCTGTCATCGGCGTATCGTGCTGTTTTGCATGTTGGTGTTTTTTTTACTGTGCTTTTGTATTTATGTGCAGCGCCGTTTTTTATCACGTTATCTTGCCAGTTTTTTTGTGTGTAAAAGTGTCAAATGGGGAATCGGCGGCGATACCTTCAGCGCAAAAGGTCGACGATGACAAAGCTTCGTACGCGCATGGCTGATGTCAGGGCCAAACGCAGGTGAGTCATTCGGACCGCAATTTTGTTATTAGTATGTGCATTGAAGTCCCAACTGTACCTGTGTCGCGTGCGTGAGCTACCTCGTAGTGTGTGTTATCGAGTGCGGTTTTTCATGAACGCGTGTGCAAGATTACGAGTGTCACGGCACTGTGACATTTCGTAAGGCGAGAGCAGAAATCTGCTGCATAATTCTGTGTTCCTTAGCTGGGGTCCTGTAGAAGTGGCTCGAAATTGGAGAGCTGAGGGGCTTGTGTTTAGAAATAGGCGATGAGTTTTAAAAGTCACAGAGGGCATTGAGGGATATTTTATGTACCTATATGACGACTCTCGTCCTGAGCAGGCGCACGTCGCGGGTTGGATCCCAGATGTGGCAGATGGAATTTTTTTCTTCACTCCGCTCTGAAGTATGTCTATAAACTGTTGGCATTTCTAAAAAAATATACTACAGCTTATACACGGCGATAAAATCACCTGCTGATTCTGTATTGCGCAAAACATTTCGCGTTTGCGTTTTGCATTCCTCCTGAGCTCGTTAGGAGCTCGCAGTGCGTGGAAGCGGCAGTTTACGTTGTGGGGGGATGGACACCTTTCTATGCGAGTGGCATTTGGCAGCACGGGGAGCCTAATTTCACGGGGAGCCTAATTTTTATACGCACCACATCTAGCGCTGGAAAAAATGCTGGTACTGTATTTTCAAAATGGCATGCAACATGTCTGCACTCCCTGAAGACTTGCCGCTGCAGACCATCAGACCTCGCCTAGTCGTTTGCTCTTTTGCAACAATATAGTTTTTCTTTACGCCCTCCTGTTATGGCCTCGTAGGTGAGTATATGTTAGGTAAAATCATTATAGAGGGTATTTTTGCTATAAACTTAGCACTTGTTTCATACAAATGCTTGAAAGCTACACAGCCCTCCTTGAGTTGGGTGTTTTCCTTAGCTGAAAAGGCGCTGAAGCACATTTGTGGATGAATGCACTCTAAATACGTTTCAAATTGATTTTCAAATATAACCGTTGAGATCGCTGCTATATGAAACATGAAACAGTGTGTTTTCATTTTTTTCGCTTTATATTTTCAAAAATGTGGGGCTTTTATATTTGCGTTGCAACGGCACTGTTGAGTTGTTTCTTTTTCCCAAGTATAGCTTAGTTGGACATGTTGTACTTCTTATGCCTGCCCATTACTTTCCTTTCTTCTGTTCTATAGCTGCGTCTTTTCTTTTGCTACTAGCCCGCTTGTGGCGTTCACTTTCCTTGGAAGCACAGTATCAATATACACTTTCAAGGGATATTCAACCTCACAGCTCACATTTTTCTGCTTGTGTGTAATGGATACAGCCTTCTGCTGGTAAGCTTTTTCTTCGTGAACTGCTGGTGACATCAAAACAAGCAGTGTATCATTGTTCCAGCAGCTTTGTATCACCCTGTATGGCGTAAGCAGAATATGTTTCTGTCGTGCTCAGCAGGCTTTTATCCTAACATATCTGCTCTCATTGTTACAGTGGCAGCAAATTACTTAGATGTATGTAATGACTTTTCAGTCCACTTGCTATGTTTAGGCACATATTTTCTTTCCTTTTGCATTACTGCCCTCACATTTTTGTATGACGGGAGGTAAGCATATGTCTGTGTGTTACTGAAACACTAAGTCAATGGAAAGTAACTGCAATGATTGAGCAGTAAAGAACAAGCTAATACCCACTTTTGAGCACTGACATTTCCTGTCACTTCCTGGAAATAGACTCACATATGACATTGGTATGGACTTGTTTGCTTGCAGGCAGCCACCATGATGTGTGGGGGAGTTGTGCAAGGCATCTGAACGTGCTTAGCAGATGTTGCAATAAAATGGTCCTGTTTTTATAAGGAACATGCGTTTGTCTTTTGAAAATGCACATCAATGGAAGTGAATGAAGCCTTCTGCTTCTGCCTCTACCACTGGCGAAGTGCATGTGTGGACAGTGCGATTTCACTAGCATTGTAGTGAATGCAAAGCATGCCCCCAAAATTATATGTCAATCACACACTGCAAGAAAAAAAGAATGCACGGATAACATTCTTGAAAGGTATATGGGAGCGTAGCTGGTGATATGCATGCGCACAATGCAGCAAAAACAATGCCAGCATCTCTTGCCATTGTTTGCACTGCATAAAATACCAGTACTTTTCCTCAGCGGTGTGCAAACCACGGATACCGAAATCGCTAGAAATGCAATCAGTTGTCAGTCTCGGCTACAGGGTATTATGATTCAAAACTAGCTCTTGTAAATGGCGCGGTTTCCGGAAGAGCTGCTCCGCAATAGTACAGCGACATTTGCTGCGCACATGGCGCTGCACGAATGCGCGTGTAGTGTCTAGATAGGAGTAGGTGAGTTGCATAAATATGGAAGTCTGCTATGGTGGGCTTGCTGCTCGCACCGCTGGCACTTCCTCTATGTGCACGTGCCAATCTGCTCGCGGGTGCTCAAAAGGGTTGGTGTCCCTCATTGTTAGTCATGGCTGGAATTCCGCTCCGGTCAAGAATGGAGAAAATTCTGCTGCGGGCGTGCGGGGCAGCTTGGTGCATGCGAGTGAGAGGGGAGCTTGCGGAGCGGGCGAGCGTAGTGTAAGTGTGTGTGAGAGAGAGAGAGCGCGGTCGCCCTCTCCCGAAGTGTGCGCCTCACGTGTCAGGTCGCCGGCAACGCGAGGCTGCTGAAACTTTTCGCGGTCCTTCCCACTGGCTGTATCGCCTCGCGTAATGGAAATACAAGCAGGTGGGAAGGTATTCCCTTTTTCCCTCTCTCTCTACCCTTTCTTTTACCCTTCACTGTCATCTCGCTTTCCATTTCCATTCCCCAGCCCCAGCTCAGGTGCTTCTAGAAATGATAGCAGATGCCGGGGCTGGCAAGAATCCTTTTACCTTCTTTTGCATTTGCAATAAAAGCCACTTACTACTACTACTCAGGATAGTTCCGTGAACACGAGGGGCCGAGAGCTTCCTGTGAAATTTCTTGGAAACCGGTATGAAGTCCTTTGGCTGCGTGGTCTGTGGATGACATTGGTGAAAACATTTCGTCTAAGAGCTATTTTTCAGCAGATTTCGAAGCCTTCTCACCAACACCATCAAGGACTTCAGGATAATTCAGCAAGGTTATGTGGGAAGCAGGTTATACATCGCAAATTGTTTTTCGACCTGGTTTACAAAGCGGGGAACATAAAATGACGTTAGTGTCGATCCGTATTCACAAATTAGAAGAAAGACCATAAATATTTTCAAAATTGTGCTCGTCTAGCTGATAAACATTTACGACCAGATTTTCATTAGCGTGGTTATGAAAAAAACCTAATTGGAAGGGGCCGGAACTCTACATTTTAGCAGATCTGATGAACGCTTCAGCCTCTTGCTCAGGACGGTTCCTCATGCTTGTTTACAAAAAAGCATACAGCAGCAGCATGCTTGCATTGTCTTCGCATTCCGGCCTTGAAATAGCATTTGCCACAGCGGTTGCTTTTGTGTGCATGGTCATGAAACGTGAAAAAAATCTGCCATCATTTACACACACATCTATTTTCCTCAATATTTCATGAAATTCTAAGATATTACGGGAGTAGGCATTGCTCTGGCTGAATGTAACTTCTAATCAAAATGTTTGCTTGCACATGAATGAGCACATATAGCTATGGCTCTGCAAATAAAGTGTTCCCGCATGCGCGGTAATCTCTTCAGCTTCGCATATCTGTTTAGAGGCACTTTATTTTATGCTCGCATAAAGATTGTGTTTATTATTATTAGCGCAAAACGTAACAAAACCTCATTGTATTGGCCTCGAATTTCAAGTTGATTCACTTAGGACACACACTTCCCCATTGAGGTAACAGCGTTTCATTGACAATCTGCTCCACTGAGTGCACGTGATCAATTAGCAATTTTCGCTCCTTCAAGTTGGCAGAAAAAAAAATGTTTTCACTATTTTCTGGGATACACATCTTAGGCTCTGCATTTTTCTCACCTGAAAAAGAAAAAAAAACGCGACTGCGCATACAGATTTGCAGGCAGGCCAACACGTGCAAAGAAAACTGACTTCCTTCAAGACACACGTCATCAACGCACGTGTTTCTGGTCCGATGGGCAAAACATGCGCCGTACCGAGAAGGCTCACACTGGGAGAAGAAAGGCTGCCAGGCGTTTCGAATCAGGGAACAAAGCTGGTGGGGGAATGCTCGGCACCTGAAAAACCGGTTCAGAACCGAAAGTCGACGATTTTGCCCATCGGGGCACACCTTTTTGACGACACACTGTTTACATCAGGGAGAGGTCTATTATGAGGCACCGGCCGGATTCACTGGCACCTGGAGCGCGCTCCTGCCACCCGCCCTGAGTCATTCAGCGCAAGCGTTTCCCCTCTTCTATCCTGTGAGGGCAGGCGAGGCGTCTCGAATCGGGGTAGAAAGGCGGCGAAGGAGCCCTCGGGACCAACAACACCTGCTCAGAACCAAAAGTTGTCAGTTCTGCCAACCGGGCCACAACTTCTTGACGTCACGCTGCTTACAATAGGGAGGGGGTTTCACAGTTCTGCGAAGCTGATGTTTTGCAAAGGCGATTGACATGCGGCCGTTCCAATCCAAGGTTCTTCTGCAGCCAAGGCCAGGCTAGAAAGAGGAGACAGACCTGTGTGCCTCTGCTGCGGGGAGAAAGAGCAGTATTCGAAAGAGCAACTTTTGAGAAGGAAAACCGAGACTCCTCTACTCTCTTCCTCGATTTTGTTTTTCACATTCCCTCAAAATGCGGACTGAACTCGACTTCTTTATGTATCCACGGGACGAATGCCCTGTGTTGGCTGACGCTCTGACAACCGGTGCCGTTGCGCAGTTTCCACAACTATTCTAAAAGATTTTTTTTTTCAGCGAGAGAGCTACCGGGCGCTCCGTGTTAGAAGGAGCACAGGGAACGCTGTGAGTAGCGAGACAGGAGGCGGCCAGAGATGATTATCCTAGGGCGAAGACACGATCTTGCACCCCTGCCTCGCGCTATGGCTCATCGGTTGAGAAGCGCTGTCTTGAAACGCCGTTATATATTTCGCATCGGCTCCTGGACAATGCAGACCACTGGGAGGCCAGATCTGCGAATTTCCGCTACCTATCGCCGAAATTCACTAATTGTGCAAGGATCGATTCGCCCCAGACCTCAGGGTGAGCACAAAATGTTTTCTTATGCTAGATCAAACACGAAACAGAGCAAACGAAACAGAGCAGCAGAAGCGATTTCAGTTGAAAAGTGCTCATGTTATCACAGTGCTCATGTTATCACAGCCCACAAGCTATACCGTTACCGTTTGAGTGCTCGGTTTAAATATGAAGTGAAAAAAAAAAAATATTCACAGCCTGGATGCCTTGGCACATTTAGAAGGAAATGCTAAATGTTATCAGACTAGACATGGAGAAAACTGGAAGGTTGCTGTACCACGCTTGAATTCTGGTATGGAGCGATTGTGTTATTCTTTGCCATCTCTGTTAAACTACTATCAGTCACTGAATTTTGATTTATTTAGTTGTTCCACTCTTAAACTTAGAGACATGTTTGCCGATTGACTAACCTGATTTTATCTATTCTGATGTTTGTTTTACCTAGCTCAGGACTTTTTTCCTTTGTTCTGCACTGATGAAGTGTCTTGATTTGTTTATTGTTTTTTTCATTATCTGGTGCTGTCTACACGCTGCCTTATATTTGGGGCTGCGGACTCGTCAAGTTGCCAAGTGGCAGCTTTTTTTCCGTAGCCCTCCATCTGTAGCACCGATGGAAATAAAGATTTGATTTGATTTGATTTGATTTGAAGTGACGTGAAAGCAAAAGTCCACTGATTTTGCGGACATTAGCTAGAGGACTACCACGGTGCGTATAGTTTTGACTTCCCGCATTCCCCGGAATGGAGAAGAAATGAGCCTTTTACTATACAAATTTACTGCACAAACAGTGCCAGTACAAAAAGAGGGGAGGGGGGGGTAGTGCCATATCCACATTCGATCGCTTATTTTCTAGACAGATGCTGCCGCACGCTCAAATCCGTGTTCACAAGACAGCAGGGAATTAGAACTGTTGGAATATCACAATTTCGTGCTGATCACTAACGATATCACAAAAGCAGGAACGTTGCCTCGTGTGGCTACAAAATGCAGTTCCAATGAATGGATGGAAATGCTCTGCTAAGGCCACAGTAGGGAGAAACTCGACGCGATTGTAATGAGTACTTATTAGCTCTTTCCAGCTATGTCCCGCAGTCTCCAGTCGAAGTTTCACAGCCAGTGTTTCCTTTTCGCTTTTCGAACCTTGGTGGTGGTAGCAGTTTATTTGACAATAAAAAGTGAACGAAAAGAATGTTGCCGGCTGCGGCCGTAAGCGCGTTCGGGATTTTTGTTATCATGCATGGATGCGCGGACGGAAAAAAAGAAAATCAGCATTACTTGCAACGTATCTCAACGTCACAGACTACCTCTCCCAAGCTATTATCGGGAACGGGTGGGAGATGAAGGGGGCTAACACACTGTGATATTGCTTTCTTTTCCTCTCCGCAGCTACTGACCCAACGACTTGAACGCAATATGTTTGTACCATTCTGATATGCCTTATTCTGCCCATTTTCTCTTATTTACTGTTACCATATCAGCTGCCTCTTAGAATTCTACATAGCACTGGCAGTGTGTGAGTAAACAATAAAAACACTCGCCATGCTTCGAAATCTCGGGTTGATGTTTCACTGCAGGTGTTTTTCCTGGAATTGCGAAATAAACGTTTGCATGGTGAACGGGAATCAATAGCAGACAAGCTACGCGCCACGCGCCTTTGACCTCAGAAAAGGCTGTGACAACACACATGGCAACCGCCCTTTGAAACCAAGAGGTCATCTACTGTTCCGCTGCATCCATTTCGACATCATCTATAGTTTTACGAAGGCCATAGCCCATAGATGTCTTGTGGCCCTTTGTTATGGATGCCAGTGGAACCTACGAAGCTTTATTTTGTAATATTGCTTGCCGTGGCTGCCGCTGCTAGTCATCAAAATATTTGTCAGGGTCGCGAGAAAAGAATAACTATAAAACAACGTGTACAACTCTGGAAAAAAAATGGAAACAAAATATAATTTCTATAAATGTCAAAGATATAGAGACTTCGTGTTCAGGAAAGCAAAAACAGCGCTAAATTCTACACAAAACACACAGAAAGACGGACAGGACGGGCGCTGACTCCAACTGAACACAATGTCACATCAACTAGCCCCGCAAAAGGTCACATTCGAAATAGTGCCTCCTAAAAAAGAATCGCCAGGCACCATGGCAGGGCCGCCAAGGGGTGCGTAGGGGCGAAAGAAGCAGTACGGTTGTGCCAAACACGTTCGAGCGCGGTCGTCATTGTCGTGGCGTTTATCCCCCCCTCCGTGACTAACCGCCTCCTTCTGCCACAACGCGAGGGAGAGGAGGTCAACGTAGCGCAGAGAGGAGGACCAGACCGTCTCGGAGGAGCGCTTTTTCGCTTCCACGGACAAGTGGAGCCGCCCTGGTGGTTGAACTAACGTCTTGTCCAAGATGGCCGCCGTGGTACCCCCGCCTTAACGTGCACTGACATCGCACAGTACACGGGCCTCGAATTTATCCTCCAAAGAAATTCAACCGCCGCGGCCGGGATCGAACCCGCTTCTTTCGGGACAGCAGCCCAGCACCATAGCCACTGAGCCACCGCGGCGGCTTCAGTTCTCTTGATTGGTTAATTCCATAAATACTTTTGAAAGCATGAGCTGTATGCATGTCTCGCCTATATACAAACGGTAAAATGACAGAACTCCAAAAATTATATGACATCCCTTTTACACATTCTCGACCACTGGTTTCACAGCAATAAGGCATACAGAGTTGTACCAATGACTTCGTAAAACACCTCAAATATGGTACATGTCCATACCTCAGGCTTTTGAACGTATAAGCCAACTCACTATAAAACTGAAAATTCCTTGGGAAGTATTATGAGGCAGCTGACAGATGGAAAGGACCCAAATTTTTTTGTTCCCCACCAGACTGGCCTCGTCAAACTGTACACCCCTGTCACAAGCTAGCCTCCAAGGTGACTAGCACATATAAGCAATATGTAACGAGAAATCGAATGACACAAATCGGGAAAATGTTTGCATAGCAATTTTTGTACGAATGTTGCGAAAACTGGCACCATGTGGAGGTCGGCAAGTGGCGAGTGCATATACAGACGAATGACACAGACAGGATGGTCTAAAGTGGAGGTGCTCAGCTTGCTGTGTGCACCATAGAGCCGCATGATGAAGTCATGACGACGCATTGCCATTGCTGAGGCTTTCTGCACCATTTGAGCACACACACATGCTGTCGGCTTTTCTCCTAATGGGACTGGTAAAGATTTCACATTAAAATGCTTTGGCCCATTACATTTCAGAGGTCTACTTAATATCAATACTGCATGCATTCTACTTATGACACATTAGCAGTAAAGTAATGCACCTTAAGAAAAGCTTACTAACAAATTACAAGGCCCGACACACAGGCCTGAGCAAAGTGATCAATGAGAATGACATACCGGTGATCACCAGTTTTTTCCATTTTTCACTGGCGAGACCTCTCGGCCTCGGTATGAAAAAAAGTAATGTGGAAGATCCATCCGGAAGTCCTTGCAGTCCACATTCTCCACCTTCTGCAGCTTCCTGCAACAGTTACAGAACATATAAAGAGCAGTGAGGAAAACTGCCTGCTTACAAGCTGCCCCTTGCAGGCCCCAAGGTGCAGCAGCTAAAGTAAGATTTCAAGCAATTCTTGGCGCAGCAAATTCCAAATTTGGAGCAGTTTAAAGAGGAAGAAACCTTATTTCAGCTTCAAATATTTATAGAAACAAAACGTACAAGAAAAGTTGGCATGAAAACTTTAAATTTTATTTTTACTTGAAAGTGGGCTTACACATGAGTAGCATCTGACTAGACTGGACCATGACTAGATGCATGACAAGACCAAGTCACTACTGCACGACTATAACCTCGCTAGCAGCATATATGCGTCGAGTGCACTCATTAAGATGACTTCAATGTTTGGCACCTTCTTGATTCAACAGAGTACTGGCAACTTGAAAGAGTCGTATACTATAAAAAAAAAGACATTCAGTTCATGCGTTCAAAACATGTGGTGTCGAGACTCGATGCAAGTATTAAATGCACTGCAGGGGAGGTGTATCGTACTCTGGGATGTCCGAGAGATACTGAGAGCTGCACACGACTATTGGGCAGTGGCCCTTATCAGCCATTTTTTTCCTCAGCCTTTCTTCAGCCTTTCTTTGCCACTATTTATGTTTGGAGATACACACTACTAGTGGTCATATTAAGCCCTTTATGCTTAATATGACCCACTGATTTGTATGAGTACCTCTGTCGCTTCAACTAAAGCAATGCAATTGACGACACAGTCTGTTTTGCCAGCAGATGCACCTGTCCAAATGGGCAGCTTCAGTGTTTGCAGCACCTGTGACCATATAAAAGTAAAATAAAGGTCTGACCAAAAGAGTGTCTCAGCATACACACCAAGCACGCATGTGCCTTTTCGTTGCTGCATCTCCACGACTGGATTGGATTGGCGACATCCAATACAATAGGAAAACTGCAGGTTGCCAACGCGGCTGTTATTTTTCACCAAATCTAGCTGATAGAAAACTTACGCGGCTAGTTGCGGCATTTTGGTGGAGCATGGTGCTATTTTAGCAAATATCATGCTTTTCGTACAGCTTGGTGCAACTGACACAGCTGTAGTACTACTGCTCTTGCCTTGATTTTAGCCACGTATAAAATAACCTGCGCTTGCTTATTTTTACCTGTTCGAAGCATATTTTGCTAGTTTTTTTAAGAGTAGTAAAAGAAAATGTGGTGTATAAGGCCTAAAAAAATTCATTTCCACTATAATATGGGATGCGGAGAAATTAGTAAAAGACCATGTACATAGCATTTTAAACACCAAGATGCCGCAGCGGAAGTTCTTACTTGGGCAAAGAGTGCAAGGCTTCTGACATTTCTGATCAAAAAACAAACACAGCCATCTTCTCAAAAAATTAGGAAGAGGCTATGATCCATGTTAAGAAATTTCATGCAGCAAACCTACTTTTGATAAAAACTTAAAAACTCTTTTTAAAGGAAACATTGGATCATCGCACCAAGAAAGAAGGACAGGTGCATAGGTATTTGATTTGTGTATAGCACTGGAAGGTGGCACCACCTTTCTGGTTCTACCTTCCAACACGATTAAACCATGCACAATAGTAAGCTGATCAATGCACCCAGAAAATGTGGTGCCGAGGCATTGGTTAGTACATAGGAATGCTATACATGTGTCCTATCCTCAACTTTGAATGTCTTGTTTTTCAGCAGTTTAACTTCCTATTCTCGGCTTTATTGCGTGTAGTTTGATTTCGGTTGCTCTGATCCATTCCTGTTGCTACTGCTGTTGAATGATGTCCCTAATATGTGGTTTGAGGTTCAGGGATGATATTTTCGCAGAGTCTGTATTCTGGGGAGCGGCTAACACTGTAAGCCGAACACCTGCCTCATATCCAGGTATGCTATGGTGGCCTGGGACCTAGTACACTAATTTTTAGCTTTGATTTGTGAGCAGACTTGAGATTGTTGAAGAGAGAACTGCCGTTTCCCAAAGGATAAGGCAGTTACCCGGCTTAAGGAGTGCCTGTAAGTGGTGGATGAGCATATTGTGATGATGTGTGATGAAGAAGAGGAAGCTGGAAGTGGCACGGTACAGAGCGCTTGTGCTAGGCCAGCGGCCAATAGATCACCTCTTGTTCATCGTGCTTCATTCTTCGGATGGCCGCCACGTAACATTTGGGGTGAGGAGCTGAAGAATCATCGGCATCTTGGTCCTGGAGCTTCAGTGTCTTGTGTCAGTCATGGTCGTCGGCCATGAGTCCTTGGCCTGCGTCTCCCAGCTTGCCCCAGCCTTTCAGACTCAAACCGACCTCACCATTGCTCCCCCACCCTGTCCCAAGCCTTGACCACCGAACACCAAGATCTGGACGCGATGCCCTCACCTACCCGACCTACCAGCCCCACTGACTTGAGATGCGACTCACATACGAAGGCACCGTCCCCCTGCTCATGCCGTTCGGCGTGTCCAAGGGCCTAGGCCTTCGGCTCCTGGCGATCAGCAGTTGGGACTTCAGACTGAGGAACTTACCAGGCTTTCAATCCTCCTCTGTTCCAGAGCCGTCTGCAGACCAGATAGTGCCACAGGTGATCTCAGAACACGGCGCCATTAGCGGCCTCGTAAGTCGCCGGAATGTATGCCTCGATGCAGCAGTGGAAATGGCGCAGATGGCTGCCTAATGTGTTCTTCCTACAAAGATGTGAAAAGTAAGAAAATACATGCTGTGTTGTGGATTGCAAGAATGGAGACAGAAAGTTAAAGGTATGGGATGGGACTGTTTGTGAGCTTCATGGAACCAAACTGCACAAGGACGAGCTGCCCCTGTCTATGCCTGTTCGCCATCCACCCTTTAAGAACGGGCGAACGCAACAAGCATGTTCGCCAGCACTAGATAGCCAAATAGAAAGAAAGGTTTCGATCTTGAAAAACGTGCAAAGTGCACAATATAGCTGCATGAACAAGCTGTTCTGCCACCGAAATCGTCCCTTCGTGCTTTCATTTGCTGTGCAGTGTGCTGAGACCCTATCGCTGATAAGTTAAGGTGTGCAGCCATTCATAAAAGGAGCGCCTGAGGCCAAATTAGGAATGAAAAAAAAGACGACTTCGCGCCTACATACCACTACTGCATATTGTGCAGTGCATAGCCGTGCGAGTGGACAACGCTTACAGTCAGTCCGTCTACTACACGCCGTCTTGGTGCTACTGCTGAACTTCACTCCAAGTAGCGCAGTTGTCGTGGACCACAAAAGGAGTCGCAAGCTTTTGCTTTACAGCTGCTGTGCTCGGTGGATGTCACTTCCTCGCGGTCCATGCGAGACAGTCACTAAAAGCGACTCTGGCTCAGAGTGAAGCTGATTACTTACCACCAACCAGACCTCGAGCACTTTCATGTCCCCAAATAGAGCACGGAGCTACCAAAATTTTTATATGTGAGGCTGACATAATTGTGAACTACGCGCAGCATGAACGCGTTGCCATGCACACGCTATAACAATTATATCGCGGAATCCTTGGAAACGATTGCATGTGACCTTGTGAAGGCTGCTTGATGCATAGTACTGCTTACATGATTAGGTAACATTTGTGTGTCTATTTTTGTCGCCTTTCTGTGTTTAGCAAACCAGCAGAAAATATTTTAGGTTTCCTAAGCACCTTTAACAGGTTGTAAACAAATGCATACGATGTGCACGTGAGCATTTTAGACCGGTGTCTGCATGCATGTACACAATATAACAACGACCTGTGCTGCCACAGGAGCATTACATCTTGCCGTTTTAGATAATAACAATAAAAAACGTTAAGCAAAGCCTTCAGCGGATGTAAAGACAAGCATTCAGACGATCCACCCATTGCCTCGAACAGGAGGAGAGCTCAGCGGCTCTCGCGACATGAAGCCAGATTATGTTTTCACGCCTAAAGTGATCAAATGAGGATTCTCACATGTCCTTCGAAGCTTTGGACCAACCACAGTGTTGCCTTCCCACTGCTTTACAACCCTATCAGCCAAACCGAAACATCAGACGCAGGAGCCGTCGCAACGAGACACACACCGAGCAGTCAGGAGGTGTGTAATGGCAGCGTGACCAAAGATGGCAGCCCCATGATACAGCACTGTAAAGCACCCATACACACCTAGTGCACATGTCATTAACATGAAGCCAATGCTCGGAAACTTCTCGGTGCAACAGAATACCTGCAACTTTGAGCAGCTGTATAAAAAGACATACGACACATGCATTGAAAGCATGTGGCAATTAACACAAGATGGTATTAGTAAAAAAAAATTGACACATCATCATATTATCGAGTGTAGATGTAAACAAGAAATGCACCATAGGAATAGTGTATCATATTCTAGGATGGCTGATAGATACTGATAGGCGAACACGAGTCTTGAGGAGCGTCCCTCATCAGCCACTTTCCTTCCCTTTCTTTACTCCTTCAGTAGCAACAGCACCCCTGGCTTTCCTTGCCGCCTGTTCAACTAAGCTACCAGCGCTCCCCACGTGCCGAAGAGGGGATGGTGCTACCGTGTGGCACACAAAACACAGGGACATTCGCCGCAGCCGGACACTGCCGTAACCACTTCTACTGACCGCCACTTTGAAGAACAAAAAATTAAGAGCCGGTTACTGGCCATGCTAATGAACTGGCGCCTCGGGACCTGTGTTGTAGGCTTCGTGCGCATTACGCAATGCCTGCAACTCACGCAGTGCTGTCGACTCGTTTGTCATAGCCAGAGTTCTTTGATATTAGCAGTTGCATAACATCCCATAGGATCCATCAAGAAACGACGGTTTGATGTGGCGAAAATTCTTGTGTATACAAACTGCTGCTCCGCTCGCGGTGAATAATGCATACTGTGTTTAAGTGTGTTTAAGTAATTCTTTTGGTTTTATTCTTTGGTATTCGTGCGCTGCTAACATTGTATAAGTTTATTCTTTTGGTTTTCTTCTTTGGTATCCGTGTGCTGCTAATATTGAATAATTTTATTCTTTTTTGTTCTGTAACAATGCAAGTTCACTCCTGCTTGGGCCAAGCAGTGGCCTGCAGTATTATGAAATAAATAAATAAATAAGTTGCAAACTTTGAAATTATCGGTAAACACACATCTGCCTGCCAACATTTAGAGAGGCATTAAAAAAACTCCGCACAGTTCGACAGATAAATGACGAAATAAAAGAACCAGAAAAGCAAAAGCTTTTCAGAAGAAAATGGCAACATTCTAAAACAATAAAAAGATCCTCAGCTGTTACAAATTATAGACCAATAGCCTTGACCAGAGGCCTTTACTAGTATGCATTTAATAAAAGTGGTTCTGCCTCTCTATCTTTTTTATCTTGAAAAGTGCTTGGACACACTTGACGTTGTGACAACTTGAGAGATCTTATCTTGAAAAGTGCAAGACACAACTTGAAGTCGCGGCATCCTGCAGAGTCTGTCAAGTTGCAGGATAGGTGGGAATATGTTCCACATTTAGCAGAGCTACCAGACTCACCACACTTTCAGAGTCAGGGTGGAAATGCCCTAGCAAGAGTTTCTGTGCAAGAGAACAACATCCCCTAGGGTGACGTACTGAGCTGTACAATACTACTTATCCGGAAAATGATTCACTCCATGCTGCCATTCCAGCCTTGGTGTTTTATGCTGTTTTTTATGTGGATGATCTCCAGACCAGCTTGCACTCTTGCATTTGGTTGATACGTGAGGGACAGGTGAAGGCGACGATTGACCTGCTTACGAACTAGGCCGATGAGAATCTTTTCCTTTGTAATGCTGCAAAAACCACCTGCATACTTTTCTTACATAAATGAGGTACGGTACCGAGGTCTTCCATCTCTCCTGATAGGCAAAAATTCAATTTAATGAGACAGCAACAATTTTTAGGCATCATTTTAGATGAGAAACTTGCAATCCTATCCCATATCAAATACGTAAAAGGAAACTATAAAAAAATGACTATTTTACAAACCCTGTCATGCCCTTCGAGGGCTAGCGATACAAAATGCCTGCTAGAATTGTAACGTAGTCTGCTTCTTTCAAGAATACAGACTATGAATTCATAGTGTACCAATCCATGAGAAAATCCATCTTAAGACTCCTCAATCCAGCATATCAATGTGCATTTGTTTGTCTGCAGGCAGCTTCAGAACTAGTCCAGTTCAGAGCTTAATCATTGCTACCAATGTGTGGAGTCTATAGAAACAGCAAGCATATCTATAGATGATAAACACTCTCAAGGTCAAATTGCTTAGGGATAACCTGTTCAGGCTGTATGCGAGAGAAACCAACTTACCAGCAGCCTTTCCTCCCGCACGTGAGAACTCAAGCTGATCAAACTGATGTGCCCCCTGATGACTGCCCCACTAAATGCATGGTTTCTTCCATGGTTCAATGGTTTCTTCAGCTTACTGAATGTGATAAATCGTTTCTGACTGTTCCTCAGAGGAATAGCCCCCTGCAAGCTATCCAACAGCTATTTCTGTCCCTTCAAGAAAAACACAACTGTGAAGAGTTTTACCCCAATGGATCCAAATGCACAGATTCTGTTAGGTGCACGATTGTTGGAATGACACTCTCGGCAACCAAAACCATAAGCAAGGACGCTACTGTCTTCGCTGACGAAACATTTGCAATCCTCACGGCTGCATTAAAATATTTCAGAAAACAAAATAACAAAACCTGTCAAATACACAGACTTGCATAGTGTTGTCCCAGCCCTCTGGATTACAGGAAAAAATAAGCATGCCACTTTCAGCACAGTGAGTGTATCATGGAGTCGTTGAATAAGGCCTGCAAATAACATTTTCTTGGGTCCCAAGACACTAACATATGGAAATGAAGCTGATAAGGCGACAGCATCCGAGCCCAAAACATGAGACCTGTGGATATTGCCCACATTCCCAACAGATGCCACATTAAACACACAAAATAGCTGAAATGTGGCAAAGTGCAAGGGATGAAGAAACAGACAACCCATGTGCTCAATTATCAAGCCTTATGCAGGTGACTGGAAGGAACAGCTTAAAAAATGCTTTGTTCAGTGGCTTTGACAATACAGAGGACAGATGATTAACATTGGATGTACTCATATCTATTCGTGTAAACATCTTCCCTGTATGTGATAAATGTGAGCACAGCCACTTTGTTGTGCATGCCCTCATTCAGTGTAATTGATGCAAGAACAACCGGAGAGCACAAATTCCAGAAGTCTACAAACAGTGCAGCGAACTTAACTTCACCCTAAATTCTGTTTCACCGGATACATTAATCCCACTATCAAGAATGCTCACCTTTTAAAAAAATTGGTGTTCTACTATTGGCCTCTTTTGAGTGAACAGTTATGATCCAGGAATTTTGTGCTGTCTAAATAAACAGCGCACAATTCTGAAGTTTTTCAATTTTTGCACGCAATTTTACATTAGGGTTTACTATATTCATCACTTGCTATAAATCTCATCCTGAGATCATCCATTGTCCCTGGCGCTATTTGGCCTCGATGCACTTGCGCCAATAAACGCCATTAATCATTAATCATCACTGCATCCTCATGCGCCTTTTCGACCTCGTAACACGTCAGACGCCATGGTGCGGATCAGAGGGCAATGTAGCGGGATCGGATCGCGGCCGTGAAAGCCGCATTTCCATAGAGGCGAAATTCAGAAACGCCCGAATGCTGCGAAATATCAGCACACGGTAAAGAACCCAACAACCACGGCCACATGTTAGGCCTAGAAAACGTTCGATTTTCGCGCACGGCCAGTAGTGCAAACAAGGCATCAGCAGCTTGCGTTCCATTAGCCTGAAAAAAAAATGCCATGGAGCGATCGCCGACTCGAACCCAGGCACTAGCGGCTTTTGTTCGATAAGCCTAAAAAGAAAAATGCCGTGGAGCGCACAACGGCGGCAGTTCGCAACGCATCACGCTCGATCATCACACACAAGCAAAAACGCGCTTCGAGATATTCAGTTCCCCCAATAAAAGATTAGAAAAACTGCTTTAGCCGGCGCTTACATTGTGGGTGGCCAATACCAGGAACGGTGTCGAAGTGAGCCGCATTATCGAACATGACTCCACAAGAACTGCAACAAAAGAATGGCCCTCGCGTGGGCCTTCATCCCTTCATAGACAAGCGTCAGGCCGTGACGTCACGGAGATGCGGCGGCGCTGGAGTCAGCAGTGACTTTCATTGTGTAGGCAAAAGGCGGTACCGTGTGCCTTGGGTATGCCACGCTTGCGCCTTTTTGAACCTCACTTCGCAATATTCCGGCGAGTTGTGCGGGTGGTTGAACCGCAATGCTGAAGAAAGGCAGCGGCACAAGCTTCCACAAATTTATCGCATTTAGATATGGGTCGAAGCGATATGCGCAGCGGCCGTGGAGCGGGAAAAGTTCGGCGACGGAATGGTTGCGCGGCTAGCATTTCTGCATCGAAATATGATAGTTTGCGCCGCTTAATCCGCATGTTAGGTGTTCAGTCACGCGGCGAACAGTGCAAGAATCAACGTCTGCAGCTAGTTCGCGTTCTGTCGGGCTCTCATTATGAGAAGTCTGGAAGCGACATTCCGTGTGGGTGTGACCGTAAATTGAATGCAGGGGACCGTTTTCAGATGACAATCACCCAGACTACGTCCCGTGCATCTCTTCTTGCTAAAAATAAAAACAGTTGTTGCCAGTCGCTTTCAGCATTCATCGGGCCACTAAGCGCGACGTTTGAAGCAGCACTGTAGTCTGGCAGTATGAATATACGACGCGTAGTTTTTCCCTATTTTCACTTCCACGAGCTTAAACATATGTTCGTTTTTTCAACCCCTATCCTAGAAAACGATTAAACGTCGCTAAGATATGAGCAAAATCATGCAGCCTTCTTTCCCATATTACCTGAATTTTACAATTGCTGGTCAATCTGAACCTGGCGAAAACAGCAAATACCAGACCAAAAACCACTTATCAAGCAGAATGACATAGAATATTTAGCTCTGCAGAGCGAGCGTAACTTCGTTCTAGCTCGAGATAGACTTCTATCCATTCCCCTGCGCACCTCTCTTAAAGCCAAGCGAACAAAAAGAGCATTTTTTTCAGACATTACCAGTGAAGCGAGACCTCGACTACATTGAATGTCTATTTCATCAAGCAGGATAAAACATAAGTTCGCCGCACACTCGACAAAGTTCCAAACTGAAAGACCGCATTTGCATGACTTATTCAAAGTAACTGCATGACTTCAGTGTCCAGTAGTGCTGGAGCGTAAATTGCTGGGCTAGTTGGTTCATAATGTTGTCAGGGTGGAACCAGCGGAACACAGAAGCAGGACAAGAAAAAAGGAGGAACACACACCACACCGCTGTAACACACACCAGCGGTGTGGTGTGTGTTCCTCCTTTTTTCTTGTCCTGCGTCTGTGTTCCGCTGGTTCCACACAGTAGTGCTCGGCGTTCTCCGCACTGAAGTGGCTGGACAAGAGCAGGCACATCACAAAGGTTCATCATGTGAAAAAAGCAGCCTCGCGTCGTGCATCCCGTCGTCCTTCTTGCACTTAGCGATCGGGTATGCTGTATCGGCCCAGATGTTAAGACTGCAGACGATTAGTTTGCCTCCATACCTCGTGCTTTCTCGGTTTCATTTAGTAGTCGACCACCGAAGCCGCGCCGTTGCTGCGAAATATAGGAGCGGAGAAGGAAGTCGATGCAGCGCTTTGCCAGGTAATTCCGTCTGGCAAACAGCTAGTTTGAAAAAGTGCTGAACTGCTCTTCGGTCACGAACAGAAATGCTTCTAACCACAAGCGACGCGCATGCTTTGAAATATTCGCGTACGCGAGTTGGTTTCGAACATAGAGTTTCTTACTATTACCTAGAGGGAAAGCTGGCGCCCCTTCTATGGGAGTTTGCGTGGAGCCCCCTCGAGACCACTTCAGCCACCATGGGCGCTCAAAGCCTCGTGGGGCGGTGAGCTACCGACGCTTGGAGGAAGGAAAATTTAGAGGAGAGGCCGTCACGTGACATTTTGTGAAGCCGGAAACAAGCTCGGCGCCATCTTACTCCGGCGGGCTCTTATGTTTACATTTCGCCGCCGCGCCGTTGCGCGCGCGTTTCAAATCCAATGAAGGAGCGTGCTACGCATTTATCCAGATCTTTACAACCCAAACTGCAAACACTGTGGCCAACGTGCTACCTACGATCACATCCTGTGGGACTGCAAAATAGAGCCACCTCCGGGTGATCTAGTTACAGCTCCTTCTCTCGAGCGGTGGGAGACCGTGCTGTCTAGCTCTGACCCCAGAACGCAAGTTTTGGCGGTGGAGTGGGCTGACAAAGTCGTCGAGGGCTATGTACTCTCGACCACTTAACGCGACCTCTTGCCAAGCTTTTCCCGGCGAATAAAATGTTTTACAATCAAACCGCATGGGAACAGACCCCCGCGCGAGTGGAGCTTGGCTGCTTGCCAGTTTAGGGTGCCCTATGCTGGTGTTCGTCAGCAGAAAAATCAATAAAGCGGAAATACCCGTGTGAGACAGGCGGCTACTTCCAGTTACTGCGTCGTATTCGTGCTGTCTCCCACTGCTCGGCTCTGGGCACAATTAGTAGCAGCCGGGAAAAATGCTTATCTCAACTCCTGCAAGCGACTGCAATGTACCGACTGCAGAACTACAACTTTTGGCCAAAAAATAATAAACAAATAAAGCTGTTTGATAACTAAAAATGTCTTAACATTCAATATCTTGTCTAATGATTGCAACAAACGAGCAGAAAAGCATGCAAGTGCAAAGTTTGCCCAAAATAAGAGATGGCTAGCTACCCTATTGGCCAAGTAATGAACACTACAAAAACTAATATTTCGTAATTAACAGGCGCACTATTAAAACTAAATATGTTTTCAAAAAAAATTTGTTCCTTAGATACTTTGAGCTTTTTTAATGGCATTTTGAAAAAAGAAACCTTTTATTGGCGTCGCGTGCTGTTGCGATTTCGCTACTATGGGTTTTGCACACTGCGTTCGCGCGAAAGTCGTCTGCGCACACACGAACAGCGTTTTCGGAATGAATCATCTATGTAATGCCACTCCGTCTTCCTGAAAAACTACGACTGTCTCGCAACAAGTAGCTCACCGCCCCATGATGCTTTGAGCGGGCATGGTGGCTGAAGTGCAGCGCCGCCAGCTTTCCCTCTAGGTAAGAAACTCTATGGTTGCGAAGGCAGCATCGCTTGGCGCGGAGTGGGCATGCTACGTTTTTGCCAACGTTTCTAGATAAAGTCAGTTGGGAAACTGCGCCGGCGAGCCAGAGAGCAGAGCGGCCCCACGCGATCGCCGTCTAGGCGGTGACGCTGCGGTCGCTTTAGGATGAGCGCGTCGTCTGCTACTCCCAGCTCAACGTTTTTAGATAATATTATCAGCATAAACTACGAGGAGGCAAGCGGCACGTCATGTTTCTCTAAACCGCGGAAAGAAAGGCTTGCAGTTTCACGGCCGCTAGATACAAAGCGCAAAGCGAGGTGCGGCCCGCCACGTCGCACAGAAACGGCGTCTTGGGCCTAGTTCTCCGTGCGCCCGCCGCGGCGCCACTGCTCGGGGACAACTGCTCGCAGGGAAACGCCGCGACAGCTGCGTCGGTACGCCCGTTGCTCACTGTTTGAGGGCGTAAACAGTGCGCTTCCTAGTGCCTCATTAAAGACTGCCTTTTTAAGTAGTTATTGAAAACGCCGATTATGTCACAATCACCGCAGCAGGTAGGAAGTGTATGCCTGAACGCTGTCCATAACGGCCGCCTATACGATGCACGATCGGGCGAGCGGCTGTACCTCATGATGTTGCATTAATGCGCCTGAAGCTTTCGATCTACTTTTAAGGCGTAAGGTTACCTCCAAGTGTTCGCCGGGCAAAAACGAAATATTAAATAAAAAAGACGCTGCGATACATTATTTAGAGGGTTTACGACATCATACTCATGTGCGCTACCACCTGTCAAATAAATCCCGTGATTTCATTGGTTACTGCTTATTGCATTGATCTGAGGTATTGTCTTGCTACTTTGGTTTTTCTTCCTTGCAATTTAATCTGATGAGGATTTTTTTTCTACATGTAACATGAGTCTTGTGTCTATTTTGTTCTCACCACCATACTAATTTGATGTCCGTTATTTTTAATGTGCTTTTTTTGCCTGTGTGAATGTCTGCGCGGCTCCGCTGCCTGTCGGGCTCTGCCACTCAAGCCCTATGAGGCTTTGGCAGGCTGGATTTCTGCACATTTTTTTAATATTTGGCGCAATAAACTATTATTATTATTTTACGGCTCATGACTCGCCAGCGTGTCCGTCCATCCATGCGTCCGCGGCAGCTGTCATTAATGGTTACTTGAAAAATCAGTAATGATCGTTAATGGTGTAGTAGTAGATGTACGAACAGTAATGATGATTAGTTAATGATACCCACTAAACGCGCACACTGCGCATGCGCAATCCTCAGGTGGTTTAATAACGGCGCATGTACACTGACGTCCAAAGTTTGCACAGTGGTCGTATCACCCAGAGCTCTCTCAGGTGCTCTCTGAACGTTGATCGAGGAAGGATGCAGCCCACGCGCGCTCCAATGTCGCCCTCTACGAAACGCGCTCGCGATGCCGTACGGAAGCGTTCAAGAGTCGCCAAACGATCTTCAACAGTCGCCAAGCAGAGGGCACCGAAAGAGGCGGTTAAAGGCTTTCGCCTCTTCGCACTTTAGATCGTCAAAGTGCTCCCTGATTTTTATTCACTGCTCGCTACCCCATGTAGACGGTGAATGAGACGGACACGCACAGCTGGTCGCACGCAGTAAATTTCCGCTTCGTGTCACGTCGAATTTTGGCTCTTATATACACAAGTTATTGCAATTTATAAAAAAAAACGATCATTATAGCTGAAGTTGTGGCACTTCATAAGCCCACCTGCAGCCGAGAAAACCACAAAGTACCTGACACTTTTATTGCATGGTCATACAAGAAAGGAAGGAACCATTCACAGACGATGAACCTTCCTTGACCTTACTTTTTGTAGTCATTCTCTGTAAAATGAAAGGAACATGCCAGAGACCTGTCGCTTGGCGCCCACTTGTTCCTTTCCCTGGCAGTCCTTGGCGAGCGATATTTTCAGCGACGCTTCTCGACGCTGTAGTTCAGAGGGAAACTCATGATATCTCACAGTTGGCTGTTTTCTGGAGTTTGTGACGGACAGTGGCACACAGCAGATGCGCGGCATCGTGCCCCATACACGTCCCTGACCTCCACACACGCATGCACGAAAAGCCCAAAGCGTGCACGGCAGACACGAGGCAAACATTCATTCACGCGCACACGAAAAGTCCAAATCCAGCACCGCAGACGCGAGGCAAGCGTGCTCACTCACGCGCACAGCAGAAAATCCAAAGAAAGCACTGCAGACATGAGGAGCGTGAGTAGTAGTAGTGGTGGTTTTTATTTTGCATTGAATATGGAAGGCAAACGCAGTTTTACACGACGCAAACGCGGTTTTACACGAGGCAAACGCGCTCGAACACGACGAAGCAAGGAGCGCTTCGGGAGTCCACTCCCGGGACCTGTCCCCGAACAGTGGCGCCCCCACCGAAAACAGCGGCCGCGACTGTAAACTCCGCCAGGACATGCTCACCCATTGTCGGCGGCGCGACGTGGCTGGCCGCACCTCGCTTTGCGCTTTGCATCAAGCGGCCGTGGCAGTTTTTTCCGATATTTACAGCCAGAAGCTCAACCTCGAGCATCCTGCCCTCACGTACCCCAGACGTAGAGCGCACGCGGACTTCGCACTTCGTAGATGAGCGTCTAAAGCAGCCGCCCCCGGCGCAGACGATGCGAGTCGCGAACTAACGTTAATCATTCGCGCAGCAAACTGTCACCAAGCGCAGCCAATGGGCGCCGCGGCGGTGAAGAGAAATCGTGGCCTCTGAGATCAAGCGCGCTGATGCTCGAGCTGGTCACGGAGGCCATGGGAAAACAAACGCGGTACTCCCACCACCCGAGAGATGGCGCTGGCATCTCTTTGAGATGAAATCGGCGACACAAAGGGGCCGCATACCTGGAGCAAGTTTTCCAACTGTCTTTATCTAGAAACGTTGGTTTTTGCCACACCCCGCGTCGCTGCCGACCGCAGCGCCACGCTAAAAGGTTTGTGTTTGAAGCAAAAGTTTACAGTGGCAGCGGCGCTGCGATCGCGCTGCCCAGACATCTGGAAGTGGGAGTACAAGAAAAAATGCTGCGCTCACAGCACGGTATCTCTAGCTGCGGATATTCTGCGTGGTGGCGACGAATGAAAAATAGACGCGGTCAGCAAGCAAGGGAAATAAACATTGGTTTTGAGAAAGTGAAATACTTAGCACCTGTCGCGGTCATGGAAGGAAAAAAAACTAGGAGAGAGTGTGACGTCATAATCTTGAAGCCTAGTCATAAAAAATATAATAGGAAACATCATGGAAAATAGGCCCTCACGTGACAGGGCAGCGGTAACAGCCGAATTTCGGTTTCGCTCTCTCGCTGTGTTGCGTCGGACGACCAACACAGCTGCGCTCGAATTTGAAGCGCACACAGGCCATGGAGTTTGGAGATATGTGCCCAGAGGCCAGTGCCTCAGTGCGCCCGTGTGTTTCGCGAAGTGCGGCTGGGTCGTCTGAGCTGCGCAATAAAATGCTGCGTGCCGCCGGGATGCAGGACCCGTTCGGAAGAGCGCCGTCCTCGGGTTTCGTTCCATCGGTGGGTAAATACGCTGTGCTCATTCCTTGAGAAACGAAACTAGCACCACGTCAACTCCGAGCATCGGCTCCGAAACCGGCAAACAACCTAACGCCGAGGGCCGGGAGACCCCGCGCAGGGGCAGACAGGCAGACGTAAAGCCGTCGGCACTCTCTCTCGACAGCGAGAGAGAGAAATACTTCTCTGCTGCTTTGACGTCGGAACCGCGTATGTGCGCGAGCGTATTCGGCGCGACTTGCGCCTCGAGGGTAAGGCCGTTGTACGATCGTTTTTTGGGCGGATCCGCCGCTCGCTCGGAACCGCTCGCTTTCAGCCTCCGCACGGGCGTGTGCGATCACTGCTGCTGGCGGACGAGACGGATGATTCGAACGTTCCGATTGGCGCTCCCGGCAGTGCCGCCCGTCTAGTCGCGTGCAGCGGTACAGGCATGTGTTTGTAGCGAAACACCCAGATACCTTGCGGTAGAAATTACCCATATTAATTGCGGCGTATTCAAGACAATATCCGCTGCGTCACCGTTTCTTTTGCTGCGGTTTTTTGTCGAAGGTAGAATCGTGGTCGGCTGTGATTCGGGCTGGGACGGCACGGATCTCGGTTCAGATGGCCCCGACGGCCGCGAACCAATTCGCGACAAAACTTCGCTAGATCGAAGGCAAGTCTGCTCATCTGAAGCGATTTCGTCGGAAACGATACGTGTTTGGACCATTTCTACCCAATAGACTGAAAAGCGCGTCACATCGCAATCGAGTACTCTTCATTCGACGATACGTTCTCACAACGACCCGTCATTTCTGCCCCAAAATAACAGAATGCTGCCTGCTCTGAAAGTTACTCTGCCCCGACGATTTCACAACGACGACGCGATTTTTACTGCGAATTCTCGATCGGGCCAGGCTGCAGTACAGGCTGCTAACAACCGTCCGTAATTACAATCGGTATAATCACATTTTTTTAAATAGTTAAGATTACATATGCTTAAAATTTTTAGTCATTCAAAATGGCACTGCAGTGTTTTTGCATTGCTGACAGAGAAAAAAAATAATTGCACTTGCGGCCTTTCCCAAGCATTTTGCACAGTCAAAGCAATATGTAAACGGTCTTCTCCTTGCCTCCCTATGCTGTTACTGAAAAAGGCATGCTTCTTATTCAATATATAAGGTGTGTGTGTCTGAATTGTACATGCATTTAACATTCACAATTTAGCACAACACTGCTGTCAAACACAAATTGGACATGAGAAATTACGTTTCCAGCTAATTGGAACAGGTAAAATCAGTAGTAATTAAAGCAGTTCTGCATTTCACAGAACACTGACACTGCAACAATAGTGATTTATTTTTGTCATGTTTTTCAGGCCATTATTAAAGCCAAAATAAAAATAGCACTATGTGGCTGCTAAAAGTGTATGGCTTTGTTCTGCACAGTGACAGCGGGCCATCAAGTTGTGGTTTAGCATTCCTTCCTGAGCTCATATTGCAGTTGCACAAGCCTGAATGCAGTGTTGAAAACAAGTACGGGAAGTTCTGCTAAAGGCCATGTCATTGTTTCTATGTACAAAACAAGCTGGCATATACTCTGTGCAACACCAAAGCATTCTCAAATGTCGCTGTGAATGCAAAACAGAGTGGGTGTCTTTGTGTTGCGTAAAAGTCTGTACATGCCATTCTCATTAATATAAATATAATGATATGTCGGAGCCAGTAAACTGGATTACAGGTAGAGTAAATGCAAGAACCAATTTGGAGGGTTTACATGGCCACGGCGCCCTGCTTAGGCTGAGAAAGAATACTTGTAAAGTCAAGGAAACAGGGTACGATAACCATACTATCTGGTTATCTCGAGCAAACACTAACATCTCAAGCAGAATTTGTAAAATTGGATTTCCAGCAAGGGAGATATGATGTCGTGCAATAAAATGAAACTACAAATAAGCCGTTTAAGTATGTGACATATGCATGTTTTCTGATACAGCCTTAAAGCAATGTCTAAAGTTATTTTCACAGATCAGTAAAATGTAGAATGACTGAATGTAATGATGACCATTTCCCAAGGCAGCAAGCAAAAGTGAGCATTGCTAACTGTTAACTGATGTTCATACCACTTAACATATGCTGAATTTTAATTAGTTGCTGACTATCAACATGTTCAGCAAAATATACCTATATCATTGCCTGTTTTCTTTCAAAGAAAGAAATTAACTGAGGAATTGACAGGCAACAGAAATTTGGAAAAGACCAATATGAAGTTAGGCCGCAGAAAAACAGAAAAGCAGTGATGGCTTATGTCGTTTCTGGCATCTCTATACTGCAACTTGAAGTTGACGGCTTTTATGTTTAAGATGAACCAGCAGTCCTGTTAACACTATCCTGAATATATAAAAGTCATGCATAAGTATGCATTTGCAGCATTCTCACTGAGCCATGTTATGATGTCAATGTCTTGCTTAGCTGAAGAGACGATAAAAGAGAAGCGCCAAGGAAATTCTGACACAGATAGGCACAGTAATGCATGCTTAGCTTTTTAGTACACGAGTTTAGCTGGCTAGAGCTAGCTTTTGCAGCATGTAAGTTAGCCTAAATACAACTGTATACCGTCCGACAAAACTATTGTGTCAATATGCCCCGATATTATTTGAAATAGATTGTGAGGAAAGTTCTTACGTATATGATAGCATTGTATTGGTTTGCTGATCTGAGCAAGCGGCTAAGCATTTCATTAGAACAACTTATTGCTACATTTATTATATCTAAACAGTACTAAATGACAATACTTGAGTGCATGGTAGAGAGAGGGTGTGGTAGGTGGTCCTTGGCAATCACAAAATGAACAAGGGAGGGGAAAACCTCAGGTTGCTTGAGCCAACATTTCGACAAGGGGACTTGTCTTCGTCTGGGCAAAGCGTTCATCATTGGCAGGGATTAAATAGGGCCTTCGCTCTGAGCAGGAAGGCCCCGGGGGTGGGGAAGGAAAGTGGTGTGAGAGAGGATGCGTGTCAGGAAGAGGAGGGAGGTGAATCTTGATTCGTTAAGCTGCAATAGTGGAAAAACTTATATCCCGGGGGTGTGTAATGAACAAAGGCTTTGAAGGGGCTGCGAGGGGGGGTTGGCGCTGGGTGGACCTGAAAAACTCAGATAAGGGGATTAGTCAGTGTGGTACAGGGAAATAAGAACAAGGCAAACAAAATAGGCTGGCACTGGAAGGAGAAAGAAAGGGGGGGGGGGCATTTCCAAGGAAGGACAAGGCAGGGGGGGGGGGGGAGAATGGCTGGAGTTCAGAGAAAGCCAAAAGGTGGGGTCGGGGGGGGGGGTAACAGGAATGTCATGGTTTCCGAGAACTGATAGTAGGGGATTAGGAAAAAAAAAGGTGAACAAAGGGAGAGGGTGAGAAGGCCGGAAATGTGGTGGAAGATAGGACATGGTGTAGTGTTCGGGCTTCTTTGTGTGGCGGGCCCGGGAGAGCGCCGACGAGAGTCAGGAGGCTGCTGTGGTCTCAGACGAACTGTGTTTTAATAACATCTACAAAAGCATTTTATACACAAGACACTAGCGCCATGGTACGGACAAAGTGAAAGCGAAACTGAAACACGGTACGGACAAAGTGAAAGCGAAACCGAAACAGACGATACAACATATTCCCTCCCTTAGAAAAACATGTCATGCGTTAGTCAGTGGTTAGCTGATTATTTACGATAATTGAACATGGAGTAGATATAATGCACACTTAAGGAAACGAGAAATAGAAACATAGTTCACAACCACAGTATGACAGTTACAAAGGTGAAATGAAGAGCAGTCGAAAGTCACATGAAGTGAACAGAGAAGTAGCGCACACACATCACACACACTGGAACACTGAAGCACCGAGTTGCCTTGGTGTTTTCAGTCACCGAACGACTTCTATGAAGGATAGCCGTAGCGATCCGGTGGCTGTCTAGCTCTTGTAGGCTGAATGCGTCGGTGCTGAACTTCGACCGTTGGAGGATTGGGCATGCTTGGCAGTGCTGCGCGCTGGCATGCTTGTTCCTGTGTAGCAGACAATGGTGGATCAGCCGAGGTGGGTGGCAGTTTAACACTGTCGTAAGTGGACGATGACGAGGGCACCTTGGTGAGTCTCGATGCGTTCCAGATCTTCCCGTCATCGAGGAGAAACGACGATGGTCCCTTCCTCGCGATCACTTTACGCGGCTGACTGTAGGAGGGATCACCCTTGAATGCCACTGTAGGCTTCTTTACACGGACGAAGTCATCTACTGTCACCGTTGTCTGTCTTGCCGCCCGGCGAGCATCCGCGTATTTCTTGCTGTTTTGTTGCATCTCCACCAAGCGTTGGCGCATCCGACGAAGTTCTGCTGCCGGATCAGTAAAGAAGGACGGTCATGGATGTCCAACAATGTCAAGCCGTGTTCTAGGCAATCTTCCGTGCAGTAGCAGAGCGGGAGCTATCCCTGTAGTAGCATGAGGCGTGCACCGGTAGATGCCGAGGTAGTCAATGGCTGCTTGACGAATGGGACGATGTTCGAGCAAAGCTAGCTGAACGAAATTCTTGAAGACGCGGTTAAACCGCTCGACTAGCCCATTTGCCTGTGGATAATAGAGAGACGAGTGCGTGAGACGAATGGCGCGCTCGTTCAAGAACTGTGTGAATTCTTGCGACGAAAACTGAGGTCCATTGTCGCTAACAATTTCGTCGGGGTAACCTTCGCGGGCGAAAATGGACACTAAGAAATTAGTCACCGTACTTGTTGAAACTTCGCTACAGAAGCGTACTTCCGGCCATTTTGAGAAGTAGTCCACTAATGTAATAGCGAACCTACAGTCTTGCGGGGCTCTTTCCATGGGGCCGACGATGTCGATGGCCAGTTTTTGCCATGGACGCTCAGGCAGCGGTACCGGCTGAAGAGGAGAAACCGCAGTCTTGGCGCTTTTGTCGGCTGCCTGACAGACGCTGCAGTTATGGACGGCAAGCTCGACTTGCTTGTCCATGCCTGGCCACCAGAAGCGTTCCCGTAGTCGCGCCTTGGTACGAACTATTCCTGGGTGCGCTTCATGAGCCGTAGCTATTAGCTGCGGTGTCAGCGAGAGGGGAACAACCACTCGTTCTCCACGCATTATCAAGTCGCTGACCACGGAAAGTTCTTCGCGCACAGTGAAGTAGGGCTGCAGTTCGCTTGAAATGAACTTACGGAAAGGCCAAGTTGACTCAACATAGGCCTTGACGTCTTTCAAAATAGGGTCCTCGCTAAGAGCCTCCTTGAACTGCTCTTTTGTGAGGCAAAGGGGTGTAATGAGATTTAATATAATCTCCTCCTCAACGGAAACATCTTCATGTGAAACAGAGGCAGGAAGACGAGAAAGGGCATCCGCAACGGCGTTCTCTGATCCCTTACGGTACTCTACTGTGTAATTGTAGCGGAGAAGGCGTTCGGACCACCGTGCAATGCGAAGAGGCCGCCTGCCCGTTCCCTGAGAGGACAGGAGGGAAACTAAGGCTTGATGGTCCGTGCGGAGTGTGAAAGGACGACCCCACAAGTACGTATGCCAGTGCTCGCAGGCCCAAATGCATGCAAGTGCCTCGCGCTCTCCAACCGCATACTTCCTTTCCGCCGGAGATAGCGTACGAGATGCAAATGCAATTGTACGTAGCTTGTGCCCGTCCAGCTGCTGGAGAACAGCGCCAAGTCCGCAGTCAGATGCGTCCGTGGAAACAATTACAGGAAAAGCCACTGACTAACGCATGACATGTTTTTCTAAGGGAGGGAATATGTTGTATCGTCTGTTTCAGTTTCGCTTTCACTTTGTCCGTACCGTGTTTCAGTTTCGCTTTCACTTTGTCCGTACCATGGCGCTAGTGTCTTGTGTCAGCGGCAGCATGCGCGGAAGAAACCTCTTGGGTGATTTGTGAAGGTTCGGAAACAGGGATAGGCAGGGTGTAAAAAATACGCTGACCTTCTGTACCGATGCTGTGCAGAAGAAGGGCCTTGCGACGCTCGGGTGAGAAGGTCGACGATCTTGACGCCACGAGGAACGTTTCGAACATGCGGTGCCATTGGGGCCATGGAACAGCGGGACGGCCCGGCACGGGAAGGAACGGCGGCGGCGGAGGGATGGCGGCGCTCATGGTGCTGAAGCAGCGAAGGAAGGCTCAGGAACGAATATGAAACCTCGTCGCCATTGTAGTGTTCGGGCTTCTTTGTGTGGCGGGCCCGGGAGAGCGCCGCAGAGAGACTGGAGGCTGCTGTGGTCTCAGACGAACTGTGTTTTAATAACATCTACAAAAGCATTTTATACACAAGACACTAGCGCCATGGTACGGACAAAGTGAAAGCGAAACTGAAACACGGTACGGACAAAGTGAAAGCGAAACCGAAACAGACGATACAACACATGGGAAGGGTGCAAAGAGGGATAGTATACTCAGAAGTACTTGTGTTTGGGCGTGTTGGTTCATAACTTTTCAGGAGGACACAGGGGCGCAACAAAAGACACAGACATAGAAGCAGACAGGGACAAGCGCTTGTCCCTGTCTACATCCACGCCCGTGCCCCCCATCGCGCCCCTGTGTCCTCCTGAAAAGATAATATGCTTATGCGAGGTTCTAAGAAATGGTCTGAGCACGTGCAAGACATTTGTTAATTTAAAATTATGCTAACCCTGGAATGTACCTGAGAGATTCCAGGTTTCCTCTGGACATGTTAATCCCTGTTGGTTGCAGTGTTTTAAATTTGTGGATTAGGAATGCTTCTCTGTATTTTCTGTCCCTAGTCGATTTGAAGTGGTGAGCTAACATGATACGCCAAGTAGGAACTTGAGGAGTTTGTAATTTACTAATAAGAAGTAATTAACCATAAGCATCCGAGTACAGCCATACCGCTACAAAGGAAAGCTTTGTAGGTTTTTTTGGAGCCTTATGGCTTCACTTGAGTTGATGCTAATGAGTAATTACTCCCTGATTACAAATCTTCACCTTGGGGGATTTACCTAATTCAGTGGATGAACATCATCATTTACTGCATGGATTTCTGCAGTGACTAGCTCAAAGGTCAAGAGGTTAGTAAGCCCTGTGTGTTGGAAGGCCATTCCAGCCTTTTGTGGCAAAAACAAAAATGAACCTTGAAATGCAGTGGTATGAGCTAATTGAGGCACAACACTGCTTGTGCGACTAATGCAGAAGGAACCATGAGTCGGAACAGATTAGTTGGTTACATGACGATAAACAGTTAAAAAAAACTGCAGTTTCTGCACGACATGCAGAAATTTGAAGATTCACCTTTAGTGCTGTTACACTGGAGCTTCAAAAATAGTCGAAGAATAAAACAAGCGGCTCAGGTCTGAACTCATTCCAGGTTTCTAGTTAAGCTAGACTTGTGCCATGTGCCATTAGAATACCCAAGTTAATGCCACACAGGGCATCTGAATGCAAGTAACTTGGAAGATGGTGATACTAAGGACACATCGTGGTGTAAATATCATAGGTTGTTGGTGGGTGTATGAGGATTATTAGGTATTTGAACCAGTATGCAGTGAATATACCTTTATCGGAAGGCCTTATAAGTTGGCAAAACGTAATGCTGACAATAAAAAACATTAGTGCATTCTCAGTAACATTAGCAAGAATCCAGGGCATGCTAATTGTTGTTTTGGAGAACTGAAATGCTGGTATTGATTGCAATATGGCAGACCCCATATGGCTGTCAGTGAAGGCATGTGACAAAACACTGAAGGGACGGTAATAATGCGAGTAATAAAAAGCTGAGGCCCAAAGGAGTGGCTTGGCGGACGTCCGAGATTGTAGGAAAAGGCAAGATACATAAGAATTGGCAAGGGAAATCTGCCGAAGGCTGGCTGTTTAAGCTTGGATCCAGTTTAGAGCTATTGGATGCAAGTTAAAGCACGAGAAAACCAGCCTCACATAAATAGGGGAATCGCATGCTTTTTCAAAGCAAAGAACAAAAGCATCATAGGAAGATGTTGCAGTCAAGGTGCATGTCGTGAAGAACAAGAAAAAGTTGGCTATTGCAGAAATGTTTTCTAAAAGCTTGCCAATTTGAATCAAACAACTTAATGGGCCAAAACAATCTAGCAGGGTCAAGAGTATGAAATGTGTTTGGTGATTTGCAGCACATGCCAATAACACAAATAGGGCCATAGGTGCTGGGTGATGAAGGGTTAAAAACAGAGGGGCCAGGCTTTAATAAGGCAGGAAGCTATCTGTACAGCATGCACTAGATATGCCTATATACAACCTGCTTCTTTTCCCGTTGTTGCTTTCTGTAAATTTCACAGAACTTGATCATAGCGTACTGCGGGGTGCACCGGTGGCAAGTTGGCATGTCGAAACTGTGCTAAGGGACGACGACAGAGCAAGAATTGCTACCCTGTGCAGTGATGTTGTTACCATCGTCTTTGTTCCTAGCGTAGCTTTGCCAGCTCCACAGGGCTTATTTTGCAGTCTGCAAGTAGTCATGTCTGTAGCAAGCAGTCACAGGCAAATGAAGGTGGTAGCAGACAGACATATGCAAGTGCATCGACGAGATCTTCTCAAAGCTTCGAGAATGTTAGTTAGTTAGTTATATGGGGTTTTATGGCGCATAAGCAACTATGGCTATCATGCGCCAAACACAAGGTTAGATTATGTTATGTTAAGTGTACAGAAGTTACATTATATTAAATTTAAAACATTGGCTTTCTTTAGAAACTTACAAACAAGTGAAAACTCAACGAGTGTTTGCTCGCCTAAAAGCAGTGCGGGATGAAATGGAATGTGTTCATTGTAAAATACCGTAAAAATTTTTTTTCTAAGTTCTTCGAGATGCGAACAGGAGATTAAAATGTGATTCACTGTGAGCTCCTCACCACACATTTCACACACAGGTTTGTCTTTTTTTGTTAATAAGAAGTTATGGGTGATGTGTGTGTGGCCTATGCGTAAACGACATAAAATTACTTCGATAAAACGTTCTTTATGGCGGCATGATTTCCATTCTTTCAAAATAGGCTTTACAGTATGCAGCTTGTTGTTTCCTTCATTTTCCCAAGAAGCTTGCCATTTGGCTCTTAGTTTGCTATGCACTAACTTCATGTAATCCCTCGGAGGCAAACACACATGTTTCACCTCCATGGCTCTGGCTTGTGCAGCACACGTGTCGGCTCTCTCATTATCCCTAATGCCAACATGACTGGGAACCCAGCAGAATTTTATAACATATTTTCGTGTTGTGACATTTACTATATTGTGTATGATGCTTCCAATCAGTGGCTCTGTGGCATTTTTGGAGTTTAATGCTGTAAGGACGCTCAGTGAATCTGTATAAATTATGCTGTTTTGATGTTTTCATTTGTTATTTTCTGTACCGCAACACTAATAGCATAACACTCCGCGGTGAAAACTGTAGCACATGAGGGCAGTCGTACTGCATTTTCATTTTTTCCTTGTATTACTGCGCTTCCTACATGAGCATGAGTTTTTGACCCGTCAGTATAAAATGCAGTGTAATTTCTGTATTTTTCTTGTAGTGCTAGATATTCTTGTAATATATGGTCGTGTGGTGTACAGGTTTTACTGAAGCGTGTTAGTGTGACGTCACACACTGTGGGGAGAGAGTACCACGGTGGTAGCGCTTCGTGTCTTGGGGCAATATTTTTAATTTTGTTTAGTATGTTCAGAGCTTGGCATTTTTCTTCGAAGTGCAAGAGCAACGGCTTAATCGCGTGAGGCTTGTTATTGAAGAGTATTCGGGATGGGCATTTCGTCACAATTGGGTAACAGAGATGTTTGAGCTGAGAAAGGATTTTGAGGATGTATGTACAAGTTAGTGCAGTTCTTCGATCTTCTAAGGAAGGTTCATTCGTTTCCACATACAGACTTGCTATTGGTGAAGTTCTGTAAGCACCGGAAGACAACCTTAAACCAAGATTGTGGATAGGATCCAGTCGTTTTATGTAGGATGGTCTTGCTGAGCCATATACGATGGACCCATAGTCTAACTTAGAGCGAACCAGAGAACGATATATATGTAACAGGCATGCCCTATCAGACCCCCAGCGTTTTCTTGACAGTAGTTTCAGTATATTGAGGGCCTGGGAACCTTTTTTCTTTAAGCTATTTATATGTGGCAAGAAAGTGAGCTTTTTATCGAAAGTTACTCCTAGAAATTTATGCTCTTGTTTGACAGGTAATGGGGTCTGGTTTAGATATAGTGTGGGGTCGGCCTGTAGGCCTCGTCTCAAAGAGAACAGAACCGCTACTGTTTTCTGAGGAGAAAATCTAAATCCGTTTCTATCTGCCCAGGTGGCCAGTTTATTTATTGTTATTTGTATCTGTCGCTCACAGGTAGGTATGCTGGAAGACGTGCATGCTATTTGGAGGTCATCTACGTAAACTGAGTACATTATGGATTTTGGGATTACTTTTCCTATGGAGTTCATTTTGATGATGAATAAGGTCGTGCTGAGGATGCACCCCTGGGGTACGCCAGTTTCTTGAATAAAAGTGTTGGAGAAGGTTGCGCCTAGGTGGACTCGGAGCGTGCGGTTGGTTAGGAAGTCGTTCAAACAGCTCAGCATCCTGCCGCGGATACCTAGGTCCGCTAGGTCACGGAGGATACCGAACCTCCACGTGGTATCGTAAGCCTTCTCCAGATCGAAGAAGACCCCGATACAGTGTTGCTTGTGGATGAACGCTTCCCGGACTGTGTTCTCAAAGCGAACAAGGTGATCGGTTGTGGAACATGTCTTTTTAAACCCGCATTGGTGTATATCTAAAAGTTGCCGGGACTGAAGTGTGAAGGTTAGTCTGATGTTTAGAATGCTTTCGAATGATTTTGCTATACAGCTAGTGAGTGCTATTGGCCTGTAACTGGAGGGACTAGTTGGTGGTTTGCCAGGTTTTAGAAAGGGTACTATGATTGCTTCTCTCCATGCTTGGGGGATTTCTCCACTCATCCATATTTTATTGAAACATTTTAGGAGCGCCTCTATGGCAGTCTCAGAGAGGTGAGCAAGCATGGCATAATGTATATTGTCTGGGCCTGGTGCTGTCTTTTTACCGGATGTTAGTACTGTGTTTAGTTCCTGCATTGTAATAAGCTGATTGTAGTTTTCGTGTATGCATGTTCTGAAGGGAAGTTTTTGTTTTTCTACTATTGTTTTGTGCTTTTGAAAGGAGTGTGTGTAGTTGGCTGAGCTTGATACTGTAGCAAAATGCTCACCCAATATGTTGGCCTGCTCTTCTAATGTTGTTTGAGTACCGGGTGTTGTTAGCATTGGAAATGTGAAAGGAGTAAAATTTCCAGTGAATTTCTGCACCTGCTCCCACATTTTTTTGGATGTTATTGAGCTGTTTATCGAGGATATGTACTGTTGCCATGATGCCCTTTCTGCGTTGCGTCTGATGTATCGTGCTTTTTTAAAGTTTATGAGATTCTCATGTGTTGGATATCTCCGAAAAATGCCCCAGGCTTTGTTTTCTTTCTTTTTTGCATCTTTACATTCTTCTGTGTGCCAGTATTTGTGATTTTGTTTTACTATTCCAGAGGATTGAGGAATAGCTAAATGTGCGGCAGCTAAGATACAATTCGTAAATTTTTCATTTATCTCATTGATGTCAACATTTTCTAAAACTATTTTCTCTAATGTAGCTTGCGCTGTAAAAAGTTGCCAGTCAGCTAAATTTAGCTTCCAACACCGTGGTTTTGTGGGAATAACTGTTAGCGAGGATGAAAGACTTATTACGACAGGGAGATGATCACTTCCATATGGATTGTCTAAAACACTCCAGTTAAAATCCTTAAAAACAGACGGTGAACTAAAAGACAAATCTAAAACACTCATTTTCCCCGAGGTTGGGGAGCAGTATGTAGGTTTATTAGAGTTGAGTAAACAGACGTCATTGCATAAAATAAAATCCTCTACGAGATGGCCTCTAGCGTCAGTTTTCTCACTTCCCCAAAAATATGAATGTGCATTAAAATCTCCAACTACCAGGTATGGCTCTGGTAGCTGCTCTAAAAGATCCTCTAAGTCATGTAGTGTTAAATTAAAGTGCGGATCGATATATAGTGAGCACACTGTGATGGTTTTATGGGCAACCAGAGTGGCTGCGACAGCTTCAAGTCTTGTTTTTAGTTTAAGCTCTCGAGCCGGGACGCCGCTTTTCACTATGATGGCTACGCCTCCCGATAGTCGGCTCGCCTGTTCCCGATCGCGGCGGAAAACAGTGTAATTCTTTAGAAAGTTATTTTTTTGTGGACCTAAATTTGTTTCTTGTAGACATAAGGCGACAGGAGCATGTGCTCCTAGTATGTCTTTTATGTCACTGTAATTGTTTAAAAGTCCTCTACAGTTCAATTGTATTATGAAAGCCATCTTAATTTTGTGTTTCTATAGGGTGGAAAGGTAGATCAAGTTGTTGTTGGCCCCGTGACTCGGGGCCTGTCATTTTTTGATCGATCCAGAGAGCTCCGCCGACCGTCCGACGTGGACGGCGCGGGGCTGCCCGGGGCCGTGTCCTTCGCCTCTGCGGAGGCGCTGGACGACCGTGCAGGAGGCACGTTCGCGTTCGAGTTTGACCTCGACCTGTGGGAAGAGGTCTTGAGGCCCGCCGACCCGGAGGTCTGCGCAGCCTGACTTGCAGTTGGCGGAGCAGCGTTAGCTGCTCTGCCTTGGGGCGCGGATGGCACCGCCACAGGCTCACTGCGTGTGACCTGGACGGGTGCCGAAGCCTGGTGTGGTGCGCCGCGCCCACGCACCACATCGGTGAAGTTTTGTTTTGTTATGAAGGAGAATGAGTTGGTGAGTGCAAAACGCCTTCTCGCTTCTTTAAATGAAATGTTTTCCCTTGTCTTTATAATGATTATCTCCTTTTCTTTTTTCCAGGACGGCCACGCCCTGGAGTACGCTGCATGGTCACCTTCACAGTTTGCACAGTGCGGGGCTGCGTCACATTGATCAGAATGATCCTTCGAGACGCATTTCGCGCACGTTTTCCGGCCGCGACAACTTTGTGAGCCGTGACCGAACCTTTGGCAGTTGAAACATCGGCGAGGGTTGGGAATGTATGGTCTTACGTTAACTTTTAGATAGCCTACTTCGACTGTGTCGGGCAGTGTGCTGGTGTTGAACGTCAGGATCATGTGTTTTGTGTCTATTTCCTTATTATCCTTCCGGATCTTGATTCTGTGAACATCTATCACGTCTTGGTCACTCAGACCTTCGAGCATCTCTTTTTCAGTGATGTGGACAAAGTCATTTTCGGATATAACACCTCGGACGGTGTTCAGAGATCGGTGTGACGTCACGGAGACAGGAATATCCCCAACAGATACAATGTTTACGAGTTTTGAGTGTTGGACGTTGTCACGCAGTTCGAGCAGTAAGTCACCGCTGGCCATTTTAGATACCTTGTAGCCAATGCCCAAGACTTCTGTCAAACACTTTGACACTAGGAAGGGGGACAGGATTCTAGCAGGCTTATCTTGTACTTCACTATGAATCACATGGTACTTAGGAAAACTGACTTTTCTTTTTTGAAAAAACTGTTCTGCTTCGTTCCGCCCTCTCTTTAGAGAGCGATCAAGTTTGGAAAGTGGGGGAGCCATAAAAAATTGATGTTTTTCGGTCATGGTGCCAGCCACCCACCATGGAGTCCAACAAGGGGACGCGACAGGAACTTGCGAGCAAGTCCTGCCCACGCCAGCTGTACACCTTGACTATAACCTAATATGACTCAACTCAGGGTAGTTGGTCACACACGGTTAACCCTCGCCGCCAGGAAAAAGAGGAACAAACGAAGAAAAGAGGAGGAGACAGGAGAGTTGTAAGAAAGAGATTGGAAAGTGAAAGATAGAGGGGAGGATAGGAAAAGGCGACTGCCGATTTCCCCCGGTCGGGTCAGGCCGGAGGTGCAGTCTACAGGAAGCTGGGGCCAAAGTGGTGTGTTGCCTCCGCCGAGGGGCCTTAAGGGTCCAAACGCTCGGCATCGGCTCAACCACCAGGATCCCCTTTTCCCCGGACACGGCGATGCCACGCACGGCTAAGCGCGGATGCTCGGGTCCGTGGTGACGCATTGTTCACCATCATCCCCCTGCGGGGATGTCCCTGCGGATGCTCGGGTTAACCCCGTGGTGTCGCCACTCACCAACGTCTGCATGCTGCAGACGCATCCCTGCGGGGACTTCGAGAATGTCTTGTTAAACAAACTGCTGCGGCTGACCCAGGAAGCGCTGCTGAACAACCGCTTAACACCAATAAAGCTGATTTCGCGAGCAGCTCTGCAACAATAGCATTGCAAACACATCCAGTTTCGTACCACTGATCTCCGGATCCAAAAGGACCATGAGCAAAATCTGTAGCATTATCAAGCACGCGTGATGCAGTGTTATCAAGCATGCGTGCTGATGTATGAGCAGGATGGTTCACACGTGTCGCACTCTTGCTTATCAGCGCCAGTCATGTGACTTTTGCTGTATCGTTATAAAGTCGGTGACACCAAGCAATAAACGTTCATTTTCTATGTTCCACCCACCGGCTACGTTCCGTTACTTCAGTGGCGACGAGGATGGGATAGCTGCACGATGACAGCCAGACCACCCGAGTTCGACGACACGACCAGTAGCTGGAGCACTTACCGTGTTCGTTTGGAGGCCTTCTTTGAGGGTCACAGCATCACAGATTCAGGGAAGCGGCGTGCGCTTCTGGTGTCGGCACTGAGTGACAACGTGGTTCGCGTGCTTCAAGGCCAATGCCAGTCCGAATCGGTGAACAGCCTGAGCTACGAGGCCGTCGTACAGCACCTGGATAACCACTTCGATCCCCAAGCCAATGAGATAGCAGCGAGCTACGCTTTTTTCATGCGGAACCAAGCGGAAGGCGAAAAGGTACGGGACTACATCACCGACCTGAGACGTCTCGCAAAGGATTGCAGTTTTGAGAAGTTTTTGGACCGCATGTTGCGGGATCGGATTGTCTGCAGAATACGTGATGAACAAGCTCGATGACACATGTTGTCACAAAAGAAGTTGAACCTGGCGGAGGCAGAAGCTTTTGCTCTAGCAGCGGAAACCGCAGAAGCGAATGTCCGGGCAATGCAAGAAAGGAGCTTCAACGACAACGGCGCGGCAAACTTTGTACAGAAGCGCAGGATGAATCCGCAGAAGTCTGGACGCGGGCATGGATCCATGACCGAGTCAACTCAGTGCTGGAGATGTGGCTCAAACCATGCTTTGGAAGTATGCAGACACAGGAAAGTGACGTGTCACAAGTGCGGCAGGAAGGGACACCTGCCAAGGATGTGCTCCAGTGGCCGCTCTAACCCCTCAGGAACTTTCGCGGTGAAGGAACTGGACGCCAGTGACGCAAGCGGAGAAGAAATGCTCTACGCTTTGGTGGCTCACAGCTGCAGTAGTAACCAGTCCGCACGCCGATTCGAAAGAAATTTCATCTGGGAAGGCCGGAACCTGCGCATGCTGGTGGATACAGGGTCCACTGTCAGCGTCATTCCAAGAAAGGTATACGAGAACCATCGCGAAGGGTGGCCGGCACTGCAGAAGACTTCACTACGCCTGACGTGCTTCCTGGGGCCGCTGCCGGTCCTTGGCCGAGTGGCCATGAAAGTCGAATGCGGCAGCACTCAAGTGGACAGCTCGCTCGTAGTAGTGGATTGCGACGGGCCTCTATTGTGCGGCCGGAACACCATCCAAGCCTTCCGGAATGCTGGCATGGCACTATTGGAAGAATGCAAGTCGCAGAACATACATGTGGTTCACAGTGGCACAGAGACAGAGAAACTTCTGGCGGAATTTTCGGAAATCTTCGAGGAGAAGTTGGGTTGTTGTAAGGGACCGCCCGTGAAACTCCACAAAAAAGAGGCCGCTGTACCACGCTTTTTCAAGGCTCGACCAGTGCCCTATGCGCTTCGGGAAAAAGTGTCTGCAGAAATCGACCGCCAAGTACAGGAAGGAGTGCTGGCACCAGTGAGAGTTTCCGAGTGGGCTACGCCCGTCGTGCCCGTACTGAAACGAAACGGTGATATTAGGCTCTGCGGCGACTTCAAGCTAACCGTGAATCCAGCGACACATCTGGAGCAGTACCCGCTGCCGAAAATTGAGGACATCTTCGCATCTCTGTACGGGGGCGAGGTGTTTACCACTTTGTATTTACGACACACGTATAATCAACTTCCACTGGACGATGAAGCACGAGCAATGGCCGTGTTGAACACACACAAAGGGTTCTTTGCATACAACCGTCTCGCTTTCGGCATCGCATCGGCTCCAGCATTGTTCCAGCGCCGCCTCGAATCCGTTCTGCAAGGCCTCCCTCGCGTGAAGGTGTACTTGGACGACATCATTATTGCCGAAAAACAGAATGACGACTCCACTCTCCGGCAAGTCTTCGAGCGGCTGCGCGAAAACGGACTGAAGTTGAACCGTGACAAATGCAGGTTCCGCGAGAAGGAAGTTTCGTTCTTGGGGCACAAGGTCGATGCAACTGGCCTACACCCCCCTGAGAATATGGAAGCCATCACCGCCGCACCAAGACCGGAGACTGTGAGCCAGCTAAAATCCTTTTTGGGATTAATCACATATTACGCCAAATTTTTACCCAACCTTTCAACCACGCTGGTTACACTCTACAGGCTGTTGGCTAAAGGAGCGCAATGGCAATGGAAAGCCGAACACGAGGAAGCCTTCCAGGCAGCCAAGCGCGCTATCGTAGAAGCGGAACTTCTCGTGCACTACGACCCCGGAAAGCCGTTGCGGCTTGAATGCGACGCTTCGCCAGTGGGAGTCGGCGCGGTGCTGTCACACCGTATTGGAAACAGGGACTACCCCATATCGTTTCGTTCGAGAGCACTGACACCGGCTGAGCGGAATTATTCGCAGTTGGAGAAAGAAGCGTTGGCCTTGGTGTTCGGCGTCACCAAGTTTCGGGATTATTTGCTGGCGAAGCATTTTACTCTGGTGACGAATCACAAGCCACTGTCAGGACTGTTCCACCCGGATAGGCCGATTCCGCACATGGCCGCAGGAAGAATTCAGCGGTGGGCATTACTACTGTCGGCTTACCATTATGATCTCGAGTACCGCCCAGGACAGCTAAATGCTAACGCCGACGCTCTCAGTCGCCTACCATTGCCGTGCTTTGGTGACCGAGAAGGCCAAGAGCCCATGGAATACGTGCTGTATACGCGGAGTCTAGATTCCAGGGCCCTTTCCGCTAAGGAAATAGCAGAGCTAAGCCGCTCGGACGAGGCGCTTCGTCAGATCAGGGAGTGGATCTCACGCGGCTGGCCGCGGCACTTATCAGCAGCACAGCAACACCTGATGCCGTACTTTTCTCGCCGTAACGAGCTCACGGCCAGTCATGATCTGATTTACTGGGGCCATCGCGTAGTGTTGCCGGATGCGGCGCGACGATGCATGCTAAAGGAACTACTGCACGACAGTCACCCCGGTATCAGTGCCATGAAGCGCATAGCGCGAGCGTTGTTTTGGTATCCCGGATTAGATAGGGACCTCGAAGTGCTGGTTCATGGTTGCCCTCAATGTATACAATGCTGGCCCATGCCGGCTGCTGCAGTGCCGTCTCCATGGCCAGCGAGCAACAAACCATGGTACAGGTTGCATATGGATTTTGCGGGCCCCATCAATGGCTGGCAAGTTTTCGTGTTGGTTGATGCCGAGACGAAGTGGATTGAGGCCATACCTTTGAAGACCATCACAGCGGAGACCACCATTCAGGTACTTCAAGGGATTTTCGCACGTTTTGGCCTACAACACTGCTTAGTATCGGATAACGGACCACAGTTTTCAAGTGCCACCATGTCCAGTTTCTTGCAAGAAAGCCACGTGAAGCACATCAGAACAGCCCCATACCATCCTCAGTCAAATGGTTTGGCGGAACGGGCCGTGCGGACAGTAAAAGAAGGGCTTCGAAAGAATCCGGCAGGCACGTTGCAAGAACGACTAATCAAGTTTTTATTCCGTTATAGAACGACACCGTTGGAAGGAGGAAAGTCGCCAGCGGAACTACTGTTGGGTTTCCGTCCCCGAACCCGGCTGACAGCTTCACTCACAGACACCAAGGTGACAGGAAATGATGGCTCTGGCGAACCTGTGCCAGGAGCAGCAAAAGCACCGACACAGTTTCAACCGGGAAGGCATGTATGGTCGCGCCAGTTTCAGTCTGGTCAAAGGTGGGTGCCGGCGACAGTAGTGTCCACGACGGGAACACGTATGGTAACATTGGAAACACCTGGGGGACAGCAGCGCCGCCATGTAGACCAACTCCGGCCACGACTCGACACACGGTCGTCACCTAGCAAGCCGAGCCAAGTCTGCACCCACGAAGAAGCTCAGCATAGCTCCGAGCAGGCAGAAGCTGATCAAGGCCCGGAGGCACGGGAAGTCAGCTCTCAAGCCGAAGACCAACCACCACGTCGTTCGACTCGCATACAGAAGCCTCCAGATCGTCTCGCTTACTCCAGCTTAGGGGGAAGGGATGTAGCATTATCAAGCACGCGTGATGCAGTGTTATCAAGCACGCGTGCTGATGTATTTGCCGACCTTCGCGCTGGGCGCTACGGAAGTACTTCGTGAAGCTCGATAGAGGAGGGCGTAACAAATTCGAGGAAAGCCTTTATCTTGGCCACAGTCACCTTCCAGGAAGGCTACGTAAGTTTTGAACATGTGAGCTGCTGACGTAACGTACACAAGTTGGAACACAAACCTGGCAGGAACAAGAACGCGGAGGTATGATACAAAACTCAATTGGTAAACAGGAGCGAGCGGAGTTCTTTGTGGAAACTGCGAGATTATCTATCCCTTACAAAGTAAAAAAAGCTTCTTTATAGGTCTCCACACTGCAAAATAAGAAATTTTTTCGTTAATTTCTTTCTTGTGTGTTGCGGTTACTAAAAAGTGTTGTGTTGGGTTTATTGGCGCATAAGCAGCTAAGGCTATCATGCGCCAAGAACAAGGTATGGAAAAAATATGTTTGAGCAGAGTTTGAAAACAAAGTGGATAAAAACGGTGGTGTAAAGGGCCTAAAAGTTATTTTTACTAAGTAGCTGATGAAATACAAGAATTAAAAAAAAATGTCTGATAGCAGAAACCTTTAAAGGTTGGGTTACCTCCGCAGACATCCTTGGCTCGGCAAGGATTTCGAGGCTCCCAACAGCTCAGATAAAGACCTCAGCCTCCTTCTCGTGATTGAGAAAGTGGCTGAGGTGTATAATTGTATGTAGCGAAGCACAGGGTGAGTAGATTAGAGTTGGTGAAGAATACTGGCTTCCCTTAAAAAGCTAAAAACACACGGTATACTGACAAGTGCATCTTTGCCTAAAATCAATGCTGGATGAAAAGGAATGTGTTCTTTGTAAAAGGTAGTAAAATGTTTTTTTCTTAGTGATTCAAGTTCTGTACATGAGAATAATATGTGGTTTACTGTTAGTTCATCTCCGCACTTTTCACAAACAGGTTTGTCTTCTTTTGTAAGTAGGAAGTTGTGTGTGAGATGTGTGTGTCCAATACGGAGACGGCATAAAATAACTTCGATGAAACGTTCTTGGTGGGAGCATGACTTCCATTCTTCTATAAATGGTTTTACTAAGTGGAGCTTATTATTTCGTTCAATATTCCATTGCGACTGCCATTTATTTCTTAGCTTGCACTGTACCAACTTCATACAGTCATTGTAGGGGATGTTCACTTTCTTTATTTCTTTGTTGCGAGCTTTCGCAGCACATTCATCCGCCTTCTCATTGCCAGTGATTCCAATGTGGCTGGGAACCCAGCAAAATTTTATGTCTTGTCCCTGTATTGTGGCGCTCGTTATGTTGTGTATGATATTACCAATTAGTGGTGTCACTGCATTGCTATGGTGAAGTGAGGTTAGTATGCTCAGAGAATCAGTGTAAATGATACTGCTCTGAATGTTCTCATTTATTATTTTTTCTATAGCCACCAAGACTGCGTAACCCTCGGCGGTGAAAATGGATGCACACTCAGGTAGCCGTACTATTTTTTCCCAATTATTCTGAACTACAGCACTTCCCACGTAGTGCGCCGATTTTGATCCATCGGTATAAAATGCTTCGTATTCTCCGTATTTTTCCTTGAGTGCTAAATATTCTTGTAATATCTGTTCATGTGGTGTATGTTTTTTCTGAAATTGTGTTAATGTGAAGTCGCACACAGATGGTAGGCAGTACCAAGGCGGGAGTGGATCAGGTTTGCGGGCAATATTTGGTAATATGTTCATTATGTCTAGTTCTTGGCATTTCTCTTCAAAGCGGAGAAGAAGTGGTCTGATTGCTAGAGGTTTGTTGGTAAATAGTGTTCGAGATGAACACTTTGTAACGAGTGGGTAACAGATGTGTTTAGGCTGGGAACGGATCTTTAAGATGTATGAGCATGAGAGCATTGTTCGTTTGTCTGCAAGTGGTGGTTCATTGGTTTCTACGTAAAGGCTTTTTATGGGTGATGTCCTGTAAGCACCAGTTGAAAGACGCAAACCCATATTGTGCACAGGGTCCAGTCGCTTCAAGTACGACGGCCTTGCTGATCCATACACTATGCTGCCATAATCTAAAACGGAACGTACTACAGAGCGATAAATCTGTAAAGGGCATACCCGATCAGAACCCCAGTGTTTGCGTGAAAGGACTTTAAGTATGTTCAGTGATAGCGACGCTTTCTTCTTTAGTGCGTTTATGTGAGGCAGGAAAGTAAGCTTTTTATCGAAGGTGATGCCTAGAAATTTGTGTTCCTTTTTTAAAGGCAGTGTGGTTTGGTTTAGGTGTAATGTGGGATCTGTGTGCAAGCCTCGTTTGAGTGAAAAAAGTAAGGCTACTGTTTTCTGTGGTGAGAACTGGAAACCATTCTTTTCTGCCCATGTTGCCAGTTTGTTGATTGTAAGTTGTACTTGTCTTTCACATGTAGATATATTGGAAGATGTGCACGCTATCTGAAGATCGTCGACATAGACTGAATATGTTATGGACCTTGGTATAATTTTGTTAAGAGAATTCATTTTTACAATAAAAAGAGTTGTGCTTAAAATACACCCTTGAGGCACTCCATTTTCCTGAATAAAATCCCTTGAGAGGGTTGAGCCTAGACGGACATTAAATGAACGGTTAGATAAAAAGTCTTTAATGGAGTTCAGCATTCTGCCACGGATGCCAAGTTCAGCTAAGTCCTGGAGGATCCCGAACCTCCAGGTAGTATCATATGCTTTTTCTAAATCAAAAAAGACGCTAAGACAGTGTTGCTTGTGTATAAAAGCTTCTCTGACAGTATTTTCAAGGCGGACTAGGTGGTCTGTAGTGCAGCATCCCTTTTTAAATCCACACTGATGGATATCAAGAAGTTCACCAGATTGAAGAACAAAGGTTAGTCTTATATTTAGGACACTTTCGAAGGATTTGGCAAGGCAACTAGTCAGGGCTATGGGTCTATAACTGCTAGGAGAAGTTGGGGGTTTACTAGGCTTAAGAAGCGGTACAATAATAGCTTTCTTCCAGACTTCCGGTATTTTCCCAGACATGAATATTGTGTTAAAGAATCTTAAAAGTGCGTTCACGGCTGGCTCGGAAAGATGCGCAAGCATTTCATAGTGTATTTCGTCGGGTCCTGGAGCAGTTTTTTTGCCGGCAGATAGTACTTTATTGATTTCTTGGAGGGTAATTAGACAATTGTATTTTTCATTTGTGCCTCCACTTGTTGGGAGCCTCTGTTTTTCAGCTGTGTTTTTGTATTTTAAAAAAGACTGTGTATAGTGTGATGAACTTGAAACTGCTGCGAAATGTTCCCCCAATATGTCTGCCTGTTCCCCTATGCTTGTTTGTGTGCCAGGTGTTGTCAATAAAGGAATTGTGAACGGTGAAAAATTTCCATTTAATTTTCGCACATGCTCCCACATTTTTTTAGATGTGGTGTGACTGTTTATAGAAGAGACGTAAGTTTGCCATGATTTTTTCTCGGCACTACGACGGACGTACCGAGCTTTAGCTCTTGCTTTTTTAAAATTTATGAGATTCTCATGAGTCGGATACCTGCGAAATTTACCCCAAGCTCTGTTTTGTAATTTTTTTGCTTCCTTGCAGTCTTTTGTCCACCATATTTTATGATTTTGTTGCACCACTCCTGATGACTGTGGAATAGCTGTGAGTGCGGCAGTTATGATACAATTAGTGAACTTTTCATTTATCTGGTCGATGGAGAGATTATCTAAAAGTATATTTTCTAAATTTGCCTTTTCTTTAAAAAGTGACCAGTCGGCGAGGTGAAGCTTCCAGCGCCGTGGCCTTGTGGGGATTATTTCCGGTGGGGATGCTAAAGTGATTAGTATAGGGAGGTGGTCACTGCCATATGGGTTGTCAATGATATCCCATTTAAAATCATTAAAAACAGAAGGTGAGCTAAATGACAAGTCTAAAAAGGACATTTTCCCCGAGGTAGGGGAGCAGTAGGTGGCTTTTCCTGTATTTAAAAGACATACATTGTTTGTGATGATAAAATCTTCGATTATTTGACCCTTAGAGTCACAGCGCTCGCTTCCCCAAAAAGGGGAGTGAGCGTTGAAGTCCCCAACTACTAGATACGGTTCTGGAAGTTCATTGATCAGTTCTTGTAAATCGTGGACTGTTAATGTAAAATGTGGAGGAATATATACAGAACAGATAGAAATTGTTTTATGGCTGACGACACTGACCGCAACGGCTTCGAGTTTTGTTTTGAGTGTGATTTCTCGAGCAGGGACGCTGCTTTGCACGACAATCGCAACGCCTCCAGATAGTCTATTTGCGTGCTCACGATCGTGTCTAAAAGTTTTATAATGTTTCAGGATATTTGTATGTTGTGGACCTAGATTTGTTTCTTGAAGACATAAGACTACGGGCGAGATTGACCCTAGGATATCTTTTATGTCATTGTAGTTCCTCAACATTCCTCTACAGTTCCACTGAACTAGAAAAGCCATATTTATGTTTGGGATAGGAACGATTGGGAGTTTACTTATTTTCTGGGGCCGTTATAGTGGCCCTGCCTTTTTTCCGCTCAAGAGAGCTGTTCCGCCGCTCTAAAGCAGGCGGACTGTGGGATACGTCCATCACCTCGCGACAGGTGCTGGACGACCGCGGGGAAGCCGCGCGTGTGTGAGTGTCAGGTCTCCCCCGACGGGGGGAGGTCCTGCGGGATGTCGACCCATGGGCCGGCACTCCCTGGCTTGGAGTTGGCAGAGCAGCTTTCGCTGTTCCTGCCTGGGGCGTGGGTGGCCCTGCTACAGGCACAGTGACACTGGCCTCGGCAGGTGCCGGAGTGCTGTGTGGTGCTACGCCCCTGCGCACCACATCAGCGAAGTTTGGTTTTGCTGAGAAGGAGAATGTATTTGTAACTGCAAAACGCCTTCTGGCTTCTTTAAATGAAATGTTTTCTTTTGTCTTAATGGTAATGATTTCTTTCTCTTTTTTCCAGGACGGACACGCCCTGGAGTACGCAGCATGGTCTCCTTCGCAATTTGCGCAGCGTAGTGCTGCGTCACATTCCTCAGACTGGTGGTCCTTTGATGCGCATTTCGCGCAGGTTTTGCGGCCGCGGCAGCTCTGCGAGCCATGGCCAAACTTCTGGCAATTGAAACAGCGACGGGGGTTGGGTATGTAGTGTCTTACGTTGACTTTCAGGTACCCTACTTCGATTGTTTCGGGTAAGCTGCTCGTGTTAAATGTAAGGACCATGTGTTTGGTGTCTATTTCCTTGTTATCCTTGCGGATTTTGATCCTGTGGACGTCTATTACATTTTGTTCGGATAGTCCTTGAAGCATTTCAGTTTCTGTTAGGTGGATAAAGTCAGCTTCGGAGATAACGCCTTTGACTGAGTTGAGGGATCGGTGGGGAGTCACGGAGACAGAGATGTCCCCTATGGAATCGATGTTTGCAAGTTTCGAGCACTGGATGCTCTCGCGTAGTTCGAGGAGTAGGTCGCCGCTTGACATTTTGGATACCTTGTAGCCAGGCCCTAAGGTATCTGTTAGGCATTTGGTGACAAGAAATGGGGATATGATTCGGGCTTGCTTTTGTTCACAGTTGCTGTGTATAACATGAAACTTAGTGAAAGTTGGTTTCTTTTTCATGAAAAAGTCTGATGCTTCGTTCCGCACTCTTTTAAGAGAGCTATCGGGTTTGGAAAGGGGGGGAGCCATAAAAAATTGATGTTTTTCGGTCATGGTGCCAGCCACCCACCATGGAGTCCAACAAGGGGACGCGACAGGAACTTGAAAGAAAGTCCTGCCCACGCCAGCTGTAAACCTTAACTATAACCTAATATGACTCAACTCAGGGTAGTTGGTCACACACGGTTAACCCTCGCCGCCAGGAAAAAGAGGAACAAACGAAGAAAAGAGGAGGAGACAGGAGAGTTGTAAGAAAGAGATTGGAAAGTGAAAGATAGAGGGGAGGATAGGAAAAGGCGACTGCCGATTTCCCCCGGTCGGGTCAGGCCGGAGGTGCCGTCTACAGGAAGCTGGGGCCAAAGTGGTGTGTTGCCTCCGCCGAGGGGCCTTAAGGGTCCAAACGCTCGGCATCGGCTCAACCACCAGGATCCCCTTTTCCCCGGACACGGCGATGCCACGCACGGCTAAGCGCGGATGCTCGGGTCCGTGGTGACGCATTGTTCACCATCATCCCCCTGCGGGGATGTCCCTGCGGATGCTCGGGTTAACCCCGTGGTGTCGCCACTCACCAACGTCTGCATGCTGCAGACGCATCCCTGCGGGGACTTCGAGAATGTCTTGTTAAACAAACTGCTGCGGCTGACCCAGGAAGCGCTGCTGAACAACCGCTTAACACCAATAAAGCTGATTTCGCGAGCAGCTCTGCAACAATAGCATTGCAAACACATCCAGTTTCGTACCACTGATCTCCGGATCCAAAAGGACCATGAGCAAAATCTGTAGCATTATCAAGCACGCGTGATGCAGTGTTATCAAGCATGCGTGCTGATGTATGAGCAGGATGGTTCACACGTGTCGCACTCTTGCTTATCAGCGCCAGTCATGTGACTTTTGCTGTATCGTTATAAAGTCGGTGACACCAAGCAATAAACGTTCATTTTCTATGTTCCACCCACCGGCTACGTTCCGTTACTTCAGTGGCGACGAGGATGGGATAGCTGCACGATGACAGCCAGACCACCCGAGTTCGACGACACGACCAGTAGCTGGAGCACTTACCGTGTTCGTTTGGAGGCCTTCTTTGAGGGTCACAGCATCACAGATTCAGGGAAGCGGCGTGCGCTTCTGGTGTCGGCACTGAGTGACAACGTGGTTCGCGTGCTTCAAGGCCAATGCCAGTCCGAATCGGTGAACAGCCTGAGCTACGAGGCCGTCGTACAGCACCTGGATAACCACTTCGATCCCCAAGCCAATGAGATAGCAGCGAGCTACGCTTTTTTCATGCGGAACCAAGCGGAAGGCGAAAAGGTACGGGACTACATCACCGACCTGAGACGTCTCGCAAAGGATTGCAGTTTTGAGAAGTTTTTGGACCGCATGTTGCGGGATCGGATTGTCTGCAGAATACGTGATGAACAAGCTCGATGACACATGTTGTCACAAAAGAAGTTGAACCTGGCGGAGGCAGAAGCTTTTGCTCTAGCAGCGGAAACCGCAGAAGCGAATGTCCGGGCAATGCAAGAAAGGAGCTTCAACGACAACGGCGCGGCAAACTTTGTACAGAAGCGCAGGATGAATCCGCAGAAGTCTGGACGCGGGCATGGATCCATGACCGAGTCAACTCAGTGCTGGAGATGTGGCTCAAACCATGCTTTGGAAGTATGCAGACACAGGAAAGTGACGTGTCACAAGTGCGGCAGGAAGGGACACCTGCCAAGGATGTGCTCCAGTGGCCGCTCTAACCCCTCAGGAACTTTCGCGGTGAAGGAACTGGACGCCAGTGATGCAAGCGGAGAAGAAATGCTCTACGCTTTGGTGGCTCACAGCTGCAGTAGTAACCAGTCCGCACGCCGATTCGAAAGAAATTTCATCTGGGAAGGCCGGAACCTGCGCATGCTGGTGGATACAGGGTCCACTGTCAGCGTCATTCCAAGAAAGGTATACGAGAACCATCGCGAAGGGTGGCCGGCACTGCAGAAGACTTCACTACGCCTGACGTGCTTCCTGGGGCCGCTGCCGGTCCTTGGCCGAGTGGCCATGAAAGTCGAATGCGGCAGCACTCAAGTGGACAGCTCGCTCGTAGTAGTGGATTGCGACGGGCCTCTATTGTGCGGCCGGAACACCATCCAAGCCTTCCGGAATGCTGGCATGGCACTATTGGAAGAATGCAAGTCGCAGAACATACATGTGGTTCACAGTGGCACAGAGACAGAGAAACTTCTGGCGGAATTTTCGGAAATCTTCGAGGAGAAGTTGGGTTGTTGTAAGGGACCGCCCGTGAAACTCCACAAAAAAGAGGCCGCTGTACCACGCTTTTTCAAGGCTCGACCAGTGCCCTATGCGCTTCGGGAAAAAGTGTCTGAAGAAATCGACCGCCAAGTACAGGAAGGAGTGCTGGCACCAGTGAGAGTTTCCGAGTGGGCTACGCCCGTCGTGCCCGTACTGAAACGAAACGGTGATATTAGGCTCTGCGGCGACTTCAAGCTAACCGTGAATCCAGCGACACATCTGGAGCAGTACCCGCTGCCGAAAATTGAGGACATCTTCGCATCTCTGTACGGGGGCGAGGTGTTTACCACTTTGTATTTACGACACACGTATAATCAACTTCCACTGGACGATGAAGCACGAGCAATGGCCGTGTTGAACACACACAAAGGGTTCTTTGCATACAACCGTCTCGCTTTCGGCATCGCATCGGCTCCAGCATTGTTCCAGCGCCGCCTCGAATCCGTTCTGCAAGGCCTCCCTCGCGTGAAGGTGTACTTGGACGACATCATTATTGCCGAAAAACAGAATGACGACTCCACTCTCCGGCAAGTCTTCGAGCGGCTGCGCGAAAACGGACTGAAGTTGAACCGTGACAAATGCAGGTTCCGCGAGAAGGAAGTTTCGTTCTTGGGGCACAAGGTCGATGCAACTGGCCTACACCCCCCTGAGAATATGGAAGCCATCACCGCCGCACCAAGACCGGAGACTGTGAGCCAGCTAAAATCCTTTTTGGGATTAATCACATATTACGCCAAATTTTTACCCAACCTTTCAACCACGCTGGTTCCACTCTACAGGCTGTTGGCTAAAGGAGCGCAATGGCAATGGAAAGCCGAACACGAGGAAGCCTTCCAGGCAGCCAAGCGCGCTATGGTAGAAGCGGAACTTCTCGTGCACTACGACCCCGGAAAGCCGTTGCGGCTTGAATGCGACGCTTCGCCAGTGGGAGTCGGCGCGGTGCTGTCACACCGTATTGGAAACAGGGACTACCCCATATCGTTTCGTTCGAGAGCACTGACACCGGCTGAGCGGAATTATTCGCAGTTGGAGAAAGAAGCGTTGGCCTTGGTGTTCGGCGTCACCAAGTTTCGGGATTATTTGCTGGCGAAGCATTTTACTCTGGTGACGAATCACAAGCCACTGACAGGACTGTTCCACCCGGATAGGCCGATTCCGCACATGGCCGCAGGAAGAATTCAGCGGTGGGCATTACTACTGTCGGCTTACCATTATGATCTCGAGTACCGCCCAGGACAGCTAAATGCTAACGCCGACGCTCTCAGTCGCCTACCATTGCCGTGCTTTGGTGACCGAGAAGGCCAAGAGCCCATGGAATACGTGCTGTATACGCGGAGTCTAGATTCCAGGGCCCTTTCCGCTAAGGAAATAGCAGAGCTAAGCCGCTCGGACGAGGCGCTTCGTCAGATCAGGGAGTGGATCTCACGCGGCTGGCCGCGGCACTTATCAGCAGCACAGCAACACCTGATGCCGTACTTTTCTCGCCGTAACGAGCTCACGGCCAGTCATGATCTGATTTACTGGGGCCATCGCGTAGTGTTGCCGGATGCGGCGCGACGATGCATGCTAAAGGAACTACTGCACGACAGTCACCCCGGTATCAGTGCCATGAAGCGCATAGCGCGAGCGTTGTTTTGGTATCCCGGATTAGATAGGGACCTCGAAGTGCTGGTTCATGGTTGCCCTCAATGTATACAATGCTGGCCCATGCCGGCTGCTGCAGTGCCGTCTCCATGGCCAGCGAGCAACAAACCATGGTACAGGTTGCATATGGATTTTGCGGGCCCCATCAATGGCTGGCAAGTTTTCGTGTTGGTTGATGCCGAGACGAAGTGGATTGAGGCCATACCTTTGAAGACCATCACAGCGGAGACCACCATTCAGGTACTTCAAGGGATTTTCGCACGTTTTGGCCTACCACACTGCTTAGTATCGGATAACGGACCACAGTTTTCAAGTGCCACCATGTCCAGTTTCTTGCAAGAAAGCCACGTGAAGCACATCAGAACAGCCCCATACCATCCTCAGTCAAATGGTTTGGCGGAACGGGCCGTGCGGACAGTAAAAGAAGGGCTTCGAAAGAATCCGGCAGGCACGTTGCAAGAACGACTAATCAAGTTTTTATTCCGTTATAGAACGACACCGTTGGAAGGAGGAAAGTCGCCAGCGGAACTACTGTTGGGTTTCCGTCCCCGAACCCGGCTGACAGCTTCACTCACAGACACCAAGGTGACAGGAAATGATGGCTCTGGCGAACCTGTGCCAGGAGCAGCAAAAGCACCGACACAGTTTCAACCGGGAAGGCATGTATGGTCGCGCCAGTTTCAGTCTGGTCAAAGGTGGGTGCCGGCGACAGTAGTGTCCACGACGGGAACACGTATGGTAACATTGGAAACACCTGGGGGACAGCAGCGGCGCCATGTAGACCAACTCCGGCCACGACTCGACACACGGTCGTCACCTAGCAAGCCGAGCCAAGTCTGCACCCACGAAGAAGCTCAGCATAGCTCCGAGCAGGCAGAAGCTGATCAAGGCCCGGAGGCACGGGAAGTCAGCTCTCAAGCCGAAGACCAACCACCACGTCGTTCGACTCGCATACAGAAGCCTCCAGATCGTCTCGCTTACTCCAGCTTAGGGGGAAGGGATGTAGCATTATCAAGCACGCGTGATGCAGTGTTATCAAGCACGCGTGCTGATGTATTTGCCGACCTTCGCGCTGGGCGCTACGGAAGTACTTCGTGAAGCTCGATAGAGGAGGGCGTAACAAATTCGAGGAAAGCCTTTATCTTGGCCACAGTCACCTTCCAGGAAGGCTACGTAAGTTTTGAACATGTGAGCTGCTGACGTAACGTACACAAGTTGGAACACAAACCTGGCAGGAACAAGAACGCGGAGGTATTGGTAAACAGGAGCGAGCGGAGTTCTTTGTGGAAACTGCGAGATTATCTATCCCTTACAAAGTAAAAAAAGCTTCTTTATAGGTCTCCACACTGCAAAATAAGAAATTTTTTCGTTAATTTCTTTCTTGTGTGTTGCGGTTACTATAAAGGTCCCACTAGCATTTTACACCCATTGAGCCCTGATGTCCGATTTTGACACCATACCTGTAAATCGATTAATACTCGCACCACAAGCTTTAAATTTTTACTGCGTGGTTATGGGGCCTTAGGCACTGTAAAAACGTGGAGCAAAAAAATCTACGGCCGAAATAAAAAATCCAGGACCGAAAGGGTTAATTTAAAATTATGCTAACCCTGGAATGTACCTGAGAGATTCCAGGTTTCCTCTGGACATGTTAATCCCTGTTGGTTGCAGTGTTTTAAATTTGTGGATTAGGAATGCTTCTCTGTATTTTCTGTCCCTAGTCGATTTGAAGTGGTGAGCTAACATGATACGCCAAGTAGGAACTTGAGGAGTTTGTAATTTACTAATAAGAAGTAATTAACCATAAGCATCCGAGTACAGCCATACCGCTACAAAGGAAAGCTTTGTAGGTTTTTTTGGAGCCTTATGGCTTCACTTGAGTTGATGCTAATGAGTAATTACTCCCTGATTACAAATCTTCACCTTGGGGGATTTACCTAATTCAGTGGATGAACATCATCATTTACTGCATGGATTTCTGCAGTGACTAGCTCAAAGGTCAAGAGGTTAGTAAGCCCTGTGTGTTGGAAGGCCATTCCAGCCTTTTGTGGCAAAAACAAAAATGAACCTTGAAATGCAGTGGTATGAGCTAATTGAGGCACAACACTGCTTGTGCGACTAATGCAGAAGGAACCATGAGTCGGAACAGATTAGTTGGTTACATGACGATAAACAGTTAAAAAAAACTGCAGTTTCTGCACGGCATGCAGAAATTTGAAGATTCACCTTTAGTGCTGTTACACTGGAGCTTCAAAAATAGTCGAAGAATAAAACAAGCGGCTCAGGTCTGAACTCATTCCAGGTTTCTAGTTAAGCTAGACTTGTGCCATGTGCCATTAGAATCCCCAAGTTAATGCCACACAGGGCATCTGAATGCAAGTAACTTGGAAGATGGTGATACTAAGGACACATCGTGGTGTAAATATCATAGGTTGTTGGTGGGTGTATGAGGATTATTAGGTATTTGAACCAGTATGCAGTGAATATACCTTTATCGGAAGGCCTTATAAGTTGGCAAAACGTAATGCTGACAATAAAAAACATTAGTGCATTCTCAGTAACATTAGCAAGAATCCAGGGCATGCTAATTGTTGTTTTGGAGAACTGAAATGCTGGTATTGATTGCAATATGGCAGACCCCATATGGCTGTCAGTGAAGGCATGTGACAAAACACTGAAGGGACGGTAATAATGCGAGTAATAAAAAGCTGAGGCCCAAAGGAGTGGCTTGGCGGACGTCCGAGATTGTAGGAAAAGGCAAGATACATAAGAATTGGCAAGGGAAATCTGCCGAAGGCTGGCTGTTTAAGCTTGGATCCAGTTTAGAGCTATTGGATGCAAGTTAAAGCACGAGAAAACCAGCCTCACATAAATAGGGGAATCGCATGCTTTTTCAAAGCAAAGAACAAAAGCATCATAGGAAGATGTTGCAGTCAAGGTGCATGTCGTGAAGAACAAGAAAAAGTTGGCTATTGCAGAAATGTTTTCTAAAAGCTTGCCAATTTGAATCAAACAACTTAATGGGCCAAAACAATCTAGCAGGGTCAAGAGTATGAAATGTGTTTGGTGATTTGCAGCACATGCCAATAACACAAATAGGGCCATAGGTGCTGGGTGATGAAGGGTTAAAAACAGAGGGGCCAGGCTTTAATAAGGCAGGAAGCTATCTGTACAGCATGCACTAGATATGCCTATATACAACCTGCTTCTTTTCCCGTTGTTGCTTTCTGTAAATTTCACAGAACTTGATCATAGCGTACTGCGGGGTGCACCGGTGGCAAGTTGGCATGTCGAAACTGTGCTAAGGGACGACGACAGAGCAAGAATTGCTACCCTGTGCAGTGATGTTGTTACCATCGTCTTTGTTCCTAGCGTAGCTTTGCCAGCTCCACAGGGCTTATTTTGCAGTCTGCAAGTAGTCATGTCTGTAGCAAGCAGTCACAAGCAAATGAAGGTGGTAGCAGACAGACATATGCAAGTGCATCGACGAGATCTTCTCAAAGCTTCGAGAATGTCTTGTTAAACAAACTGCTGCGGCTGACCCAGGAAGCGCTGCTGAACAACCGCTTAACACCAATAAAGCCGATTTCGCGAGCAGCTCTGCAACAATAGCATTGCAAACACATCCAGTTTCGTACCACTGATCTCCGGATCCAAAAGGACCATGAGCAAAATCAACAATAGACACTGTCATTGCCTATGAGGTGCTTTAAGACCACTGTATTTTTCTGATTGCAGTGGAAACCAACATCCCACTGAGTACTGCCAACTGAGTACTGCCAAGCATTTGTCAATATTGTCTTAACACTGCTAAGCAAAACGAGAAAAAAAGCAATGGCAAAGGTTTTCTCAATATTTTTTTCTTGTTTTTCATCAAGACTCGTTATGCTCAACTTGCTCTGTGGACAGTTTTGATTGCATAAGCTGCTGCCACACTTTTTTTTTCTGCGCTACATCAATTGAAATGCTCATGAAAAACAGACTTATGGGTTGGCCCATATTAGAGATTTGTACACTGCCAATCAGCCGTGATTTAAAAGCGGTAATGATTCTTGTTTGTAATCGCGTAATACCATGTTGTTACAACCTAAACCGAAATGGCTAGAGGAAGTGTTCAGTCACCCATTCATCACGCCGATATGTTTATTGCAAGCAAATGTGCGCACAGCCGACAGGAAATAAAAAGAAATGACGCTCCCAAAGATACATTTGCACTGCACCGATGTTTTCACACAGGTTACACAGTTTCTCAGGTAAGTCGTAACCCGAGCACCCATCATCACAAAACGTACCGAATGGAGCACCAAAGCGCAGAAGGATGGCGACATCGCTGTTGTCGCCGCAAAACAGTCCTACGGCCGTGCAGCCACGCTCGCATCGCATCACGTCGCACACACGGCAATTCTCAAGCACAGTGCCAACAGAATCGCGAACAAAATGGTAATGAATACGTAGCCAGCAACAACGTCATGTGCACGCTTCGGTAGCGATCACTGCAACCATCGCAACGAATGCGACTAGCTGCACAACGCCACGTTCATTTCAGCATTAGGAAAGCACGGCGTGCGTAGTGAGCTCTCAAAGGTGCACATTTCACTGCCTTGACGTAAAAGCACTCGCTTCGATCGCAATCACTTTCACTACATGGACACTAGTCACTGTGCTAGGCAGCTCATGCACTCACAGAAGTTCACCGTGAGCAGCTGTTGCTCGCCGCTGTGCGTGATGACCCTCGCAGGAATTAGGAACGCTTGCAGCAACCACAAACAGCACACCGCCAACGCGTAGGTCTTGCGTCGGTTTGAAGAGGCACTCTGTCAACTACATCGGCGTCGATTTCAACTTGGGAAACTGTCACTGCTCGCCGCTGCTGCACACGGAGAAGTTTGCAGTCGCTCTGAACACTCGAAATACCAACATGTGGCCAATATAGTATGCCTCGTGGCATAGCTGCCACCACTACAGCCACGACCTATGCTCTCCAGTTCAGTTCAGCTCCCCAGTTCAGTCGACGAACGGGCATCTTGCCCCGGCAGGAGCGGATGCCTACGTCACGTAAAAAGTAGTCAATCGCTGCAATTCGGTCGCCAGGCGGTTCCACTCGTCCGCCCGAAAGTTGAAGTTCACCAACTTTCCTCCCGCCCGCCGGACGGGGCGGTTGCCCATTGCCTGGTTGGGCGGTCCACCAGTCCGCCTGCCTGGCAGATCCGCTCAAAAGCGATCGTACAACGGCCTGTAGCAGAGAACGGCGGGCCCATGGGCGGGCCGAAGTCCGCCTGCCCAAGAAATAGAATCTTGCGCAGCGTGCCGTAGCGCTCGTTAAATATGTCCGTCTGCAGTGAGCGCTCTGGAAGCCACTGCCTCCTTTTAAAGAGGCACTTTTTCTTCACCTATTCTCGAGTTCCCCGCTTATAGCATGCGCCGAAATAAACGCTCCGTATGTGTGCATAACGACGAAAGGAATTCTTTGCATTCTCTTTATGAAACCCAGTTGAACAGTGACGAGGTCGTGGCCGCACGCCGCTGGGAAAAATTCTGAATTCTAGCGACTTTCAAAGTGGGCATGAGCAATTTGTATTCTAGCAAGACCACGAAAACGCCTCTTCACGACGGTACTGGAGTCATGGGCGCCCGGAAGGGGAGGGGGGGGCAAGGGTGGGCGGTTGCCCCCCCCCCCCCCTTCTGGAATCACGGTTATTATTTATGCAGTAGTTTCTTTTTGGTGCTAACCTACCGCCGCCCCCATCCCCGGACATCGGGTGCCCCTCCTGGAAAAAGTTCTGCGGACGCCCTTGACTAGACGTTAGTTCAAATGCGCAGTGCTCCCGACGAACCCTTTGATGAAAAGTTTACCTGCAGTTTTCTACAGTGCACCCACAAACTCAAGAGTGTAATCAACAGAAGTGATGATACACGGAGCCTTCAGACAACCTCGGTACGCATTCCGCCAAAGCTACAAAACAGGCGCAGCGCTTCTGCGATACATCGGAACACGGACGTTCACTAAAAAGCACCGTAATCTAAGCTGGTTGGCAGTCTGGTAACTGTGGAGGGCCTATTTCCCAAGAGTCAGTGCGCAAAAGGGCCCTTGGCAGCGGCGTCAGAGGAGGATAGCTTGCAGAGGCTGACGCCATGCTTCCTCCTAGTTTTTTTTTCCTCCATGGTCGCGGTGTTCAACTGAAACGCGCAGTGAGGGAACGAAGGTGGGAGTGAAAAAAAGAAAGAGTGTCGTAGTAAAGGGCTGCGGAGTAATTTAGACAACCTGGGTTTTAGCGTGCACGGACGTGGCACTGCACAGGGGCGCCTTTCGCGATTCGCCTCCATCGAAGCGCGGCTGCCGCGGACGGGTTCGAGGTCACTGTTGCTGCGCCGCGCTTGGAAAAAGAGGGTGTCCCTTTAAGGTACTCGGTACACATATCTCCAATTTTAAGGGGGCCTGAAATGGATTTTAATAAAGTTGCGGTATGCTTGGGACGGTAAAGGACGCTGCTTCACGAGTACCGTCCAGCAAGAGGTGTCTTTCAATACGCTTTGTATAAGCTGTGCTATCAATAGACAAAATTTGAAGGTCAGCGTCTTCGAACCTTTCCCTCTCGTCACGTATTGCACGCTGGAAGGTCGGCGCTCCTCCGCCACCCCACCGCCGGGCGCAGAGCATCCTGGCCCACAGGAGCTACGCGGCTTACTGGCCGAGGAGGGAATGGTAGCTGCCGGACGTCTGACTAGAAAGGACTACAACTCCTTTTATGTTTGTTCTCTTTATTGTTATGCATGTTCCCATCATCGCCGTTGTTAACCAATATGTCCCCCCCCCTTATGTAATCACTTCGGGCCTTTAAGGAAACAATAAATGAAATACAGTATGGAGAATGAAAAGCATTCAATAAACTTATTCGGTAGCAGTTTGAGTCAGGAACCACGCCTTCCACAAGATTGTTCCAGCGCCAGGGCCTCTGCAAATCACGAGTTCGAATCCAAACAGCAGAATTCCGTCTTACTGAAGCGGAATGCCGACAAACGAGCCACAGTTTTGCCTGCAGAAGGCGTCCCACTGGTCATGGGTCAACCTTTAGTGCATTTGCGAGCTTAAACTTCAAGGGAGTCTGTCAATGCATGGTGAGACATACGGGAAATATTATGCGTACACAACGAATAGACTACTAAGAGTGGGAGAACGGAACATAGTTCGTTCTGTATGACGTTTGCAATCAGCTATAGACACTTTACGCTATAGACACGAACACGGAACAAACGAACTTACAGCTCTTTACAAATTGACGAAGAATTTCCATAACAGTAGAAAATACAAAACGGCCATTTAAATAGCTTGCAGAATGTAACGATGCGTTAGCTACTATGAAGCAGCCGTCTATTTGGTAAGATGCTTACAACGCGATATACACTTCTGTGACAAAGCTTGTGCATGCCTTGTCTTTCACTTTTGCGGCTGAGGTGGCAACGGCGCCGGTTGTTCACAGACATGTCGCGGCGTGGCGGTGATGATTTTACCCCCACCCCCCCTCTTCGCGTGGACAGTTGACCACTCGCAACGCTGGAGGTTCAAGGCCACTCCACCCCCTCCTAGTACTATCGCCGGGTAGCAAGTGCCTGCAGGTTGTGGGAATGGGGAGCTGTCGGTTGAATGCCCCGACACCCTTCCCGACCTTCGCAAGTTAGCATCGCTCCTCGTTAGGACCGTGGCTTTGCCTCGCGTTCCTTCCCAGTTTCTTCGTGTTTCTTCCCCCCACCCTTTTTAACATCTTCAAATCTTTGGCGCACTAAGCCTTGGGTATTCGGTTGTTTGTTTGCCACGAGAATGCGGCAGCGGGAAAACCGCAAGCCGGGGAGTTGGCTTGGAGATTTCGGTGCGTGCGGAAGTGTGTGAGGTCAGCCAGGGAAGTGGTCGGCAAGTGAGCCTAGGCGGGTGTCTGACGCATAGAGAGCGGCGACGGTGGCCCCAAAGACGCGTGGCCCAAGTTCGCCCAATTCCGCAACACCCCATCAGCCCCACGAGCATCCGCAGCCCGACGCTCTCTGCGAACAGACCTTGCCACCCCACAGCTAAGCTACCGTTTCTCAACCACTTGCTTGAGCTCTTTTCTTTGTCCTGTCGCTGTTTCTCGTCCTGCTTTTTTGTACAGTATTGCTTTAATCTTGTAACTTTGTTGTATAGATCTCGCCCTGATATTTTCCTCTTCCTGTTAATAGTTGTTTGCGATCTCATTCAGTGTTTGATGAGCTCTCGCTTGAGCTCTTTTAAGGTCAAAGCCTTTAATGGCTCATCGTTGTAGTGAACAAAATGTGTCCCGCTTTTGACGGGTGTCCGCCGAGCTATGTGAGACAGTTACTGCGTAATTTCCTTTCCTCAAATTCATTTTCTTCATTACAGCCCCTCTTTCTTCTTTCACTCCCACTTCCTCCCTTCCTCCACGTCAAATACAATTTTCATTTTCTTCAATACTGCCCCTCTTTCTCTTTCTTCTTTCACTCTCACTTCCTCCCTTCCTCTACCACAAATACAATTTTCATTTTCTTTAATACTGCCCCTCTTTCTTTCTTTTCACTCTCACTTCCTCCCTTCCTCTACCACAAATACAATTTTCATTTTCTTTAATACTGCCCCTCTTTCTCTTTCTTATTTCACTCTCACTTCCTCCCTTCCTCTACCACAAATACAATTTTCATTTTCTTTAATACTGCCCCTCTTTCTCTTTCTTCTTTCACTCTCACTTCCTCCCTTCCTCTACCACAAATACAATTTTCATTTTCTTTAATACTGCCCCTCTTTCTCTTTCTTCTTTCACTCTCACTTCCTCCCTTCCTCTACCACAAATACAATTTTCATTTTCTTTAATACTGCCCCTCTTTCTCTTTCTTCTTTCACTCTCACTTCCTCCCTTCCTCTACCACAAATACAATTTTCATTTTCTTTAATACTGCCCCTTTTTCTCTTTCTTCTTTCACTCTCACTTCCTCCCTTCCTCTGCCACAAATACAATTTTCATTTTCTTTAATACTGCCCCTCTTTCTCTTTCTTCTTTCACTCTCACTTCCTCCCTTCCTCTACCTCAAATACAATTTTCATTTTCTTTAATACTGCCCCTCTTTCTCTTTCTTCTTTCACTCTCACTTCCTCCCTTCCTCTACCACAAATACAATTTTCATTTTCTTTAATACTGCCCCTCTTTCTTTCTTCTTTCACTCTCACTTCCTCCCTTCCTCTACCACAAATACAATTTTCATTTTCTTTAATACTGCCCCTCTTTCTCTTTCTTTTTTCACTCTCACTTCCTCCCTTCCTCTACCACAAATACAATTTTCATTTTCTTTAATACTGCCCCTCTTTCTCTTTCTTCTTTCACTCTCACTTCCTCCCTTCCTCTACCACAAATACAATTTTCATTTTCTTTAATACTGCCCCTCTTTCTCTTTCTTCTTTCACTCTCACTTCCTCCCTTCCTCTACCACAAATACAATTTTCATTTTCTTTAATACTGCCCCTCTTTCTCTTTCTTTCACTCCCACTTCCTCCCTTCCTCTACCTCAAATACAATTTTCATTTTCTTTAATACTGCCCCTCTTTCTCTTTCTTCTTTCACTCTCACTTCCTCCCTTCCTCTACCACAAATACAATTTTCATTTTCTTTAATACTGCCCCTCTTTCTCTTTCTTCTTTCACTCTCACTTCCTCCCTTCCTCTACCACAAATACAATTTTCATTTTCTTTAATACTGCCCCTCTTTCTCTTTCTTTCACTCCCACTTCCTCCCTTCCTCTACCTCAAATACAATTTTCATTTTCTTTAATACTGCCCCTCTTTCTCTTTCTTCTTTCACTCTCACTTCCTCCCTTCCTCTACCACAAATACAATTTTCATTTTCTTTAATAATGCCCCTCTTTCTCTTTCTTCTTTCACTCTCACTTCCTCCCTTCCTCTACCACAAATACAATTTTCATTTTCTTTAATACTGCCCCTCTTTCTCTTTCTTCTTTCACTCTCACTTCCTCCCTTCCTCTACCACAAATACAATTTTCATTTTCTTTAATACTGCCCCTCTTTCTCTTTCTTCTTTCACTCTCACTTCCTCCCTTCCTCTACCACAAATACAATTTTCATTTTCTTTAATACTGCCCCTCTTTCTCTTTCTTCTTTCACTCACTTCCTCCCTTCCTCTACCACAAATACAATTTTCATTTTCTTTAATACTGCCCCTCTTTCTCTTTCTTCTTTCACTCCCACTTCCTCCCTTCCTCTACCTCAAATACAATTTTCATTTTCTTTAATACTGCCCCTCTTTCTCTTTCTTCTTTCACTCTCACTTCATCCCTTCCTCTACCACAAATACAATTTTCATTTTCTTTAATACTGCCCCTCTTTCTCTTTTTTCTTTCACTCTCACTTCCTCCCTTCCTCTACCTCAAATACAATTTTCATTTTCTTCAATACTGCCCCTCTTTCTCTTTCTTCTTTCACACTCACTTCCTCCCTTCCTCTACCACAAATACAATTTTCATTTTCTTTAATACTGCCCCTCTTTCTCTTTCTTCTTTCACTCTCACTTCCTCCCTTCCTCTACCACAAATACAATTTTCATTTTCTTTAATACTGCCCCTCTTTCTCTTTCTTCTTTCACTCCCACTTCCTCCCTTCCTCTACCTCAAATACAATTTTCATTTTCTTTAATACTGCCCCTCTTTCTCTTTCTTCTTTCACTCTCACTTCCTCCCTTCCTCTACCTCAAATACAATTTTCATTTTCTTCAATACTGCCCCTCTTTCTCTTTCTTCTTTCACTCTCACTTCCTCCCTTCCTCTACCACAAATACAATTTTCATTTTCTTTAATACTGCCCCTCTTTCTCTTTCTTCTTTCACTCCCACTTCCTCCCTTCCTATACCTCAAATACAATTTTCATTTTCTTTAATACTGCCCCTCTTTCTCTTTCTTCTTTCACTCTCACTTCCTCCCTTCCTCTACCACAAATACAATTTTCATTTTCTTTAATACTGCCCCTCTTTCTCTTTCTTCTTTCACTCTCACTTCCTCCCTTCCTCTACCACAAATACAATTTTCATTTTCTTTAATACTGCCCCTCTTTCTCTTTCTTCTTTCACTCCCACTTCCTCCCTTCCTCTACCACAAATACAATTTTCATTTTCCTTAATACTGCCCCTCTTTCTCTTTCTTCTTTCACTCTCACTTCCTCCCTTCCTCTACCTCAAATACAATTATCATTTTCTTTAATACTGCCCCTCTTTCTCTTTCTTCTTTCATTCTCACTTCCTCCCTTCCTCTACCTCAAATACAATTTTAATTTTCTTTAATACTGCCCCTCTTTCTCTTTCTTCTTTCACTCTCACTTCCTCCCTTCCTCTACCTCAAATACAATTTTCATTTTCTTTAATACTGCCCCTCTTTCTCTTTCTTCTTTCACTCTCACTTCCTCCCTTCCTCTACCTCAAATACAATTTTCATTTTCTTTAATACTGCCCCTCTTTCTCTTTCTTCTTTCACTCCCACTTCCTCCCTTCCTCTACCTCAAATACAATTTTCATTTTCTTTAATACCGCCCCTCTTTCTCTTTCTTCTTTCACTCTCACTTCCTCCCTTCCTCTACCTCAAATACAATTTTCATTTTCTTTAATACTGCCCCTCTTTCTCTTTCTTCTTTCACTCTCACTTCCTCCCTTCCTCTACCTCAAATACAATTTTCATTTTCAAAAAGCTACTGTGGCTTGCTAAAAATGCTGCCAGGATAAAATCATACAAATATGCTTGGGCAAAGAATGGACACATGCTCATGAGGAAAGTAGAGGGTTCTACCGTAATAAAGATGCAGAATGAAGACGATATCAACAAACTGTCATGAACATGAGCGAACAGTTTGATTCGTTTTCTGAATGGAAAGAACACAGAGATCGCGTCTTCACGACTTCATGTTCAAAACCTGTACTTCACCTCGTACATGTAAATATCAGCAGTATAAGAAGGCACTGGGACCAGCTAAATGTCTACTTGTGTCAGTTATTAAAGCATTTAGACGTTGTGGTGTTAACTGTAATAAATGTAAATAAGCCAAAACCTCTCGGGTTTATATTGCAGGGTTTTCAGTCATTCTCGCTCTGTCATTCCTCAGGTAGAGGTGGCGGCGTCTTAGTGTTTATTAAAAATGCATGGTTTGTTGAGGAATTAATTTGCACTTTTATGGCTGCAGAGGTTCTTGCACTTTCTGTTAGTAATCATGATGAGTCTTTTGTGGTTATTACTGTCTACCGTCCGCCTAACTCTGACCTGCAATTCTCAGAGTAATGTTATATTAGCGGGAGACCTTAACATTAACATTTTACAACTAAAAAAAGTGGTGTTGAGGATTATATCAATTTATTAGCTGGTTCTGGCATTGACAATACTATTCGTAGTTACACTCGCGAGGAATTTGCTAGTGCCCGGCTTACTCAGTCTTGTATTGATCACATTGCTGTAACATGCCCAATATTAGACTCAATAGCTGCAGTGATACGAGAAAAAGTGGCACATCATTATTTTCAGGCTCTTTGTATGGTCAGCAGCGAACCTGCAACACCAATGTCAACTTTACGTACAATAACCATTCTAGACGACCGACGTGTAAATGGCATGATCCAAAACTTTGACTGGGAAAGCTTAACAATACATAATCACACCGACGCATATGATTTACTTGTTAAAAATTCAACAAAATTTACTCATGTTCCATGAGAGATGGGAAGCAAAAACTAAGAAACCCAGAAAAAATGTGGATAACAAATGAGATATTCCCATTATCATTTAAAAAAAGCAAGCTTTGGCAACTGTGTAAGAGAAGTCCCTCCGACATTGAGTTACAGAAGCTGTATCGTACAGTTCGTAATAAACTTGCATCAAAGTTAAGATTAGGAAAGCGGCAGTTTTGCTCTGCTGAATTTGCAAAATGCCGCGGTAATATAAAAAAAATGTGGAGACTTCTTCATGACATAATGGGTAAAACTAAGAACAAATCTAGATACTGAATTAACCCGTACTTTTGGCAGTGAAAGTAATCAATCTACGGCAGACTCATTCAGTGAACAGTTTGCTACATCTGTGAATGAATTGAAAGCGCAACCGCAAGTGCCTCCGGCTCCATACACCGGTCCAAACGTACCAAACTCTGCGTACTTACTGACGGTTGATGACACTGAGTTATGGAATATTCTTCAGGTCCTCCCACTGAGCAAACCTCTCGGATACGATAAGATCAGACTACGAGATCTAAGAAATAATTACAGCAAACTAAAAGTTGTGCTCCGGCAAATTCTTAACGGTTGCTTCTCAACAAGGGAAATACCACAAGGTATGCAAATATCTGTTATACGGTCCATCTATAAGTCGGGCAAAAAAACTGACAAGAGAAACTACTGACCAATTGGTATATTGCCTACCATTACAATTTCAATGGAGAAAATCGCATATCAGAGCATGTTGTCGTTTTGTGACCATTTGATATCCTAAATGGCACACAGTATGGTTTCCGGCATGAGACTAGCACTGTAGATCTTCTAGAAGATTCTTGTGACAAAATTAACATGCATATAGATAGAAATGAGATTCTCCTTGGATTCTTTTTAGACTTAATCAAAGCCTTTGATACAGTGGACCACAGCATTCTCTTGCAGAAATTAGAGAAAATTGGATTTCGTGGACCTTACCTAATGTTTTTCTCAAACTATCTTTCAAATCGTCTTCAGGTTGTGAGAGTCAAAGATAATTTCAGCGACTTTAAACCTCTTCTACATGGCGTGCCACAAGGCTCCGTTTTAGGACCTTTCCTTTTTAATATTTATGTCAATGACTTAGCGTATCTTAGACTGAATTCGGTACTTCACCAGTACTCTGATGATACAGCGCTCTTTGTTCCAAATGGTTTGGTTTGGTTTATGGGGTTTAACGTCCCAAAGTGACTCAGGCTATGAGAGACACCGTAGTGGAGGGCTCCGGCAATTTCGACCACCTGGGGTTCTTTAACGTGCACTGACATCACACAGTACACGGGCCTCTAGAATTTCTCCTCCAAAGAAATTCAACCACCGCGACCGGGATCGAACCTGCGTCTTTCGGGTCAGCAGCCGAGCACCATAACCACTGAGCCACCGTGGCGGCCCTTTGTTTCAAATGAGTCATACAATAGGGCTGCAGAGCTGCTACAAATGGATGTTAAAAATGTGTGTGATTGGTTTTCTGGTAACCAGATTTACATTAATAAGCAGAAAATGGCTCTGGTTTGTTTTAGAAATCCGCACAGAAAGGTCATATTAAATGAATCTGTTATTGTGCACGTTACTTTCTGCCCTAGATGTCAATGTGCTTTACTGCCCTTGTCTGAAAGAGTCAAATGTCTAGGCATTGATCTCAACGCCCACATGTCTTGGTCTGCTCATGTTGAGCATCTCATCAAACGACTGCGTGTAACTTCTATGTATCTGTACAGAATAAAATGCAATACTTCTGTTAGGTTGCATCAGCTTGTGTTTAATGCTATAGGAGAGTCTATTTCAAGGTATGGTGTCACTGTTTATGGCTCATGTGCGTTGTCTAGAAGGAGTCAAATCGATAGATTACACAGAATTGCCACAAACATTTTGTATGGCACGTCTAAGGAGGCCTTAGATAGTGCTGAAAGAATGCTCACAGCTGATGTGTACTTCATTCAAGATTTACTTACACATGTAGTAATTAGTAGAAACTACTTTTCTAATAACTTTGAGGGGGACGAGGGGCTTAAAACTGATCTTTTTATTTGTGGCTAGAATCTTATGAAATTTTGAACACAGATGTGATTTCAAAAATGTAGCCATAATTGAGCTGGTGGTCTTAGATCAAAAGTTATCTTGAATTCTAGAGTTTAAGTGGGTAATTTTTTACGCAGCTTTAATGAATTTTCTCATTGCATTTTGTTGCTTTTAATTGCATGAATGCATGAAGCCAGCAAATTCCCATACCTGATGACATTCTTACTTTTTTTGTTTAGGCCACGTATAAATAGATATTTACAATTAGCTTAACGAGTTGCAGTGTAAAATACTGCAACCTTTTGCTCTCGACATAGTGCATCAGGATGACATGCCTTTAGAGAAAAACGAAGAATGTCACCGGGTATGGGAACTCTCTTGCTATCAATTCATGTAAATAAGAGCAACAAAATGCAATGAGAAAGTTTATTAAAGCTGCGTAAGAAATTACCTAATCACATCCTAGAATTTGTAAGATCTAAGACCACCAGCTCAATTATGATTACATATTTGGAACCAGAAGAGAAGAACACATCTGTGCGCAGAATTTCATGAGATTCTAGCCGTACATAGAAAAGTTAGTTTTAAGACCCTCGTTCCCCCTTAAGCTTGCTGTAAACAAACCTAAAATACTAAGCAAAGTAGAGCCGTTTAAACTTCCCGAGATATATACATACACACTATGGAAAAAGGTGCCGAATGTTCTACATCCCCTTTCTTTTTAACCAGCTTCCACCTAAAATACTATCATTGCAGACTCTCAAAGAGGTTAAATCACAAGTAACATCCTGGCTAGTTACATCTAGAACCTTTAAAATGGCACACTGACATAATCGCTCAAAACACTCTGAAGCTCTTGCCGACATGAAGCACGGTTGTTTTTCTTGTTGTTGTTGTATCCTCCTAATCTATGTAATTGACCTATTTTTGCAGTGTGTGCAAGTGTGACTGTTGTTCCTATCAAAATATGTGTTTCTTCTTTTTCTTCTCTTTTATGTTGCAAAGCATGCAATTTTGTCTGTACTGAGTCTGCACTTTGTTTGATTGCCGTGGCCTGCCCACAAGCGCCCTGTCTTGCGCTTCTGCGGGCACACATACTTCCATGTGTAAATACATATGACAAAATAATTATGTATGTATATGTATGCATGTATCAACAGTGCCAGTGAACACAAGGAACCAGCAGAACATTGCCAATGCCAACACATGCAGGGCACATCTTTCACTACCGCCACCTAGCATAAAACATGATTGAGGTGTACACTGGTAAAGGAGGGTAGTTATGCACCTCTGGTTCAGGTGTCCACAGCCATTTCCTTTCCTCAAAAACCAATTTACCAATTTTACTCTCTGCTGTCCAAGCTCCCCCCATGGTTTCGGATGCCCGATGGCTTGCTCACCCGAAAGACATGGGTTCGATCCTGGCCGCGGTGGCTGAATCTCGATGGAGGTGATATTCTAGAGGCCCATGTACTGTGCGATGTCAGAGCAAGTTAAAGAACCCCAGGTAGTAGAAACTTCCGGAGCCATTCACTACGGGGTCTCTCATAGCCCGAGTTGCTTTGGGACATTATACATAAACCCCCAATTGGTTTCGCAGCTTAAAGCGCGACTAAGGTGTCCACTGCTGGTTACAACGGACAACAGCGACATCGCGAAACGCAGAAACGGGAGCCAAAGAGCTGAAAACAGTAGCACATCTCGTTGAAAATGACACTGAAATTATGAGCTCAAGGTATTAACATTTCCCAGGTATATGAAGCACTCATGGAAAAGCACTATCACAGCAGGACTTTGCCAGTCGACAAGACCCTCCAGATTAACACCAAAAGATTAGGTTCCACCCAAGCTCAATCTCTGTTATTTCCGTCCGCAACCATGGGCCATACCTACTGTTAAGTGCCAGGATAAGTCTGTCAACCACTGACAATAAGAACAAAGTCCAAATGAGCAAGGGAAAATCCCACAATGGCCCACACTCTGAAACCTTTGCTTGCAAGCATCGGAATAGGCATAGCTACAGTCCTCAATGCTTACCAACTGCCAGACGCTGTCACAGCCTGAGTCAGCAGAGGTGCAACGTCAAGGTCACCGCCTGGTGGTCGGAAGGCAGCCTTCTTCGGAGACAGACTCCGGAACATGCTGCTGCCGGCATCTTGGGCAAAGCTCGGGAAGGTCTCCTGTGCACACTGAAAGAAACAGCAAATAATGATGACATAACTGCATGGCATCGAAGAATAAGCAGATTACAACACAATCACCTCGCCAGTACGAAAGCCCTGTTACAACTGGACCAGCACCCATCATCCAGTCCCATTTCCCAGAGGGAAAGTGCTTGACGTCCCTGCCTACCTACTACTCATCCGCATCTGTGCCATGTGTGCTAAATAACTTTGACAGCATTTGAGATACCATCAAAATACGGTGCAGATGGAGTGCCTGTACAGTTTTCGAACAGCGCATCTCCTTAAATACTCTAGCACAAAAAAGTATAACATTGGTCCTAGTTTACCAACATCTCCTGCCAAGGTAGCTCTGAAAACCGGGAGAAGTGGTCAAGGAGTTGAACTTGACAACTGGACTCAAGCCTGCCAGATGAAAGTGTGCTGCAAAGACCAGTGCACCTGCTGTATCCCATGCAATCTCTCTGCGGATGAGCAGAGGCTCACTGCATGGAGATTAACTTCATGGAGATTAACATGGAGATTAACATGGAGATCTCCTAGCATGGAGTTAACTTCAGTGAGCTGCATTCTGCCCGCTGGCAACTATGCACTTACCGAACTTTTGCTCAGCACTCTCAGTGCAATCAACGACAGTTCATCCTCATTCAGATTTAGTGCAGAAGTCAAGTATTCCTCCGAGTTCCTTTTCTTCACGTTAGAGTAATGCAAAAAGTTAACCCGTCAAAATGTCACACTGTCTGGCTGCCCACAGCCACAGTAGGTGCATTTGACCTTCCAGACATTCCCACATTTTTTATATAACACCCACCTACCCATGCAGCACTGTCGGGCTAAAGTGACTTTCAAGAACAGTAACACACCTCGTTGAAAATGGCACTGAAATTATGAGCTCAAGGTATTAATCTTCCCCTGGTATATGACGCAGTCATGGGTAAGTACTGTCGCAGGAGGACTTTGCCATTCGACAAGACCCTACAGAATGGCATCAAAAGATTAGCTTCCACCGAAGCCCATTGTTAAGTGCCAGGATCAACCTCTTGACCACTGAAAATAACAAAGTCCCAATGAGCAAGGGGAAACGCCACAACGGCGTAAATTCAGAGCACTTTGCTTGGAAGCATCACACTGAGCAAGGGGAAACCCCATAAAGGAACAAGATTCTGAACACTTTGCTTGCAAGCATCACATCAAGCAGAGCTCCAGTCCTCAATGCTTAGAGACTGCCAGACGCTGTCACAGCATGCGTCACTACAGGTGCAATGTCAAGGTCACTGCCTGGTGGTCGAAAGGCAGCAGTCTTAACAGACAGAGTCCAGGACATGCCGATACTGCGGCCCGCACGTTAGGCAAAGCACGGTCAGGTTTCATGTGCTCACTGAAACAGACAGCCGCAAAGCATGGTGGCACAACTGCATGGCATGAAAGAATGCCCAGATGACACCGGATGAACCACACTAGCACAAAGGCCATGTTTTGCCAAGGAGCCTCAACAAATGAATCGGACAAAGAGCAAAAGGTTGCAATAGGGCAATACTACTGTGACAGTAGAGGGGGCCTGTATCAGGACAAGAACTGCCTTGGAAAGGTACATAACTGAATGGTTATCCACCAATTCATCATGACTTGGTAGGGGAGATCCCACAGGACCCCTTCTTCTACAACACATTCGAAGCGAAACAGCAAGACTGGACAGAGCCTAGCAACTGCTGCTAAGAAGGCTAACAAGTATGGGTAGCATTCTGGAGCTCTCCTAGTAACAATTTCAACATCAGCCCTTAAGAATATAACCGAGCTTAAATCCACTTTCGCCACCGCATTTATGAGCAATAACTGTTCATCCGTTTAAATAGGCCCAGCCAGTAACTTACAGTATATCTAGCAAAACACCTGCAACAAACACAATTTTTTTCAAAACACCACAGCATGTGCAGAAATTAGTGGCAGTCAGATAAGTGATGCATAAAAAATGCCCATGCAACATGAAAGTCTGCTTATGGCACAATGGCATATCATCCAACTTTGTTCACACATAACAGACAAGAAAAATGAACTCAATGACTACGATAACTCTCAAATCTGCATATGCCACATACAACAGTATTTTATCAGTGCAGTATCCAAAAAAATATCAACACAAGCTGAGCAAGGTATGGCATGTGAAAGTTTATACACACATCTAGGAGCATTAGTTCCGTGCAGATTGCATGAGCGGCGAATAGGAACATTCAAGCCCGCCAAGGCTGGCCTGGTTACATCGCTATTCAATCTATCGCAGAGGCAGGCCAAAGGGACTCACACTGCTGTGCTAACGCACATCGATTTGCTCTGGCGGCTCAGGAATCAAAGTTGACCCACAGCCTTATCAAGTTTTTCAGTAATGGAGAGATTAATTTATTTCATGCTGAAGAGCACATCTCGGCTTTAGAAGACCATACCGCAACTGTTGCGTTGCTACACAATGGAACTCCTGACCCCTAACATTTCTACATCACCATCTGCTACACATATGCGTGTCACATACGTGTGTACTCAAGTTACTGTATAGGATCCTTACACGGGAGCCAGGGCTGCACATAGGTCCACCATACGCTCTCCCAAGCACCCAAGTTATGAAGGAAAGCTGCAATTCTTGCATGTAGGAGGCATGCTAGGTGCAGTGGATAGAGTGGGTGCAGGCTTAATCTGCTTATTTTTCGCAATTAAACCTGTGTTATTCTAGCCAAAATGCAGTTGCAGCGCATGACACAGCTTGTTAGCACTGTGTTGGCTGCACCAAGGCCTGTCTCAACTGAACTGCCTCTTCTATTGCTTCTGTTGTGCTGTTGACTGCCATTGAAATGTAAACAAGGTGTAGGCTTAGTCACGAAGCATTAAAGGCTGCTTTTCACGTACCTTGTGAGCATATTGTAGCTTATGTCCCAATAAACTCCAAACTTCAGCAATTTCCCATACCGACCTCCTTGCTCCTCTGTGCCCTTCAATTCTTCAGCATCTACCGCTGCCTTTCCCGACCCATTTCTATTTCAGCAGGTGCAATTTCACTACTGGCAGCTAGTACTTTCAGCTGCGCTCACTGACACAGTGCCTTGTTTGGTTTGTCCTATACAGGCCGGGACAAATGCGGAACAGGACATGTCACACCACATCTGAAGCTGCAGGGGATGGGTTTTCACCACTAGCTGTTTCAGGGCTTTCCCAGCAAGAATGCAACACCACCCACAAATGCACTACTCGTTAAGACTCTGAAGTGCTAGCCGGGAGACTGAGGCCACGAGACTTCGAAGAACAGGGACCAACAATGCTTCTGCAGAAACACATACTCAAAATCAGCACAACCACTGTTGCTGAACAGCACTCTGCCAATACTGCTCGTCAGCGGCTTGACCCTGGATGTCATAAAACAAACAACATGTCACCAGCATCACATCCAAAGGCCTTGTTCTAGAAAAGCACACCATGCAACCAACAACGCACCAAAACACCTGTGTACCAACCTTGTTTTCTGTTGCCAGTGCCCTGCCAATACCACCACAAACATCACCACTCACTTCTCCAATAGCAAAGTACGCATCACCATGCTCGCACACAGTGAAAATGTCAAGCACGCATAATCACTGCAGTGGCATCAGCTAGTGCTGCCCTTTACTGCATCAGTGGATAAGCCCGAGTGATTTTTCATCCATGCCCAGGCCTCGCACTTGACCAGTCCTCTCAAACTGAAACGCACCATGGTGGCTACCTGTTCCACATCTACACCATAGTACACTATATCTAACCCACTAGCAACTAAGCCAACCTACAAAAATACACAACTCCCGCTCACCCAGCATAGCTTTTCTGTAGTCTGCTGCCCAGGGTCTGACTGCTGCACCCATTCGGTCAGCGTTGGCAGCAGCCGAGGTGGTGTCGAACCTTGGTGGCCCCTCTGAGCAGTGTCAGATTGCTTGTCATTTAGTGCTGCAATGCTTCCACCAGCTTTTGGTCCCATTCTTGGGGCATAACTGCGGCGCGAAACATAACTCAGTAAGCAAACAAGGAGGATAACAGCCACTACAATGAGACACTAAGCACTGAGTAACGACAGCACTCACTGTAGGTGCAACCGTGCACAGGGTCCAAAGCAATTGCTCAACGTTAAGTGCACCGAGAAGTAAAGCAGCCGCCTAAATGTGTTGCTTGGAAGTTATTAGCCAACATATTACCGCGAAAACTGCTTCAAGGCAAGCTTACAACTCAAGTCACATTAAAAGCCGAGCACACGCTTCTTCCTGAAGACAAAGCCACGAAAGCCACCCGACGACACAGGCGTGCTGACACTACGCAGCATTCCGCTTGTCAGCACAGCAAAAGGCCAATTTACCAGGAAATATTTTAATAGCAGGGCGACCCCATTCATCGCGAGCAGCGAAAAGTCGCACATCACAAGGGATCAAGTGCAGAGTTCGTCATCACTTGATATACATTCTGGCAGCAAGCGAGTACTGATGATAGCAGCACTGCTATGCGGTTGCACAGCCGCTACCAGCCACACATACTGAGGACCATGTATTTTTAAAGGGACTACAAAAGACAGCAGCCAAAATGGCTCATTCTCTTCCCTGTCTCAACAGGAGCAGCTGAAAAACAGCACCTAGAGAGCAAACACCAGCAACGATCGTGACCTGTAAACCAGAAGACCCATTCTAAGAAGTAACGAAACACCACGAACTTCATATCTCATTTTAACAGAAAGCACAATGCACCGCAACGTCTTTTCTTGACCGCCTACACCAGGCACGAACAAAGTGAGAGGTCTACAGAAGGCAGGAAGCAGCACGATGACTACTCCCGACTTGTCGAAGCATCGTAGTTCAGTGGCAGTTCTCATTCAGCTTGTTAACGAGAAACCTGCATGATACAGCACCCGGCAGTACCTACAGTTGTAGCAGCGAGGTTGCTCAGAAGGAAAAATATACGATGTACTGAACAGCAGGTACAAATGCTAACCACAGCCACTTGCTTGCCTCGTCCAAACAGACAAGCCGCAGCACACATACAAACCGGGATGCTAAAATTCCACCACAGTGAACTACACAAGAAGAAGCAAACAAAAACTTACCTACTTGTTCCTGCCAGTCCACACTGGAACGAGAACTCATCTGTGGAAAACAGAACGCTTCGCAGTGCATTCTGTCAGTACTGCAACTGCTCTTTCTTGGGCTCGTTTGATTAAATTTTAAAGGCAATTCTGTTCTGCCGGCAGGTGGGGAAAATTTCTGAATTTTTGGGCCTGATTCTCGACGTCAGCTTCGCCTGCCGGCGCCATGTGCCCATGGCGTCAATCATTTATCACGTGTTTCAAACTCTGCCGCGAAATCAGGCCTCTGGGATTGGATTTCAGCAGCACAGCCCACTGGGAGCTTACTCACGGAAATAGTAGAGATAACAAATTTTTTGCTTGAAAGTTTTCTTCTTTCAAACGATGCGTTAGACATTCGTACATGGAGCATGACATGAAGCATCTCGTGATATTCGCTAGGACCATTAAATAATTTTTTCTTAACGCTGTTTCGGTTTCGGTTTCATCAAGTGATTGGTGATTGTGGCGCGAAGTTGGACTTCCCGCGAGGCACGCAAAACCGGCAATATAATTGCTGATACGTCGTTTGTTGTAATTCTATCCCTTGAAACAGGCTTGTTTAAGTTCTGTAGTTCGTTAAAACTACGTATCAGCTTTTAAATTGCAGTTATGCTTCTTGCCTACAAGTCCCTGGTTCGAACAAAACTGGAATATGCATTTGGAGCCCTAACCAAATCTATTCGTTAACATCACCAGAATCGCTACAGAACCAAACCACTAGATTCATTCATTCATGCTATTCATGTGATATCAGCATATCTCATCTTTGAAGGCTGAGTTCAGCTAATTAACATATATCTTGCCTGTCGTCGTCGTATCGCCAGTATGTGCTTATTTCATAAGTTTTTTTACAGCTCATTGCGTATTCCACCCTACATTAGCCCTCCAGCACGCATTTCACTCCGCCTTGGCCATCCCATGCAGTTTCCCATCCACAGGCTCATCCCACAACGTTTGCTGCGTCATTCTTTCCTCGCTCAGTCAGACTGGAACGACCTTCCACACGACGTCACCCACCTGTCCATCCTCATTTTCGAATTGTGTAACTGCCATATTTAACGAATAATCAATATCTATAGAATCAATATATGTACCCACCCCTTATGGTCTTTAGTGAAGTGAAGTTTTTCCATGGACTTCTTTCCTCAGTTTTTCTGTGCCTGAGCACTTGACCTAAAGTTGAACATACGTCGCAATCATCTTTCGGTTGATTAAACCACAACAGTATGAGAGAAGAAAATCAATTTTAAATTGTTTAGCGGCCGTAGCCGAATACTATGCAGGGATCCATGTAGGGTGTCCCAGCTAACTTGGACCAAGATTTTAAAAAAACCTAAGCGTTCTTCAGAACTGAAATTGCGTGGATGTTGTTAGGGTTTATCTAAGGTTACACCATTTTTTTTTCACTTGTCCTATTTGAATAATTAGTCGACATAAATAAATTAACTTTTCAAATATAGCTTCCCTCACCGCCACCTCCCGTCTTTCGCTTCCTTCGAGGCGGGCCCTAGGCGCTCTCGTAATGGTACACCACTTGCTTCTTCTGAACTATTCTAGTAGATACCGCGCGGCATAAGGTAGCGCTTTTTGGCAAGCGAACTAGCTATATGTGCCGGTTGGCCGGCCCCCGTGCTGCTGACCTTCGTGCACTTTTTGCTTTTCTAAGCAAGTGGTTTTCCCCCTCACCACCTTCGTTATACTTCTCCCGTCCCGCAGCGGCGCTTCAAAGCCCTTCCCAACGGCTGCAGCCACCCTCGGCGTCCCTTTCCATAGTCGAGCCTGCCATCGAGCGCATCGCCTTTGGGAGCTAGCTGCTGCTACACATGTGTAGCGGCAGCATAAGTGCGAGCTTGCTTGCTTTCTTTCTGTTTCGTATTTCGCCTATCATAGAAACTTCTAAAACGAAGCAGCGCTCGCGCGCGGGGTGCGGGCGCTCGCTGTCGCGCCCGAGGCGCCTGCCGCCAAATGCGCCTGCGCCTAGGCGGTCAAGAACGATTATTAGCGGCTTTGTAATTCAGGAACACGCGTCTGTACAGGCTACAGGCGCGCGCGCACGCACACACACATTTTGCTCCAGACGCAGCAAGATTAGCAGCATTGGAAACATTGGACTGACAATTTTGTAACAAAGACTGACGTAAACAAACAAGTTCAAACGCGCTGCGTAGAAGCGGAAGACTTTTCACCACTCCCTCCGCCTTTCCTCTCGAGACCGCAGTTAGGAAAAGAAAAGTAAAAAAAAAACACACAAATGCGAACGCAAGGACGTTACGTAATTGCAAAGTGTGTGGAGTGTCATATGACAGGCTAGGACGGAGCGGTGGGACCGTGGCCTCCGCGATAGAGCAACGAATAGCGGCGCGCATCCGGAGCCGATCACAGAGGCCACGGAGAAACAAAGTTGACATTCGTTTTTCTCGTCAGATGGCGCAACCGTATCACATCGTGCGTGTACAAACTTTCGGTTGGCGAACACGATGTCGTGCGTATACAATCACTCAAAAGAGTAGGTAAGCTTTTGTTTGCTTCTTCTTGTATAGTTCACTGTGGTAGAATTTTAGCGTCCCGGTTTGTATGTGTGCTGCGGCTTGTTTGTTTGGACGAGGCAAGCAAGTGGCTGTGGTTAGCATTTGTACCTGCTGTTCAGTACTTCGTATATTTTTCCTTCTGAGCAAGCTCACTGCTACAACTGTAGGTACTGCCGGGTGCTGTACCATGCAGGTTTCTCGTTAACAAGCTGAATGAGAACTGCCACTGAACTGCGATGCTTGGACAGGTCGGGAGTAGTCATCGTGCTGCTTCCTGCCTTCTGTAGACCTCTCACTTTGTTCGTGCCTGGTGTAGGCGGTCAAGAAAAGACGTTGCGGTGCATTGTGCTTTCTGTTAAAATGAGAAATGAGGTTCGTGGTGTTTCGTTACTTCTTAGAATGGGTCTTGTGGTTTACAGGTCACGATCGTTGCTGGTGTTTGCTCTCTAGGTGCTATGTTTCAGCTGCTCCTGTTGAGCCAGGGAAGAGAATGAGCCATTTTGGCTGCTGTCTTTTGTAGTCCCTTTAAAAATACATGGTCCTCAGCATGTGTGGCTGGTAGCGGCTGTGCAACCGCATAGCAGTGCTGCTATCATCAGTACTCGCTTGCTGCCAGAATGTATATCAAGTGATGACGAACTCTGCACTTGATCCCTTGTGATGTGCGACTTTTCGCTGCTCGCGTTGAATGGGGTCGCCCTGCAATCAAAATATTTCTTGGTAAATTGGCCTTTTGCTGTGCAGACAAGCGGAATGCTGCGTAGTGTCAGCACGCCTGTGTCATCGGGTGGCTTTCGTGGCTTTGTCTTCAGGAAGAAGCGTGTGCTTGGCTTTTAATGTGACTTGAGTTGTAAGCTTGCCTTGAAGCAGTTTTCGCGGTAATATATTGGCTAATAACTTCCAAGCAACACATTTAGGCGGCTGCTTTACTTCTCGGTGCATTTAACGTTGAGCAATTGCTTTGGACCCTGTGCACGGCTGCACCTACAGTGAGTGCCGTAGTTATTCAGTGCTTAGTGTCTCAGTGTACTGGCTGTTATCCTCCTTGTTTGCTGAGTGAGTTATGTTTCGCGCCGCAGTTATGCCCCAAGAATGGGACCAAAAGCTGGTGGAGGCATCGCAGCACTAAGTGACAAGCAATCTGACACTGTGCTCAGAGGGGCCACCAAGGTTCGACACCACCTCGGCTGCTGCCGACGCTGACCGAATGGGTGCAGCAGTCAGACTCTGGGCAGCAGAGTACAGGTAAGCTATGCTGGGTGAGCGGGAGTTGTGCGATTTTGCAGGTTGGCTTAGTTGCTAATGGGTTAGGTATGATGTATTATGTGGAACAGGTAGCCACCATGGTGAGTTTCAATTTGAGAGGACTGGTCAAATGCGAGGCCTGGGCATGGATGAAAAATCACTTGGGCTTATCCACTGATGCAGCAAAGGGCAGCACTGGCTGATGCCACTGCAGTGATTATGCGTACTTGACATTTTCACTGTATGCGAGCATGATGATGCCTACTTTGCTATTGGAGAAATGAGTGGTGATGTTTGTGGTGGTCTTGGCAGTGCACTGACAACAGAAAACAAGGTCGGTACACAGGTGTTTTGGTGCGTTGTTGGTTGCATAGTGTGCTTTTCTAGAACAAGGCCCTTGAATGTGATGCTGGTGACATGTTGTCTGTTTTATGACATCCAGGGTCAAGCCGCTGACGAGCAGTATTGGCAGAGTGCTGTTCAGCAACAGTGGTTGTGCTGAATTTGAGTATGTGTTTCTGCAGAAGCATTGTTGGTCCCTGATCTCGGAAGTCTTGCGGCCTCAGTCTCCCGACTGGCGCTTCAGAGTCTTAACGAGTAGTGCATTTGTGGGTGGTGTTGCATTCTTGCTGGGAAAGCCCTGAGACAGCTAGTGGTGAAAACCCATCCTCTGCAGCTTCAGATGTGGTGTGACATATCCCGTTCCTCATTTGTTCTGGCCTGTATAGGACAAACCAAAGAAGGCACTGTGTCAGTGAGCGAAGCTGAAAGTACTAGCTGCCAGCAGTGAAATTGCACCTGCTGAAATAGAAATGGGTCGGGAAAGGCAGCGGTAGATGCTGAAGAATTGAATGGCACAGAGGAGCAAGGAGGTCGGTATGGGAAATTGCTGAAGTTTAGAGTTTGTTTGGAGATATGCTACAATATGCCCACAAGGTACGTGAAAAGGAGCCTTCAATGCTTCGTGACTAAGCCTACACCTCGTTTACATTTCAGTGGCAGTCAACAGAACAACAGAAGCAATAGAAGAGGCAGTTTGATAGTGCTTTTGCGTGACAGGTAAAGAACACCACCCAGCTGATAGCTGAAGTCACACAAATGAAGGGCAGTGTTTCTCCATTCTGGGCCAATAGAGCAGATGACGAACAGGCCAGGTGTTCAGTCCAACACGAGCAGCTCTCAAAATCTGTCACAAAAGTAGCCGCACAAGGAAGCAACTGCTGGGCTCTGTGCACTGACCAGTTTTATGATCCCCAGACCATTAGCAACAAGGCAGTAAGGGTATGCGCTGAGCCAGAGTGAGACCCCTTTGAGCTTTCTCAGGGAGACTACATTCTTGGGTTTTGGGAACCTGACAGCGATTAGAGACTGGGAACAGTTGCTCCTGCCATTTTTAAAGCAAGGCTGGCTATCTTCTGCTGCTGGGCCTAAGTGGGAGGATCTTGTACACTTAGTTACAGTATAGGCTCCCTGTGGGAGCCAGAGTTACCCATCTGTTTGCCTTGTGCCGCTCGCACCTCTATTGGCCAAAAGCGATCACGTGGTTCAAGAGCATCCAGGCATTGTGGAGAAGGCAACACCTTCACTTCGTATAGTTCTAAACTGCTACAGATAGCCGCCGTGGTGGCTCAGTGGTTACGGCGCTCAGCTGCTGATCCGAAAAACGCTGGTTCGATCCTGGCCGCTGCAGTTGAGTTTCGATGGAGGCGAAATTCTAGAGGCCCGTGTACTGTGCGATGTCAGTGCACGTTAAAGAAGCTCAGGTGGTCGAAATTTCCGGAGCCCTTCACTACGGCGTCCCTCAGCCCGAGTCGCTTTGGGACGTTAAACCCCCATAAACCAGTTCATTGGTTCACCTACTCTTCTCGTGCTCTGCGGCATTTCATTTCGTCTGAGTGCACGTGGCCATTGGAAAGTGATTTGTGTATCAAGAACATGCAGTTTTATGACGAGTATTCTCTAATTGTTAAAGAAAAGTGCTTGTGACTTTTGGCATTTACAGCAGATGGTGCCACCCATCCATATTGCAAGTGTTTTATTCGTAACTCATTGAGACAGACCTTGGTGCAGCCAACACACTGCTAACAAGCTGTGTCATGCACTGCAGCTGCATTTTGGCTAGAATAACGCAAGTTTAATCACAAAAAATAAGCACATTAAGCCTGCACTCACTCTATCCACTGCACCTAGCATGCCTCCTACATGCAGGAGTTGCAGCTTTCCCTCATAACTTGGGTGCTCGGGAGAGCGTATGGTGGACCTATGTGCAGCCCTGGCTCCCGTGTTAGGATCCTATACAGTAACTTGAGTACACACGTTTGTGACACGCATATGTGTAGCAGATGGTGATGTAGAAATGTTAGGGGTCAGGAATTCCATTGTGTACCTACGCAACAGTTGCGGTATGGTCTTCTAAAGCCGAGATGTGCTCTTCAGCATGAAAAAAATAATTTCTCCATTACTGAAAAACTTGATAAGGCTGCTGGTCAACTTTGATTCCTAAGTTGCCAGAGAAACTCGATGTGCGTTAGCACAGCAGCGTGAGTCCCTTTGGCCTGCCTCTGCGATAGATTGAATAGCGATGTAACCAGGCCAGCCTTGGCGGGCTTGAATGTTTCTATTCACCGCTCATGCAATCTGCACGGAACTAATGCTGCCAGATGTGTGTATAAACTTTCACATGCCATACCTTGCTCAGCTTGTGTTGAGATTTTTTTTTGGATACTGCAGTGTTAAAATACTGTTGTATGTGGCATATGCAGATTTCAGAGTTATCGTAGTCATTGAGTTCATTTTTCTTGTCTGTTATGTGTGAACAAAAGTACTGTATTTACACAATTGCAAGCCGACGCCTCCCCACCCCCACAATCTTTATTTTAGCAGTTTTTGCTGAACTGACTACTAGTCCTCACTAGTGCTGCTGCCGTCGCAGATGCTGCGGACCCACAGCACGTAAAACGACATCGCGTGAAACAGCCACACACAGTTTTCAGGGATGCTCACTTTAAACGTCTGTTTGGAAAGCTTCATCAGCCGGAAACCTTCCTGACTTAGGACCCCGAAAACCGCGACGATAGGAGTCTCATACGAAAATTTAGGCACGCCGCAGTCGCAATTGCCGCACTTCTCGTCCACATTGAATTTCCGGCCTACCGCACGCTTGCCGTGTTCGAGATCTAACTACCAGCCGTGTAGCTATTAGGGCGCTTGTCCGTCGTGCTAAACCAGCAACGCTCGGCGGCAGCGCAAGAAAGCCACATCTGCGATGAACTAACACGCTACGACAGAAACCGACCCTTTGACAGCCATAAAAAAACTGGAGCTGGTGATGCTGATGTCGATAAGGATAACGAAAGCTCGCGGCGGACGAAAAAGTTGATGATGATGATAAGCTTGACCTTGGACGCCATCCGTGGGCGGCACCTGGAAGCTCCTTTGCGCGTGCACGGCCGCCTCGATCATGCGCGCTCCTCCGCGACTAAGCGCGCGTTGCTTGCAGCCGGAGCTGATCGCGGAGGCCATGGCGCGTGCATTTTGAAGGCTATTCCCGCATGGATCGTGGAAAGTTTGGGTGCGGCCCTTACAGGGATTTTCTAAAAAAATTATTTCCTTCAGGAAAATAGGATGCGGCCCGTTCACGGGTGCGTTTATGCGGTATGTTCGATTTTGCGAGTCGAAAAATTTCCGGCAATTTTACCCCGCGTAACAGGCGCAGCCCGAACTTTGAGCCGGATTTTCAAAAAAAAGTGCACCTATGTATTATGCGAGCAAATACAGTAAGTTTTTTTGCTTCTTCTTGTATAGTTCACTGTGGTGGAATTTTAGCGTCCCGGTTTGTATGTGTGCTGCGGCTTGTCTGTTTGGACGAGGCAAGCAAGTGGCTGTGGTTAGCATTTGTACCTGCTGTTCAGTACATCGTATATTTTTCCTTCTGAGCAACCTCACTGCTACAACTGTAGGTACTGCCGGGTGCTGTATCATGCAGGTTTCTCGTTAACAAGCTGAATGAGAACTGCCACTGAACTGCGATGCTTCGACAAGTCGGGAGTAGTCATCGTGCTGCTTCCTGCCTTCTGTAGACCTCTCACTTTGTTCGTGCCTGGTGTAGCTTATGATTGGTGGCGAGACTTGTCAAGAAGGCTTGACGTTGCGGTGCTTTGTGCTTTCTGTTAAAATGAGAAATGAAGTTCGTGGTGTTTCGTTACTTCTTAGAATGGGTCTTGTGGTTTACAGGTCACGATCGTTGCTGGTGTTTGCTCTCTAGGTGCTGTTTTTCAGCTGCTCCTGTTGAGACAGGGAAGAGAATGAGCCATTTTGGCTGCTGTCTTTTGTAGTCCCTTTAAAAATACATGGTCCTCAGCATGTGTGGCTGGTAGCGGCTGTGCAACCTCATAGCAGTGCTGCTATCATCAGTACTCGCTTGCTGCCAGAATGTATATCAAGTGATGACAAAATCTGCACTTGATCTCTTGTGATGTGCGACTTTTCGCTGCTCGCGAAGAATGGGGTCGCCCTGCAATTAAAATATTTCTTGGTAAATTGGCCTTTTGCTGTGCAGACAAGCGGAATGCTGCGTAGTGTCAGCACGGCTGTGGCGTCGGGTGGCTTTGGTTGCTTTGTCTTCGGGAAGAAGCGTGTGCTCGGCTTTTAATGTGACTTTTGAGTTGCAAGCTTGCCTTGAAGCAGTTTTCGCGGTAATATGTTGGCTAATAACTTCCAAGCAACACATTTAGGCGGCTCCTTTACTTCTCGGTGCACTTAACGTTGAGCAATTGCTTTGGACCCTGTGCACGGCTGCACCTACAGTGAGTGCCGTAGTTATTCAGTGCTTAGTGTCTCAGTGTACTGGCTGTTATCCTCCTTGTTTGCTTACTGAGTTATGTTTCGCGCCGCAGTTATGCCCCAAGAATGGGACCAAAAGCTGGCGGAGGCATCGCAGCACTAAGTGACAAGCAATCTGACACTGTGCTCAGAGGGGCCACCAAGGTTCGACACCACCAGAGCTGCTGCCAACGCTGACCGAATGGGTGCAGCAGTCAGACTCTGGGCAGCAGACTACAGAAAAGCTATGCTGGGTGAGCGGGAGTTGTGCGATTTTGCAGGTTGGCTTAGTTGCTAATGGGTTAGGTATGGTGTATTATGGTGTAGATGTGGAACAGGTAGCCACCATGGTGAGTTTCAATTTGAGAGAACTGGTCAAGTGCAAGGCCTGGGCATGGATGAAAAACCGCTCTGGCTTATCCACTGATGCAGCAGAGGGCAACACTAGCTGATGCCACTGCAGTGATTATGCGTACTTGACATTTTGACTGTGTGCAAGCATGGTGATGCGTACTTTGCTATTGGAGAAGTGAGTGGTGATGTTTGTGGTGGTCTTGGCAGTGCACTCACAACAGAAAACAAGGTCGGTACAGGTGTTTTGGTGCATTGCTGGTTGCATGGTGTGCTTTTCTAGAACAGGGCCTTCGAATGGGATGCTGGTGACGTGTTGTTTGTTTTATGACATCCAGGGTCAAGCCGCTGACGAGCAGTATTGGCAGAGTGCGGTTCAGCAACAGTGGTTGTGCTGAATTTGAGTATGTGTTTCTGCAGAAGCATTGTTGGTCCCTGATCTCGGAAGTCTTGCGGCCTCAGTCTCCCGACTAGCACTTCAGCGTCTTAACGAGTAGTGCATTTTTGGGTGGTGTTGCATTCTTGCTGGGAAAGCGTTGAAACAGCTGGTGGTGAAAACCCATCCTCTGCAGCTTCAGATGCGGTGTGACATATCCTGTTCCGCATTTGTCCTGGCCTGTATAGGACGGACCAAAGAAGGCACTGTGTCAGTGAGCGAAGCTGAAAGTACTAGCTGCCAGTAGTGAAATTGCACCTGCTGAAATAGAAATCGGTCGGGAAAGGCCGTGGTAGATGCTGAAGAATTGAATGACACAGAGGAGCAAGGAGGTCGGTATGGGAAATTGCTGAAGTTTGGAGTTTATTGTGACATAAGCTACAATATGCCCACTAGGTACGTGAAAAGGAGCCTTTAATGCTTCGTGACTAAGCCTACACCTCGTTTACATTTCAGTGGCAGTCAACAGAACAACAGAAGCTATAGAAGAGGCAGTTCGATAGTGCTTTTGCGTGACAGGTAAAGAACACCACCCAGCTGATAGCTGAAGTCACACAAATGAAGGGCAGTGTTTCTCCATTCTGGGCCAATAGAGCAGATGACGAACAGTCCAGGTGTTTAGTCCAACATGAACAGCTCTCAATAGCTGTCGCAAAAGTAGCCGCACAAGGAAGCAACTGCTGGGCTCTGTGCACTGACCAGTTTTATGATCCCCAGGCCATTAGCAACAAGGCAGTAAGGGTATGCGCTGAGCCAGAGTGAGGCCCCTTTGAGCTTTCTCAGCGAGACTGCATTCTTGGGTTTTGGGAACGTGACAGCGATTAGAGACTGGGAACAGTTGCTGGTGCCATTTTTAAAGCAAGGTGGGCTATCTTCTGCTGCTGGGCCTAAGTGGGAGGATCTTGTACACTTAGTTACAGTATAGGCTCCCTGTGGGAGCCAGAGTTACGCATCTGTTTTCCTTGTGCCGCTCGCACCTCTATTGGCCAAAAGCAATCACGTGGTTCAAGAGCATCCAAGCAATGTGGAGAAGGCAACACCTTCACTTCGTATATAGTTCTAAACTGGTACAGATACCGTATAAACGCGTGTAAGGGCCGCACTTTTTTTTCCAGATTCGGGAGCCAATTTTCGGGGTGCGGCCCATACACGCGATTTAGAAAAAAAAAATTTTGTTTCAGCAAAAACAGCAATCAGGGAATGAACGGCATTTATTCTACGTTCAGTCGACACTCGCGGAGTATTTCGACTCTGAGCTGGTGTTGTGCTCTGGTGCACGCTCATCCCAATGAAGCCGCGCAGCATGTCCGCTGTCAACGCGTAGCCGTTGTTCCGCATTTCCATCACTAGCAGAGCAGTTCGGGAAACTCACACGGCTCGCCTCGGAAAGCGCTTTTTTTGCAGCTTGTGTTTCTCAATGCACCCTTTTGATTGCACGGTCATCGGACGCACTTCTCGGCCACGTCGAGTTCCCTGTCCTCCGCACGCTTGCCGCGTTCGAGAGCTAACTCCCAGCCGTGTAGCTGATAAGGTGCTTGCCCATCGTGCTAAAACTGCATTACTCAGCGGCAGCACGCGAAAGCCACAACTACGGCGAACGCGCTAATCCGCCATAAAAGACTGGAGCTGGCGATACTGATGCTGATTAGATAGCGGGAAGTCGGGGGGGGAGAAAAAAATCGATGATGATGATGATGGCTGCGGCCTCGGGCGCTATCCATGGACGGTTTTTGGAAGCTCTTATGCGCGTGCTTGGCCTCCGCGATCGAGTGCACCGTTGTTCGCAGCCGGAGCCGATCGCGGAGGCCACGGCGCGTGCATTTAGAAGGCTATTCCCGCCTGGGTCATGGAAAGTTCGGGTGCGGCCCTTACACGGATTTATTTTTTTTTAAACATTTCCTTCGGGAAAACGGGGTGCGGCCCATACTAGAGCTGTGCACGGGCTCGGGCCGGCCCGAAAGCCCGTACCCGGCCCGGCCCGCGGGCCGGGCTCGGGCCTTGCGGAACTCTATTCACCCGGGCCCGGGCCGGGCTCGGGCCACGGTATATTTGTCTCGGACGGGCCGGCCGGGCTTCGCGATAGCTCCTGCGTGGCTCCAGACCCCTTGCTCAGAGTTTGAGCTATTACAGTTTTGGAGAAGCAAGGCAGCGACGTACCCAAAGCTTTCTCTGCTTGCCAAGAAAGTGTTAGCCATTCCGGCTACCAGTTCAAGCAGCGAGAGAAATTTCAGCGCTGCCGGGTTCATTATGCAGGAGCGCCGCACTTGCCTCAAGCCGTCATCAATGAACGTTTTGTTGTTTTTACATAATAACTTGGAGTGATAACTCTCTACATGCGCCGTGTTTGCATATACTCACTAATTTTCATCTAGACCATGAGAGCCGAGCATTTTAAAAACACTGAAATAGACTGATTTTCCTTAAATTATCTCTTTCTGTTTCGTCGTCACTTTAATTTCAGTTTTGCAGGTCGGGCCGGGCCCGGGCCGGGCCTTAACTCGGGCCGGGCCCGGGCGGGCTTAGGTTTCTTCAGTGTCGGGCCGGGCCGGGCCTCCGTCAGTAGTGCAGGGCTCGGGCCGGGCGCGGGCTGAAATTTGCGGCCCGTGCACAGCTCTAGCCCATACACGGGTGCGGCCCTTACACGCGTTTATACGGTAGCTGCCGTGGTGGCTCAGTGGTTATGGCGCTCAGCTGCTGATCCAAAAGACACTGGTTCGATCCTGGCCGCGGCAGTTGAGTTTCGATGGAGGCGAAATTCTAGAGGCCCGTGTACTGTGCGATGTCAGTGCACGTTAAAGAAGCTCAGGTGGTCGAAATTTCCGGAGCCCTTCACTACGGCGTCCCTCAGCCCGAGTCGCTTTGGGACGTTAAACCCCCATAAACCAGTTCATTGATTCACCTACACTTCTCGTCCTGTGCGGCATTTCATTTTGTCTGAGTGCACGTGGCCATTGAAAAGTAATTTGTGTATCAAGAACATGCAGTTTTATGACAAGTATTCTCGAATTGTTAAAGAAAAGTGCTTGTGACTTTCGGCATTTACAACAGATGGTGCCACTCATCCATATGGCAAGTGTTTTATTCGTAACTCATTGAGACAGACCTTGGTGCAGCCAACACACTGCTAACATGCTGTGTCATGCACTGCAGCTGCATTTTGGCTAGAATAACGCAAGTTTAACTGCGAAAAATAAGCAGATTAAGCCTGCACTCACTCTATCCACTGCACCAAGCATGCCTCCTACATGCAGGAGTTGCAGCTTTCCCTCATAACTTGGGTGCTTGGGAGAGCGTATGGTGGACCTATGTGCAGCCCTGGCTCCCGTGTACGGATCCTATATAGTAACTTGAGTACACACGCATGTGACACGCATATGTGTAGCAGATGGTGATGTAGAAATGTTAGGGGTCAGGAATTCCATTGTATAGGAACGCAACAGTTGCGGTATGGTCTTCTAAAGCCGAGATGTGCTCTTCAGCATGAAATAAATTAATCTCTTCATTACTGAAAAACTTGATAAGGCTGTGGGTGAACTTTGATTCCTGAGCCGCCAGAGCAAATCGATGTGCGTTAGCACACCAACGTGAGTCCCTTTGGCCTGCCTCTGCAATAGATTGAATAGCGATGTAACCAGGCCAGCCTTGGCGGGCTTGAATGTTCCTGTTCACCGCACGTGCAATCTGCACGGAACTAATGCTGCCAGATGTGTGTATAAACTTTCACATGCCATACCTTGCTCAGCTTGTGTTGATATTTTTTTGGATACTGCACTGCTAGAATACTCTTGTATGTGGGGTATGCAGACTTGAGAGTTATCGTAGTCATTGAGTTCATTTTTCTTGTCTGTTATGTGTGAACAAAGTTGGATGATATGCCATTGTGCCATAAGCAGACTTTCATGTTGCCATGGGCATTTTTTATGCATGGCTTATCTGACTGCCGCTAATTTCTGCACATGCTGTGGTGCTTTGAAAAAATTTGTGATTGTTGCCGATGCTTTGCTAGATATACTGTAAGTTACTGGCTGGCCCTATTTAAATGGATGAACAGTTATTGCTCATAAATGTAGCGGCGAAAGTGGATTTTAGCTCGGTTATCTTCTTAAGGGCCGCTGTTGAAATTGTTACCGGGAGAGCTGCAGAATGCTATCCATACTTGTTAGCTTTCTTAGCAGCAGTTGCTAGGCTCCGTCCAGTCTTGCTGTTTCGCTTCGAATGTGTTGTCGAAGAAGGGGTCCTGTGCGATCTCCCCTACCAAGTCACGATGAATTGGTGGATAACCATTGAGTTGTGTGCCTTTCCAAGGCAGTTCTTGTCCTGATACAGGCCCTCTCTACTGTCACAGTAGTATTGCCCTATTGCAACTTCTTGCTCTTTGTCCGATTCATTTGTTGAGGATCCTTGGCAAAACATGGCCTTTGTGCTAGTGTGGTTCATCCGGTGTCATCTGGGCATTCTTTCATGCCATGCAGTTGTGCCACCATGCTTTGCGGCTGTCTGTTTCAGTGAGCACATGAAACCTGACCGTGCTTTGCCTAACGTGCGGGCCGCAGTATCGGCATGTCGTGGACTCTGTCTGAGAAGACTGCTGCCTTCCGACCACCAGGCCATGACCTTGACATTGCACCTGTGCTGACGCATGCTGTGACAACGTCTGGCAGTCGGTAAGCGTTGAGGGCTGGAGCTCTGCTTGATGTGATGATTGCAAGCAAAGTGTTCAGAATGTTGTTCCTTTATGGGGTTTCCGCTTGCTCCATGTGCTGCTTACAAGCAAAGTGCTCTGAATTTAAGCCGCTGTGGCGTTTCCCCTTGATCATTTCGACTTTGTTATTTTCAGTGGTCAAGAGGGTGATCCTGGCACTTAACAATCGGCTTGGGTGGAACCTAATCTTTTGATGTGACTCTGGAGGGTCTTGTCGAATGGCAAAGTTCTGCCGCGACACTGCTTACCCATCACTGTTTCACATACCAGGGGAAGATTAATACCTTGAGCTCATAATTTCAGTGTCATTTTCAACGAGGTGTGCTACTGTTTTTTAAAGTCACTTTAGCTCGACAGTGCTGCATGGGTAGGTGGGTGTTATATAAGGAATCTGGGAATTTCTGGAAGGTCCAATGCACCTATCCAGAAGAGAATAATCTAACTGTGGCTGTGGGCAGCTAGATAGTGTGACATTTTGTTGCATTACCGTATAAACGCTTGTAAGGGCCGCACTTTTTTTTCTACATTCGAGGTCCAATTTTCGGGGTGCGGCCCATACACGTGATTTGTGAAAAAAATTTTTTTTTATTATTGAAAACACACCAGTCAGGGAATGAACGGCATTTATTCTGTGTCCAATCGTCACTCTCCGAGTATTTCGACTCTGAGCTGGAGCTGTGCTCTGGTGCATGCTCATCCCAAAAGAAGCCGTGCACCATGTCCGCTGCCAGTGCGTAGCCGTTGTTCCGCACTTCCATCACATAAGGGAGCAGCTCTTCTTCCATTTCGGGAAACTCGCACGGCTTGCCTGTGAAAGCGGGCTTTTTGCAGCTTGTGTTTCTCAATGCATCCTTCTGGTTGCACCATCATCGGACGCACTCCTCGGCCACGTCAAATTTCCTGCCCGCCGCACGCTTGCGTGTTCGAGAGCTCACTCCCAGCCGTGTAGCTGATAAGGCGCTTGCCCATCGGGCTAAAACTGCAAAGCTCGGTGGCAGCACGCGAAAGCTACAACTACTACAACAACCACAACTACGGCGAGCACGCTAACACACCACAAAAACAAAAGGCTGGAGCTGGCGATGCTGATGTCCGTGTGGATGGCGGGAGGCGGCGGAGAAGAAAGTTTACGATGATGATGATGACCGCGGCCTCGGGCGCCATCCATGAACGGCACTTGGAAGCTCCTGTGCACGTACGCGGCCTCCGCGATCAATTGCACTTTTGCTCGCAGCCGTAGCTGATCGTGGAGGCCGCGGCGCGTGCATTTAGAAGGCTATTCCCACCTGGGTCGTGGAAAGTTCGGGTGGGGCCCTTACACGGATTTACTTTTTTTTAAACATTTCCTTTGGGAAAATGGGGTGCGGCCCATACACGGGTGTGGCCCTTACACGTGTTTATACGGCAACTCTTTACATTACTTTGAAGTGAAGAAAAGAAACTCAGGGAGATATACTTGACATGTGCACTAAATCTGAATGAGAATGTACTGTTGTTGATTGCATTGAGAGTGCTGAGTAAGAGATCGTTAAATGCATAGTTTGCCAGCTTGCAGAATGGAGCCCTCTGAAGTTAATCTCCATGCTCCTCTGCAGTGAGCCTCGGCTCATCCACAGAGAGATTGCATGGGATACAGCAGCTGCACCAGTCTTCGCTTGACACCTTGATCTAGCAGGCTTGAGTCCAGTTGTGAAGTTCAACTGCTTGACCACTTCTCCCAGTTTTCAGAGCTACCTTGGCAGAAGGTGTTGGTAAACTAGGAGCAATGTTTTACTTTGTGGTGCTGGACTATGTAAGGAGATGCGCTGTTCACAGGCTGTACAGGCACTCCATCTGCACCATCTTTTGGTGGTATCTCGAAGGGGTGTCAAAGTTATTTAGCACAGTTGGCACAGATGCGGAAGAGTAGTTGGTAGGCAGGGAGCTACAACACTTTCCCTCTGGGAAGTGGGACTGGATGATGGGTGCTGGTCCAGATGTAGCGAGGTGATTGTTGTAATCTGTTTATTCTTAGATGCCCTGCAGTTATGTCATCATTCCTTGCTGTTTCTTTCATTGTGCACAGGAGACCTTCCCGTGCTTTGCCTAAGACGCCGGCAGCAGCATGTTCGGGAGTCTGTCTCCGAAGAAGGCTGCCTTCCGACCACCAGGCCGTGACCTTGACATCGCACCTGTGCTGACGCAGGCTGTGACAGCGTCTCTGGCAGTCGGTAAGCATTAAGGACTTTAGCTATGCCTATTGCGATGCTTGCAAGCAAAGCTTTCAGAATGTGAGCCATTGTGGGATTTCCCCTTGCTCATTTGGACTTTGTTCTCATTGTCGGTGGTTGACAGGCTCATCCTGGCACTTAACAATGGTCGTGGACCATGGTTGCTGACGGAAATAACCGAGATTGAGCTTGGGTGGAACCTAATCTTTTGATGTGAATCTGGAGGGTCTTGTCAACTGGCGAAGTCCTGCTGCGACAGTGCTTACCCATGAGCGGTTCATATACCAGGGGAAGGTCAACACCTTGAGCTCATAATTTCAGTGTCATTTTCAACGAGGTGTGCTACTGTTGTAGAGCGCAGCTCTTTGGCGCCCGTTTCTGCATTTCGCGGCGTTGCCGTTCTAACTAGCTGTGGACACCTTAATCACGCTTTAAGCTGCGAAACCAATTGGGGATTTATGGGGTTTATGTTTAACGTCTCAAAGCGACTCGGGCTATGAGGGACACCGTACTGAATGGCTCCGGAAATTTCGACCACCTGGGGTTCTTTAACGTGCACTGACATCGTACAGTACACGGGCCTCTAGAATTTCACCTCCATCGACATTCAGCCAGCGTGGTGCGGATCGAACCCATGTGTTTCGGGTCAGCAAGCCACCAGGGCAGCCGAAACCATGGTGTGGGAGCTTGGACAGCAGAGGGTTAAATTGGTAAATTGGTTTTTGAGAAAAGGAAATGGTGGAGCATGTCTCGCACCGTGAACACCTGAACCAGAGGTGCATAACTGTGCTCTTGGAATAGTGGACACCTTAGTCGTGCTTTAAGCTAGGTGGTGGTAGTGAGAGATGTGCCCTGCACGCGTTGGCATTGACATTGTTCTGCTGGTTCCTTGTGTTCACTTGCACTGTAGATGAGGTTTTACACTGATCATTTTAAGGAAGGGAAGTGTGCATAGCTGGCTCTCTGGGTCAGTGTATGTCCGAGTTGAAAGAGAGATGTGGGTTGTACGAGGGGGTACCCAAAAGAAACCTGACTTATTTTTGTTTGAACTTTTTTGTTCACATTTTAAGCACAGACCTTCAATCTCCTTCAAAGTATTCCCCACTTGCAATGATACGCTTGTCGAATCTTTCATTCCATTTTTCAAAACATTGTTTAAATTCATCTTTTGTGATGCTTGACAGTGCCTCCGTCGTTTTTTTCTTCACCTCAGCAACATCAGCGAAACGCTTTCCATTCACCTATTTTTTCATTCTAGGAAACAAAGAAAGTAGCACGGGTCAAGGTCGGGAGAGTATGAGGGTTGAGGAATAGGAGTCATGTCATTTTTGGTCCAAAATTGTTGTAGAGACAGGGCTGTGTGAGCAGGGGCATTGCCATGATGGAACAACCAGCCGCCCGACTGCCACAAATCTGGCCGCTTCCACCGCACACTGTTGCCCAATCTTTTCAAAACATCCAAGTAGGAAGCCTGGTTAACTGTCTGATCCTGCGCAACAAATTCTCAATGGACGAATCCTCTCACGTCGAAAAAACAAATCAGCATTGGTTTGAGGTTTGGTTTCACCTGATGAGCTTTCTTGAGGCAAGGTGAATTTGAAGTTTTCCATTGGCAAGATTGTTGCTTTGATTCAGGATTCGGTTCAGGAACACTTGACTTGTCCCCATAGCATCGTCCTTGTACGTCTTTCTTAATATTTCAAGAGTTTCCATTCAACTTTTTCCGAGCAAAAATCAGAATTTCACCGGCGCACGCTGTTCACGAAAATCAGCCATTGCGAAAACGACGTTCACACAAAACAGTCGTCACTCTAAAACTCTGCCTAAACTACTCTGACCTCCTTCAACGACGGCACTCGGCTTACTGACTCTGGAATATTCGTTCCATGCGCTCCTAGTGGCAAAACGCGGTACCACAGAAGTTTTGCCGAGCAAAAAACTTAGTCCGGTTTCTTTTGGGTACCCCCTCGTATGCGTTAGCGCTGACAAAGGTGAGGGAACTCTCGCGATCAACCATTATCTGCCACCTACCAGGGTGGCAGGGTGGGTGAGGATTTTATTGCAGATGCAAAGACAAACAGCAATTTCTTACCACTTATGGGAGAGGGCATCCTGTTGTTTTCGCTGGTTACGCTTGCCACAGCTGTGACAACCTCGGGAAAAAAATTCAGGAGGCAGTTTGACTCTCTAAAATCCGTAGAGGCAAAAGTGTTTTCCGCACCACTTTGACTGCCTCTGTGGCACTGGTGACAGTGTTGACGTCACACATAATTAATGGCTAATTACTAAGTAATGACAAATTACTGATTAATGACTAAATACTAATCAATTGCTAATTAACAACACTTAAGCTTCGCCTTTAGGAGTGGAACGCCACAGCTTGTTGTAGAGCTGCCAGGGAGTCCAGGGGACACCACCAACTGTTTGGCGTGATGCCTCCCAATGCTTTTTGAGGAAAGGAAATGGCGCAGTAATTCTCTCTCATCTCTGTCCCACTGTACAGGAAGGGAGGAAGTGGGAGTGAAAGAAGGAAGAGGGGCATAATGAAGAGAGTGAAAATTGCATTTCAGGAAAGGAAATTAAGCAGTAACTGTTGCACATATCTCAATGGTGGACACCCATCATCCCTTTGTAGAGGAGGGGAGGAAGTGGGAGTGAAAAACCGAAACAGTGTTAAGAAAAAATTACTTAATGGTAGTAGCGAGTATCACGAGATGCTTCATGCCATGCTCCATGTAACAATGTCTAACGCATCGTTTGAAAAAAGAAAACTTGCAAGCAAAAATTTGTTATCTCTGCTATTTCCGTGAGTAAGCTCCCAGTCATGGTGGGCTGCGCTGCTGAAATCCAATCCCAGAGGGCTGATTTCGCGCCAGAGTTTGAAACACGTGGTAAGTGATTGACACCATGGGCACATGGCGCCAGCAAGCGATTGTACTATCGAGAATCAGGCCCGATAATTCAGGAATTTTCCCCGCATGCTGGCAGAATAGAAATTGCCTTTAAAATTTGATCAAACGAGCCAAAGAAAGAGCAGTTGCAGTACTGACAGAATGCACTGCGAAGCGTTCTGTTTTGCACAGATGAGTTCTCGTTCCAGTGTTAACTGGCAGAAAAAAGTAGGTAAGTTTTTGTTTGCTTCTTCTTGTATAGTTCACTGTGGTGGAATTTTAGCGTCCCGGTGTGTATGTGTGCTGCCGTTTGTCTGTTTGGACGAGGCAAGCAAGTGGCTGTGGTTAGCATTTGTACCTGCTGTTCAGTACATCGTATATTTTTCCTTCTGAGCAACCTCACTGCTACAACTGTAGGTACTGCCGGGTGCTGTATCATGCAGGTTTCTCGTTAACAAGCTGAATGAGAACTGCCACTGAACTGCGATGCTTGGACAAGTCTGGAGTAGTCATCGTGCTGCTTCCTGCCTTCTGTAGACCTCTCACTTTGTTCGGGCCTGGTGCAGCTTATAATCTCGTTACTACGAACCTCACATTAACGAATTTTTCATATTTACGAACTTTTTCAAAATCCCCGCCAAAATATCTATATTTTCAATGTAAAAATATTTCACTACTACGAATTTCAAAATACCGAACATTTCAGAATAACGAGCATAATTTATTTGCCCCCCTATTATAAATGCACCTCATTATTACGAACTTACCCTGGAGAAGTGAGCCGACTCCCCGAGAGGCACACGCTAACTCTGCTAATCGCCAAGGGCAGGCATCCGATACAATCCAGTCCAATCCGAAGCCGCCTCGCAACCGGAAGTTGGCTCGTCTCTCCTCCTCCGTTTTTTTTTTCTCCCACGGTGTGCCACGGCCGGTCTCGACGCGCGCGCTCTCTGCTCTCTCCTTAAGAGAGAGCGCGCGCGTCGAGACCGGCCGTGGGTGTGCATGTGACTAGACTACCTCCGCGCTTTTCTTTTTTTGTGTGCGGCCGCCGCGAACGCGAGGCCTAGTCGTTTCTCGCCGCTGCGTGTTGACTGTGCTGACGATGAATTCTGCGGGCGCCAGCGTCAAGATGAAGCGACGGCAGTTCACGCTTAAGGAAACACATCGTTTCGGAAGCGCCTAGTGCAGCGCTGTTAAACCTTCGGCTCGAACTCCCGACAGCCATAAATGTCCGCCAGGCTGCCGAAATGGTAACTGGGGTGTGGTGGAACGTAAAGGCCTCGACCATCAACAACTGCTGGAGGAAAGCTGGCCTGGTGAAATCGCCGCTTCACACAGAAGACTGCAATGACGCTGATAGCACGGATGACGACAGCGCAAAAGAGGTGCGGACTGAAGTCACTGCGAAACTCTCTGTAGGCTCTTCTGTAACTTTTGCCGACTACGCCGAGTCGGAAAATGCTGCCCTTGATTGTAGAAGACATCGTGAGCAGCGTTCGCGAGTATGGAGAGCGCGGCGAAGAAAATGAACTGGACGACGATGCCGACTCGCCGCCTGCAGACCAAGCGGCCGAACCTGTGTCTAGTGCGGAGGTTCTTGCATCCATAGGCAAACTTCGCACATTCATCGGACGTTGTAGCGATGTGCCTGATTCTGTGCTCCAAAAAGTTGACGTTGAAGAGTTCGTCCTGGGGCGCCTGTGTCGCACCCGCCAGAATCACGGATTTCTTCAAATAAACGAGCGCTGAACCTCTCGTTTGCGTTCCTGTTTGAAAATTACATAGCTTGTCGTGTGCCCTTCCTGAAGGTACAGTATTTTCATTGTGCAGTAATACTACTACCTTTTTTCGCGAGTCTTTCGTTATTACGATATTTCAAAATAACGAACGATTATTCGCGACCCCGCGAAGTTCGTTGTATCGAGATTTCACTGTAATTGGTGGCGAGACTTGTCAAGAAGACTTGACGTTGCGGTGCTTTGTGCTTTCTATTAAAATGAGAAATTAAGTTCATGGAGTTTCGTTACTTCTTAGAATGGGTCTTGTGGTTTACAGGTCAAGGTCGTTGCTGGTGTTTGCTCTCTAGGTGCTGTGTTTGAGCTGCTCTGTTGAGGCAGGGAAGAGAATGAGCCATTTTGGCTGCTGTCTTCTGTAGTCCCTTTAAAAATACATGGTCCTCAGCATGTGTGGCTGGTAGCGGCTGTGCAACCGCATAGCAGTGCTGCTATCATCAGTACTCGCTTGCTGCCAGAATGTATATCAAGTGATGACAAACTCTGCACTTGAACCCTTGTGATGTGCGACTTTTCGCTGCTCGCGAAGAATGGGGTCGCACTGCAATTAAAATATTTCTTGGTAAATTGGCCTTTTGCTGTGCAGACAAGCGGAATGCTGCGTAGTGTCAGCACGGCTGTGTCGTCGGGTGGTTTTGGTGGCTTTGTCTTCGGGAAGAAGCGTGTGCTCGGCTTTTAATGTGACTTTTGAGTTGCAAACTTGCCTTGAAGCAGTTTTCGCGGTAATATGTTGGCTAATAACGTCCAAGCAACACATTTAGGTGGCTGCTTTACTTCTCGGTGCACTTAACGTTGAGCAATTCCTTTGGACCCTGTGCACGGCTGCACCTACAGTGAGTGCCGTCGTTACTCAGTGCTTAGTGTCTCAGTGTAGTGGCTGTTATCCTCCCTGTTTGCTTACTGAGTTATGTTTCGCGCCGCAGTTATGCCCCAAGAATGGGACCAAAAGCTGGTGGAGGCATCGCAGCACTAAGTGACAAGCAATCTGACACTGTGCTCAGAGGGGCCACCAAGGTTCGACACCACCTGGGCTGCTGCCGACGCTGACCGAATGGGTGCAGCAGTCAGACCCTGGGCAGCAGACTACAGAAAAGCTATGCTGGGTGAGCGGGAGTTGTGTATTTTTGGAGGTTGGCTTAGTTGCTAGTGGGTTAGATATGGTGTACTATGGTGTAGATGTGGAACAGGTAGCCACCATGGTGACTTTCAATTTGAGAGGACTGGTGAAGTGCAAGGCCTGGGCATGGATGAAAAATCGCTCGGGCTTATCCACTGATGCAGCAGAGGGCAGCACTAGCTGATGCCACTGCAGTGATTATGCGTACTTGACATTTTCACTTTATGCGAGCATGGTGATGCCTACTTTGCTATTGGAGAAGTGAGTGGTGATGTTTGTGGTGGTCTTGGCAGTGCACTGGCAACAGAAAACAAGGTCGGTACACAGGTCTTTTGGTTCATTGTTGGTTGCATGGTGTGCTTTTCTAGAACAAGGCCTTTGAATGGGATGCTGGTGACATGTTGTCTGTTTTATGACATCCAGGGTCAAGCCGCTGACGAGCAGTATTGGCAGAGTGCGGTTCAGCAACAGTGGTTGTGCTGAATTTGAGTATGTGTTTCTGCAGAAGCATTGTTGGTCCCTGATCTCGGAAGTCTTGCGGCCTCAGTCTCCCGACTAGCACTTCAGCGTCTTAACGAGTAGTGCATTTGTGGGTGGTGTTGCATTCTTGCTGGGAAAGCCTTAAAACAGCTGGTGGTGAAAACCCATCCCCTGCAGCTTCAGATGTGGTGTGACATGTCCTGTTCCGCATTTTTCCTGGCCTGTATAGGACAAACCAAACAAGGCACTGTGTCAGTGAGCGCAGCTGAAAGTACTAGCTGCCAATAGTGAAATTGCACCTGCTGAAATAGAAATCTGTCGGGAAAGGCACTGGTAGATGCTGAAGAATTGAATGGCACAGAAGAGCAAGCAGGTCGGTATGGGAAATTGCTGAAGTTTAGAGTTTGTTTGGACATAAGCTACAATATGCCCACAAGGTACGTGAAAAGGAGCCTTTAATGCTTCGTGACTAAGCCTACACCTCGTTTACATTTCAGTGGCAGTCAACAGAACAACAGAAGTTATAGAAGAGGCAGTTCGATAGTGCTTTTGCATGACAGGTAAAGAACACCACCCAGCTGGTAGCTGAAGTCACACAAATGAAGGGCAGTGTTTCTCCATTCTGGGCCAATAGAGCAGATGACGAACAGGCCAGGTGTTTAGTCCAACACAAGCAGCTCTCAATAGCTGTCGCAAAAGTAGCCGCACCAGGAAGCAACTGCTGGGCTCTGTGCACTGACCAGTTTTATGATCCCCAGACCATTAGCAACATGGCAGTAAGGGTATGCGCTGAGCCAGAGTGAGGCCCCTTTGAGCTTTCTCAGCGAGACTGCATTCTTGGGTTTTGGGAACGTGACAGCGATTAGAGACTGGGAACAGTTGCTCCTGCCATTTTTAAAGCAAGGTGGGCTATCTTCTGCTGCTGGGCCTAAGTGGGAGGATCTTGTACACTTAGTTACAGTATAGGCTCCCTGTGGGAGCCAGAGTGACCCATCTGTTTGCCTTGTGCCGCTCGCACCTCTATTGGTCAAAAGCGATCACGTGGTTCAAAAGCATCCAGGCATTGTGGAGAAGGCAACACCTTCACTTCGTAAAGTTCTAAACTGCTACAGATAGCCGCCGTGGTGTCTCAGTGGTTATGGCGCTCAGCTGCTGATCCGAAAAACGCTGGTTCGATCCTGGCCGCGGCGGTTGAGTTTCGATGGAGGCGAAATTCTAGAGGCCCGTGTACTGTGCGATGTCAGTGCACGTTAAAGAAGCTCAGGTGGTCGAAATTACCGGAGCCCTTCACTACGACGCCCCTCAGCCCGAGTCGCTTTGGGACGTTAAACCCCCATAAACCAGTTCATTGATTCACCTACACTTCTCGTCCTGTGCGGCATTTCATTTTTTCTGAGTGCACGTGGCCATTGAAAAGTAATTTGTGTATCAAGAACATGCAGTTTTATGACGAGTGTTCTCTAATTGTTAAAGAAAAGTGCTTGTGACTTTTGGCATTTACAAGAGATGGTGCCACCCATCCATATTGCAAGTATTTTATTCGTAACTCATTGAGACAGAGCCGCCGCGGTGGCTCAGCGGTTATGGTGCTCGGCTGCTGTCCCGAAAGACGCGGGTTCGATCCCGGCCGCGGCGGCAGGAATTTCTTTGGAGGAGAAATTCTAGAGGCCCGTGTACTGTGCGATGTCAGTGCACGTTAAAGAACCCCAGGTGGTCGAAATTTCCGGAGCCCTCCACTACGGCGTCTCTCATAGCCTTAGTCGCTTTGGGACGTTAAACCCCATAAACCAAACCAAACCATTGAGACAGACCTTGGTGCAGCCAACACACTGCTAACAAGCTGTGTCATGCACTGCAGCTGCATTTTGGCTTGAATAACGCAAGTTTAATTGCGAAAAATAAGCAGATTCAGCCTGCACTCACTCTATCCACTGCACCTAGCATGCCTCCTACATGCAGGAGTTGCAGCTTTCCCTCATAACTTGGGTGCTTGGGAGAGCGTATGGTGGACCTATGTGCAGCCCTGGCTCTTGTGTAAGGATCCTATACAGTAACTTGAGTACACACGTATGTGACACGCATATGTGTAGCAGATGGTGATGTAGAAATGTTAGGGGTCAGGAATTCCATTGTGTACCTACGCAACAGTTGCGGTATGGTCTTCTAAAGCCGAGATGTGCTCTTCAGCATGAAAGAAATTAATTTCTCCATTACTGAAAAACTTGATAAGGCTGCTGGTCAACTTTGATTCCTAAGTTGCCAGAGAAACTCAATGTGCGTTAGCACAGCAGCGTGAGTCTGTTTGGTCTGCCTCTGCGATAGATTGAATAGCGATGTAACCAGGCCAGCCTTGGCGGGCTTGAATGTTTCTATTCACCGCTCATGCAATCTGCACGGAAGTAATGCTGCCAGATGTGTGTATAAACTTTCACATGCCATACCTTGCTCAGCTTGTGTTGAGATTTTTTTTTGGATACTGCAGTGTTAAAATACTGTTGTATGTGGCATATGCAGATTTGAGAGTTGTCGTAGTCATTGAGTTCATTTTTCTTGTCTGTTATGTGTGAACAAAGTTGGATGATATTGTCACGCGTGGTTCAGTACGGTTGGGTACGTCAAAGAAGGCGTCTGCAGTGGACGTCGGTACAAGCCCGAAAGCCGAGCGTTCGCTTGCCCCACACTTCGGCTTCTTTCTTTACTCAAGGCGAGCTCGCGCGCATTCCGCGCGGTCGTGTTTTCATGAGAGCGATGACGACGAATGGCGGTGTCATTACTCCCCGGCAAAAAGAAGCATCGTCCCGATGCTGGGAGTGAGTGGAGAGGTCGGAAGGAATGAAGTGGATTAGTGGGCGAGGCTACCGCTCGTGATAAGGCTTCAGGCGGACCACGTGAACCACTTCAGGGCATGGAGACCGTCGGGACTTCTGAAATCCATCGGGAATGACCTCGTAGTTGAGGTCGCTCAATGACCTGACCACGCGGTATGGTCCGAAGTAGCGATGGAGGAGGTTTTCGCTCAGTCCTCGTCACCGAATGGGGAACCACACCCAAACACGGTCGCCAGGCGCATAATGAACGTCATGACGACGCCGATTGTAGCGATCTGCATCTCGAAGTTGTTGGTCCTGAATTCGAACTTTGGCCAGTTGGCGAGCAGCTTCGGCGCGTTCCAGGAACGTGTAGGTATCAGTGTGAAGGCTAGAATCGTCCAGATGTGGTAACATTGCGTCGAGCATCGTCGTCACTGCACGGCCGTAAACGAGGTGAAATGGGGACATCTGCGTTGTTTCTTGCATGGCCGTATTGTAGGCGAAGGTGACATAAGGAAGCACTTCGTCCCACGTTTTGTGTTCAATATCGACGTACATGGAAATCATGTCAGAAAGGGTTCGGTTCAGTCTTTCAGTCAACCCGTTCGTCTGAGGGTGGTACGACGTTGTGCGGCGGTGGTCGGTATGACTGTAAACCAAGATCTCCTGCAGTAGCTCAGCCATGAACGCAGGGCCTCTGTCAGTGATCAGCACTTCAGGTGCCCCATGGCGGAGTACGATCTGATGCACGAAGAACTTGGCGACTTCTAAAGCGGTGCCGCTGGGTAGAGCTGACGTTTCTGCATAGCGGGTAAGGTAGTCCGTCGCGACAATTATCCATTTGTTGCCAGAGTTCGAACGTGGGAACGGACCCAGCATGTCCATTCCTATTTGTTGGAAGGGCCTTGTGGGTGGTCTAATGGGCATCAAGAACCCAGCTTGTTTGGTTGACGGTACCTTGCGACGCTGACAGGCTCGGCACGTTCTGACGTAGTGTGTGACATCAGCACGGAGACGAGGCCAGTAGTAATTCTCTTGGATTCGGGCTAGCGTACGGGCTATGCCCAAATGTCCAGAAGCGGGTTCGTCATGGGAGGCTTGGAGGATTTCATTGCGCAGGCTAGCCGGTACGACGATTAGGTATTGCGTATTGTTTGGAGCGAAATTTTTCTTGACCAGAAGACCATTGCGGATGCATAAAGATGGCAACACGCGCCTGAAAGCACGCGGGGCGGTCGTGTTGCTGCCGTTGAGAAATTCCATGACATCTCGAAGTTCGAGGTCGGCGAATTGTTGGTTAGCGAGGCACGAGGCGCTGAGAGCACTCAGTAAGATGTCGTCATCATTACAGGCGGCGGTGGAAGGATCTACTGGGGCGCGGGACAGACAATCGGCGTCGTAGTGCTTGCGCCCGGATTTGTACACGACAATATGCCATTGTGCCATAAACAGACTTTCATGTTGCCATGGGCATTTTTTATGCATGACTTATCAGACTGCCACTAATTTCAGCACATGCTGTGGTGCTTTGAAAAAATTTGTGATTGTTGCCGATGCTTTGCTAGATATACTGTAAGTTACTGGCTGGCCCTATTTAAATGGATGAACAGTTATTGGTCATAAATGCAGTGGCGAAAGTGGATTTCAGCTCTGTTATCTTCTTAAGGGCCGCTGTTGAAATTGTTACTGGGAGATCTGCAGAATGCTATCCATACTTGTTAGCTTTCTTAGCAGCAGTTGCTAGGCTCCGTCCAGTCTTGCTGTTTCGCTTCGAATGTGTTGTCGAAGAAGGGGTCCTGTGGGATCTCCCCTACCAAGTCACGATGAATTGGTGGATAACCATTGAGTTGTGTGCCTTTCCAAGGCAATTCTTGTCTTAATACAGGCCCCCTCTACTGTCACAGTAGTAGTGCCCTATTGCAACTTCTTGCTCTTTGTCCGATTCATTTGTTGAGCATCCTAGGCAAAACATGGCCTTTGTGCTAGTGCGGTTCATCCGGTGTCATCTGTGCATTCTTTCATGCCATGCAGTCGTGCCACCATGCTTTGCGGCTGTCTGTGTCAGTGCGCACATAAAACCTGACTGTGCTTTGCCTAACGTGCGGGCCGCAGTATCGGCATGTCCTGGACTCTGTCTGAGAAGACTGCTGCCTTCCGACCACCAGGCCGTGACCTTGACATTGCACCTGTGCTGACGCATGCTGTGACAGCGTCTGGCAGACGGTAAGCATTGAGGACTGGAGCTCTGCTTAATGTTATGCTTGCAAGCAACGTGTTCAGAATTTTGTTCCGTTATGGGGTTTCCGCTTGCTCGATGTGATGCTTGCAAGCAAAATGCTCTGAATTTAAGCCGTTGTGGCGTTTCCCCTTGCTCATTGGGACTTTGTTAATTTCATTGGTAGAGAGGTTGATGCTGGCACTTAACAATGGGCTTCGGTGGAACCTAATCTTTTGATGTAATTCTGGAGGTTCGTGTCGAATGGCAAAGTCCTCCTGCGACAGTGTTTACCCATGACTGATTCATATACCAGGGGAAAATTAATACCTTGAGCTCATAATTTCAGTGTCATTTTCAACGAGGTGTGCTACTGTTTTTGAAAGTCACTTTAGCCCGACAGTGCTGCATGGATAGGTGGGTGTTATATAAAAAAAGTGGAAATGTCTGGAAGGTCAAGTGCACCTATCCAGAAGAGAATACCTCACTATGGCTGTGGGCAGCCAGATAGTGTGACATTTTGACAGATTAACTCTTTACAAAACTCTAACGTGAAGAAAAGGAACTCAGGGAGGAATACTTGACTTCTGCACTAAATCTGAATGAGGATGTACTGTTGTTGATTGCACTGAGAGTGCTGAGTAGGAGTTTGGTAAGTGCATATTTGACAGCTTGCAGAATGCAGCCCGCTGAAGTTAATCTCCATGCTCCCCTGCAGTGAGCCTCTGCTCATCCACAGAGAGATTACATAGAATACAGGAGGTGCACCGGTCTTCGCAGAACACTTTCACCTAGCAGGCTTGAGTCCAGTTGTCAAGTTCAACTGCTTGACCACTTCTTCCAGTTTTCAGAGCTACCTTGGCAGCAGATGTTGGTAAACTGGGGCCAATGTTTTACTTTTTGGTGCTATAGTATGTAAGGAGATGCGCTGTTCGAAAACTGTACGGCACTCCATGTGCACCATCTTTTGGTGGTATCTCGAAGGGGTGTCAAAGTTATTTAGCGCAGTTGGCACAGATGCGGAAGAGTATAGTTGGTAGGCAGGGAGGTCAAACACTTTCCCTCTGGGAAGTGGGACTGGATGATGGGTGCTGGTCCAGTTGTAGCGAGGTGATTGTTGTAATCTGTTTATTCTTAGATGCCCTGCAGTTATGCCATCATTCTTTGCTGTTTCTTTCAGTGTGCACAGGAGACCTTCCCGTGCTTTGCCTAAGATGCCGACAGCAGCGTGTTCGGGAGTCTGTCTCCGAAGAAGGCTGCCTTCCGACCACCAGGTTGTGACCTTGACGTTGCACCTGTGCTGACGCAGGCTGTGAGAGCGTCTGGCAGTCGGTAAGCATTGAGGACGGTAGCTATGCCTGTTGCAATGCTTGCAAGTAAAGCGTTCAGAATGTGAGCCGTTGTGGGATTTCCCCTTGCTCATTTGGACATTGTTCTCATTGTCGGTGGTTGACAGGCTCATCCTGGCACTTAACAATGGGCGGGGCCCATGGTTGCTGACGGCAATAACCGAGATTGAGCTTGGGTGGAACCTAATCTTTCGATGTGAATCTAGGGGGTCTTGTCGACTGGCAAAGTCCTGCTGCGACAGTGCTTACCCATGAGCGCTTCATATACCAGGGGAAGGTCAACACCTTGAGCTCATAAATTCAGTGTCATTTTCAACGAGGTGCTACTGTTTTAGAGCGCAGCTCTTTGGCGCCCGTTTCTGCATTTCGCGGCGTTGCTGTTCTAACTGGCAGTGGACACCTTAGTCATGCTTTAAGCTGCGAAACCAATTGGGGGTTTATGGGGTTTATGTTTAACGTCTCAAAGCGACTCGGGCTATGAGAGACACCGTACTGAATGGCTCCGGAAATTTCTACCACCTGGGGTTCTTTAACATTCACTAACATCGTACAGTACACAGGCCTCTAGAATTTCGCCTCCATCGAGATTCAGCCACCGTGGTGCGGATCGAACCCATGTGTTTCGGGTCAGCAAGCCACCAGGGCAGCCGAAACCATGGTGGGGGAGCTTGGACAGCAGAGGGTTGAATTGGTAAATTGGTTTTTGAGAAAAGGAAATGGTGGAGCATCTGTCTCACACCGTGAACACCTGAACCAGAGGTGCATAGCTGCGCTCTTGGAATAGTGGACACCTTAGTCGTGCTAGGTGGTGGTAGTGAGATTTTGTGAAGGTATAGGAAGCGCAATCAAAGGACGAACCACGAAGAAAGACAGAGACACACACAAGCGCTTGTGTGTGTCTCTGTCTTTCTTCGTGGTTCGTCCTTTGATTGCGCTTCCTATACCTTCAGCGCTTGTGTGTGTCTCTGTCTTTCTTCGTGGTTCGTCCTTTGATTGCGCTTCCTATACCTTCACAACATCATGTACCAACTAGGCCCAACCCAAGTTTTATTGGAGTGGTAGTGAGAGATGTGCCCTGCACGCGTTGGCATTGATAATGTTCTGCTGGTTCCTTGTGTTCACTGGCACTGTTGATAAGGTTTTACACTGATCATTTTAAGGAAAGGAAGTGCACATAACTGGCTCTCTGGGTCAGTGTATGGCTGAGTTGAGAGAGAGATGTGGGCTGTATGCGTTTACGCTGACAAAGGTGAGGGAACTCTCGCGCTCAGCCATTAACTGCCACCTGCCAGGGTGGCAGGGTGGGTGGGGATTTTATTGTAGATATGAAGACAAACAGGAATTTCTTACCACTTATGGGAGAGGGCATCCCGCTGTTTTCACTGGTTAAGCTTCCCACAGCTGTGACAACCTCGGGAAAAAAATTCAGGAGGCAGTTTGGCTGTCTAAAGTCCGTAGAGGCGAAAGCGTCTTCCGCACCACTTTGACTGCCTCTGTGGCACTGGTGACAGTGGTGACGTCACACATCATTAATGGCTAATTACTAAGTAATGACAAACTACTGATTAATGACTAAATACTGATCAATTGCTAATTAACGATGCTTAAGCTTAGCCTTTAGGAGTGGAATGCCACAGCGTGTTGTAGAGCTGCCAGGGAGTCCAGGGAACACCACCAACTGTTTGGCGCGATGCCTCCCAACGCTTTTTGAGGAAAGGAAATGGCGCAGTTATTCTCTGCCATCTCTGTCCCACTGTACAGGAAGGGAAGAAGTGAAATTAGAAAGAGGGGCGTAATGAGGAAAATGAAAATTGCATTTGAGGAAAGGAAATTAAGCAGTAACTATCTCACATATCTTGGTGGACACCCGTCATCCCTTTGTAGAGGAAGGGAGGAAGTGGGAGTGAAAAACCGAAACCGAAACAGTGTTAAGAAAAAGTTACTTAATGGTCGTAGCGAGTATCACGAGATGCTTCATGCCATGCTCCATGTACGAATGTCTAATGCATCGTTTGAAAGAAGAAAACTTGCAAGCAAAAAATTTATCTCTGCTATTTCCGTGAGTAAGCTCCCAGTGGGCTGCGCTGCTGAAATCCAATCCCAGAGGGCTGATTTCGCGCCAGAGTTTGAAACACGTGATACGTGATTGACGCCATCGGCACATGGCGCCGGCAGGCGAACCTGACGTCGAAAATCAGGCCCAAAAATTCAGCAATTTTCCCCGCCTGCCGGGAGAATAGAAATTGCCTTTGAAATTTGATCAAACGAGCCCAAGAAAGAGCAGTTGCAGTACTGACAGCTTGCACTGCGAAGCGTTCTGTTTTGCAGAGATGAGTTCTCGCACCAGTGTTAACTGGCAGGAACAAGTAGGTAAGTTTTTGTTTGCTTCTTCTTGTGTAGTTCACTGCGGTGGAATTTTAGCGTCCCGGTTTGTATGTGTGCTGCGGCTTGTCTGTTTGGACGAGGCAAGCAAGTGGCTGTGGTTAGCATTTGTACCTGCTGTTCAGTACATCGTATATTTTTCCTTCTGAGCAACCTCACTGCTACATCTGTAGGTACTGCCGGGTGCTGTATCATGCAGGTTTCTCGTTAACAAGCTGAATGAGAACTGCCACTGAACTGCGATGCTTGGACAAGTCGGGAGTAGTCATCGTGCTCCTTCCTGCCTTCTGTAGACCTCTCACTTTGTTCGTGCCTGGTGTAGCTTATAATTGGGGGCGAGACTTGTCAAGAAGACTTGACGTTGAGGTGCTTTATGCTTTCTGTTAAAATGAGAAATTAAGTTCATGGTGTTTCGTTACTTCTTAGAATGGGCCTTGTGGTTTACAGGTCACGGTCGTTGCTGGTGTTTGCTCTCTAGGTGCTGTGTTTGAGCTGCTCTGTTGAGGCAGGGAAGAGAATGAGCCATTTTGGCTGCTGTCTTTTGTAGTCCCTTTAAAAATACATGGTCCTCAGCATGTGTGGCTGGTAGCGGCTGTGCAACCGCATAGCAGTGCTGCTATCATCAGTACTCGCTTGCTGCCAGAATGTATATCAAGTGATGACGAACTCTGCACTTGACCCCTTGTGATGTGCGACTTTTCGCTGCTCGCGAAGAATGGGGTCGCACTGCAATTAAAATATTTCTTGGTAAATTGGCCTTTTGCTGTGCAGACAAGCGGAATGCTGCGTAGTGTCAGCACGCCTGTGTCGTCGGGTGGCTTTCGTGGCTTTGTCTTCAGGAAGAAGCGTGTGCTCGGCTTTTAATGTGACTTTTGAGTTGCAAGCTTGCCTTGAAGCAGTTTTCGCGGTAATATGTTGGCTAATAACGTCCAAGCAACACATTTAGGCGGCTGCTTTACTTCTCGGTGCACTTAACGTTGAGCAATTGCTTTGGACCCTGTGCACGGCTGCACCTACAGTGAGTGCCGCCGTTACTCAGTGCTTAGTGTCTCAGTGTACTGGCTGTTATCCTCCTTGTTTGCTGAGTGAGTTATGTTTCGCGCCGCAGTTATGCCCCAAGAATGGGACCAAAAGCTGGTGGAGGCATCGCAGCACCAAATGACAAGCAATCTGAAACTGTGCTCAGAGGGGCCACCAAGGTTCGACACCACCTCGGCTGCTGCCGACGCTGACCGAATGGGTGCAGCAGTCAGACTCTGGGCAGCAGAGTACAGGTAAGCTATGCTGGGTGAGCGGGAGTTGTGCAATTTTGGAGGTTGGCTTAGTTGCTAGTGGGTTAGGTATGGTGTACTATGGTGTAGATGTGGAACAGGTAGCCACCATGGTGAGTTTCAATTTGAGAGGACTGGTCAAGTGCGAGGCCTGGGCATGGATGAAAAATCACTCGGGCTTATCCACTGATGCAGCAAAGGGCAGCACTGGCTGATGCCACTGCAGTGATTATGCGTACTTGACATTTTCACTGTGTGCGAGCATGGTGATGCGTACTTTGCTATTGGAGAAGTGAGTGGTGATGTTTGTGGTGGTCTTGGCAGTGCACTGACAACAGAAAACAAGGTCGGTGCACAGGTGTTATGGTGCATTGTTGGTTGCATGGTGTGCTTTTCTAGAACAAGGCCTTTGAATGGGATGCTGGTGACATGTTGTCTGTTTTATGACATCCAGGGTCAAGCCGCTGACGAGCAGTATTGGCAGAGTGCTGTTCAGCAACAGTGGTTGTGCTGAATTTGAGTATGTGTTTCTGCAGAAGCATTGTTGGTCCCTGATCTCGGAAGTCTTGCGGCCTCAGTCTCCCGACTAGCACTTCAGCGTCTTAACGAGTAGTGCATTTGTGGGTGGTGTTGCATTCTTGCTGGGAAAGCGTTGAAACAGCTAGTGGTGAAAACCCATCCTCTGCAGCTTCAGATGTGGTGTGACATATCCTGTTCCGCATTTGTCCTGGCCTGTATAGGACAAACCAAAGAAGGCACTGTGTCAGTGAGTGCAGCTGAAAGTACTAGCTGCCAGTAGTGAAATTGCACCTGCTGAAATAGAAATCTGTCGGGAAAGGCAGCGGTAGATGCTGAAGAATTGAATGGCACAGAGGAGCAAGGAGGTCGGTATGGGAAATTGCTGAAGTTTGTGGAGTTTATTGTGACATATGCTACAATATGCCCACAAGGTACGTGAAAAGGAGCCTTCAATGCTTCGTGACTAAGCCTACACCTCGTTTACATTTCAGTGGCAGTCAACAGAACAACAGAAGTTATAGAAGAGGCAGTTCGATAGTGCTTTGGCATGACAGGTAAAGAACACCACCCAGCTGGTTGCTGAAGTCACACAAATGAAGGGCAGTGTTTCTCCATTCTGGGCCAATAGAGCAGATGACGAACAGTCCAGGTGTTTAGTCCAACATGAGCAGCTCTCAATAGCTGTCGCAAAAGTAGCCGCACAAGGAAGCAACTGCTGGGCTCTATGCACTGACCAGTTTTATGATCCCCAGGCCATTAGCAACAAGGCAGTAAGGGTATGCGCTGAGCCAGAGTGAGACCCTTTTGAGCTTTCTCAGGGAGACTGCATTCTTGGGTTTTGGGAACGTGACAGCGATTAGAGACTGGGAACAGTTGCTCCTGCCATTTTTAAAGCAAGGCTGGCTATCTTCTGCTCCTGGGCCTAAGTGGGAGGATCTTGTACACTTAGTTACAGTATAGGCTCCCTGTGGGAGCCAGAGTTACCCATCTGTTTGCCTTGTGCCGCTCGCACCTCTATTGGCCAAAAGCAGTCACGTGGTTCAAAAGCATCCAGGCATTGTGGAGAAGGCAACACCTTCACTTCGTATATAGTTCTAAACTGGTACAGATGGCTGCCGTGGTGGCTCAGTGGTTATGGCGCTCAGCTGCTGATCCAAAAGACACTGGTTCGATCCTGGCCGCGGCAGTTGAGTTTCGATGGAGGCGAAATTCTAGAGGCCCGTGTGCTGTGCGATGTCAGTGCATGTTAAAAAGAACCCCAGGTGGTCGAAATTTCCGGAGCCCTTCACTACGGCTTCCCGGAGCCGGAGTCGCTTTGGGACGTTAAACCCCCATAAACCAGTTCATTGGTTCACCTGCTCTTCTCGTGCTCTGCGGCATTTCATTTTGTCTGAGTGCACGTGGCCATTGGAAAGTGATTTGTGTATGAAGAACATGCAGTTTTATGATGAGTATTCTCTAATTGTTAAAGAAAAGTGCTTGTGACTTTTGGCATTTACAGCAGATGGTGCCACCCATCCATATGGCAAGTTTTTTATTCGTAACTCATTGAGACAGACCTTGGTGCAGCCAACACACTGCTAACATGCTGTGTCATGCACTGCAGCTGCATTTTGGCTTGAATAACGCAAGTTTAATCACAAAAAATAAGCAGATTAAGCCTGCACTCACTCTATCCACTGCACCTAGCATGCCTCCTACATGCAGGAGTTGCAGCTTTCCCTCATAACTTGGGTGCTTGGGAGAGCGTATGGTGGACCTATGTGCAGCCCTGGCTCCCGTGTACGGATCCTATACAGTAACTTGAGTACACACGTATGTGACACGCATATGTGTAGCAGATGGTGATGTAGAAATGTTAGGGGTCAGGAATTCCATTGTGTACCTACGCAACAGTTGCAGTATGGTCTTCTAAAGCCGAGATGTGCTCTTCAGCATGAAAGAAATTAATTTCTCCATTACTGAAAAACTTGATAAGGCTGTGGGTGAACTTTGATTCCGTAGCCGCCAGAGCAAATCGATGTGCGTTAGCACAGCAGTGTGAGTCCCTTTGGCATGCCTCTGCGATAGATTGAACAGCGATGTAATCAGGCCAGCCTTGGCGGGCTTGAATGTTCCTATTCACCGCACATGCAATCTGCACGGAACTGATGCTGCCTGACGTGTGTATAAACTTTCACATGCCATACCTTGCTCAGCTTGTGTTGATATTTTTTTGGATACTGCACTGATAAAATACTGTTGTATGTGGTGTATGCAGATTTGAGAGTTATCGTAGTCATTGAGTTCATTTTTCTTGTCTGTTATGTGTGAACAAAGTTGGATGATATGCCATTGTGCCATAAGCAGACTTTCATGTTGCGATGGGCATTTTTTATGAATGACTTATCTGACTGCCACTAATATCTGCACATGCTGTGGTGTTTTGAAAAAATTTGTGGTTGTTGCCAGTGTTTTGCTAGATATACTGTAAGTTACTGGCTGGCCCTATTTAAATGGATGAACAGTTATTGGTCATAAATGCAGTGGCGAAAGTGGATTTCAGCTCTGTTATCTTCTTAAGGGCCGCTGTTGAAATTGTTACTAGGAGAGCTGCAGAATGCTACCCATACTTGTTAGCCTTCTTAGCAGCAGTTGCTAGGCTCCGTCCAGTCTTGCTGTTTCGCTTCAAATGTGTTGTCGAAGAAGGGGTCCTGTGGAATCTCCCCTACCAAGTCACGATGAATTGGTGGATAACCATTCAGTTATGTGCCTTTCCAAGGCAGTGCTTGTCCTGATACAGGCCCCCTCTACTGTCACAGTAGTATTGCCCTATTGCAACTTCTTGCTCTTTGTCCGATTCGTTTGTTGAGGCTCCTTGGCAAAACATGGCCTTTGTGCTAGTGCAGTTCATCCGGTGTCATCTGTGCATTTCTTCATGCCATGCAGTCGTGCCACCATGCTTTGCGGCTGTCTGTGTCAGTGCGCACATGAAACCTGACCGTGCTTTGCCTAACGTACGGGCCGCAGTATCAGCATGTCCTGGGCTCTGTCTGAGAAGACTGCTGCCTTCCGACCACCAGGCCATGACCTTGACATTGCACCTGTGCTGACGCATGCTGTGACAGCGTCTGGCAGTCGTTAAGCATTGAGGGCTGGAGCTCTGCTCGATGGGATGCTTGCAAGCAAAATGCTCTGAATTTAAGTCGTTGTGGGGTTTTCCCTTGCTCATTGGGACTGTTATTTTCAGTGGTGAGGACGTTGATCCTTGCACTTAACAATGGGCTTCAGTGGAACCTAATCTTTTGACGTAATTCTGGAGGGTCTTGTCGAATGGAAAAGTTCTGCTGCGACAGTACTTACCCATGAGCGCTTCATGTACCAGGGGAAGCTCATAATTTCCCTTGAGCTCATAATTTCAGTGTCATTTTCAACGAGGTGTGCTACTGTTTTTGAAAGTCACTTTGGACCGACAGTGCTGCATTATTAGGTGGGTGTTATATAAAAAAAGTGGAAATGTCTGGAAGGTCAGATGCACTTATCGAGAAGAGAATATCTCACTATGGCTGTGGGCAGCCAGACAGTGTGACATTTTGACGGGTTAACTTTTTGCATTACTCTAACGTGAAGAAAAGGAACTCAGGGAGGAATACTTGACCTTTGCACTAAATCTGAATGAGGATGAACTGTTGTTGATTGCATTGACAGTGCTGAGTAAGAGTTCGGTAAGTGCATAGTTGTGAGCTCTTGCAGAATGCAGCCCGCTGAAGTTAATCTCCATGCTCCCCTGCAGTGAGCCTCAGCTCATCCACAGAGAGATTACATAGAATACAGCAGGTGCACCGGTCTTCGCAGAACACTTTCACCTAGCAGGCTTGAGTCCAGTTGTCAAGTTCAACTGCTTGACCACTTCTCCCAGTTTTCAGAGCTACCTTGGCAGCAGATGTTGGTAAACTGGGGCCAATGTTTTACTTTTTGGTGCTATAGTATGTAAGGAGATGCGCTGTTCGAAAACTGTACGGCACTCCATGTGCACCATCTTTTGGTGGTATCTCGAAGGGGTGTCAAAGTTATTTAGCGCAGTTGGCACAGATGCGGAAGAGTATAGTTGGTAGGCAGGGAGGTCAAACACTTTCCCTCTGGGAAGTGGGACTGGATGATTGGTGCTGGTCCAGTTGTAGCGAGGTGATTGTTGTAATCTGTTTATTCTTAGATGCCCTGCAGTTATGCCATCATTCTTTGCTGTTTCTTTCAGTGTGCACAGGAGACCTTCCCGTGCTTTGCCTAAGATGCCGACAGCAGCGTGTTCGGGAGTCTGTCTCCGAAGAAGGCTGCCTTCCGACCACCAGGCGGTGACCTTGACGTTGCACCTGTGCTGACGCAGGCTGTGGCAGCGTCTGGCAGATGGTAAGCATTGAGGACTGTAGCTATGCCTATTGCCATGCTTGCAAGCAAAGCTTTCGGAATGTCAGCTATTGTGGGATTTCCCCTTGCTCATTTGGACTTTGTTCTCATTGTCGGTGGTTGACAGGCTCATCCTGGCACTTAACAATGGGCGTGGCCCATGGTTGCTGACGGAAATAACCGAGATTGAGCTTGGGTGGAACCTAATCTTTCGATGTGAATCTGGAGGGTCTTGTCAACTGGCAAAGTCCTGCTGCGACAGTGCTTTCCCATGAGTGCTTCATATACCAAGGGAAGGTCAACACCTTGAGCTCATAATTTCAGTGTCATTTTCAACGAGGTGTGCTACTGTTGTAGAGCGCAGCTCTTTGGCGCCCGTTTCTGCATTTTGCGGCGTTGTCCGCTGTAACTAGCAGTGGACACCTTAGTCACGCTTTAAGCTGCGAAACCAATTGGGGGTTTATGGGGCTTATGTTTAACGTCTAAAAGCTACTCAGGCTATGAGAAACACCGTACTGAATGGGTCCGGAAATTTCGACTACCTGGGGTTCTTTAACGTGCACTGACATCGCACAGTACACGGGCCTCTAGAATTTCGCCTCCATCGAGATTCAGCCGCCGCGGCCCAGATCGAACCCACACCTTTCGGGTCAGCAAGGCACCGGGGCATCCGAAGCCATGGAGGGGGGGAGCTTGGACAGCAGAGGGTAAAATTGGTAAATTGGCTTTTGAGGAAAGGAAATGGCTGTGGACACTTGAACCAGAGGTGCATAACTGCCCTGCTGGAACAGTGGACACCTCAATCGTGCTTCAAGCTAGGTGGTGGTAGTGAGAGATGTGCCCTGCACGCGTTGGCATTGACAGTGTTCTGCTGGTTCCTTGTGTTCACTTGCACTATTGATAAGGTTTTACACTGATCATTTTATGGAATGGAAGTGTGCATAGCGGGCTCTCTGGGTCAGTGTATGCCTGAGTTGAGAGAGATGTGGGCTGTATACGTTAGCACTGGCTAAGGGGAGGGAACTCTCGCGCTAAACCATTAACTGCCACCTGCCAGGGTGGCAGGGTGTGTGGGGATTTTATTGTAGATATAAAGACAGACAGGAATTTCTTACCACTTATGCGGGAGGGCATCCTGTTGTTTTCGCTGGTTACGCTTCCCACAGCTTTGACAACCTCGAGAAAGAAAAGAATTCGGGGGGCAGTTAGACTGTCTAAAGTGCGTAGAGGTGAAGGCGTTTTCCGCACCACTTTGACTGCCTCTGTGGCACTGGCGACAGTGTTGACGTCACACATAATCAATGGCTAATGACTAATTAATGGCTAATTACTGATTATTGACTAAATTAACTACTAATTAACGACGCTTAAGCTTCGCGTTTAGGAGTGGGATGCCACAGCGTGTTGTAGAGCTGCCAGGGAGTCCAGGGAACACCACCACCTGTTTGGTTCGATGCCTCCCAACACTTTTTGAGGAAAAGAAATGGCGCAGTAATTCTCTCTCATCTCTGTCCCACTGTACAGGAAGGGAAGAAGTGGGTGTGAAGTAAGAAAGAGGGGCGTAATGAAGAAAATGAAAATGGCATTTGAGGAAAGGAAATTATGCAGTAACTGTCTCACATATCTCAATGGACACCCATCAAAAGCATGACACCTCAGCTGACAAGCTTCTGCTGACTGCCTTCTGTCAACAGCGATGAGGCATTAAAGTTTTTTGGCCTGCCTTAATACTGTATTTACTCGCGTAATAGGCGCACTCGCATAATAGGCGCAGCCCTAGCTAGGGCGCGAAAAATCAGATTTTTTTATTTCTGCGCATAATAGGCGCACCCCGAACTTGGCACTGTGATCAATACTGTATTTACACGATTGCAAGCCGACGCCTCACCACCCCCCGCTTCCCAATCTTTATTTAGCAGCAGCTGCTGCGGACCCACAGCACGTACAACGACATCGCGTAGAACAGCCGCACACAGTTTTCAGGGATGCTCACTTTAAACGTCTGTTTGGAAAGCTTCATCTCCAGCCGGAAACGTTCCCGACTTAGGCCCGCAAAAACCTCGGCGCTTGGAGTCGTGTACGAAAATTTAGGGACGCCGCAGTCGCAACTGCCGCACTTCTCGGCCACGTCGTATTTTCCGACCTGCCGCACGCTTGCCGCGTTGGAGAGCAAACTCCCAGCCGTGTAGCTGTTAAGGTGCTTGCCCATCGAGCTAAAACATCAAAGCTCCGCGGCAAAGCCATAAACCACGATAACTATCGCGCTACCGCTAATCCCGGCACTTGACAGCAACAACAACAAAAAAAAACGAGCTGGAGATGCTGATGGCGATATAGATAGCGAAAGCTCGCGGCGGAGGAAAACGATGATGATGATGATGAGCGTGGCCTTGGGCGCCCTCCGTGGGCGGCATCTGGAAGCTCCTGTGCGCGTGTGTGGCCTCCGCGATCAGGCGCCCGTTGCGCGCAGCTGGAGCCGATCGCGGAGGCCTCGGCGCGTGCATTCCGAAAGTTTCGGTGCGGCCGATACACGGACCTTTTTTTTTGAACATTTTCTTCGCGAAAACGGGGAGCGGCCCGTACACGAGTGCGTTTACGTGGTGTGTTCAATTTTGCGAGTCGAAAAATTTCCGGAAATTTTACCCCGCGTAATAGGCGCACCCCGAACTTTGAGCCGGATTTTCTGTAAAAAAAGTGCGCCTATTATGCGAGTAAATACGGTACTTGCACAGACCTCGTCTTTGAGAGCCAGGCATTAGTGCAGCAAGCCGAGCGTATATCCATCTATTTCTCCCACCACAAAGCTTCCTTCACGACAATCAAGCACTGTTAGGGGAGTGTGTCTTGAAGAAGGAATATGTGTGAAAAATAACGAGTTGTCTGTAATTGTACTTGCATGTCTTGCTCGAATCCTGTGCCTCAATCTATCGAAAAGCTGGAACTGCTGATCAGCTGCGCTCAGATTTCGCATTAGGGAGTAATGTAATCTTCGGCAATTTTTTGCAACTTGCTTTAGCCCGACAGTGCGGCATGGGTAGGTGGGTGTTATATAAAGAATGTGGGAATGTCTGGAAGGTCCAATGCACCTATCCAGAAGAGAATATCTAACTGTGGCTGTGGGCAGCTAGATAGTGTGACATTTTGTTGCATTAACTCTTTGCATCACTTTATAGTGAAGAAAAGAAACTCCAGGAGATATACTTGACATGTGCACTTAATCTGAATGAGAATGAACTGTTGTTGATTGCATTGACAGTGCTGAGTAAGAGTTCGGTATGTGCATAATTGTCAGCACGCAGAATGGAGCCTGGTGAAGTTAACCTCCATGCTCCCCTGCAGGGAGGCTCGTCTCAATCACAGAGAAATTCCATGGGCTATAGCAGGTGCATTGGTCTTCACAAAACATTTTAATCTAGCAGGCTTGAGTCCAGTTGTCAAGTTCAACTCCTTGACCACTTCTCTCAGTTTTCAGAGCTACCTTGGCAGGAGATGTTGGTAAACTAGGACCAATGTTTTACTTTGTGGTGCTAGAGTACGTAAGAAGATGCACTGTTCGAAGAGTGTACAGGCACTCCATCTGCACCATCTTTTGATGGTATCTCGAACGGTGTCAAAGTTATTTAGTGCTGTTAGCACAGATGCAGAAGAGTAGTAGGTAGGCAGGGAGGTGAAACACTTTCCCTCTGGGTAATGGGACTGGATGTTGGGTGCAGGTCCAGTTGTACTGGTAACATGGCTTTTGCACTGGGGAGATGATTGTTTTGTAATCTGCTTATTCTTTGATGCCAAGCAGTTATGCCATCATTCTTTGCTGTTTCTTTCATTGTGCACAGGAGACCTTCCCGTGCTTTTCCTGACATGCCAGCAGCAGCATGTTCATCTCCGAGGAAGGGTCTTCCGACCACCAGGCAGTGACCTTGACGTTGCACCTGTGCTGGCGCAGGCTGTGACAGCGTCTCTGGCAGACGGTAAGCATTGAGGACTGTAGCTATGCCTATTGCGATTCTTGCAAGCAAAGTTTTCAGAGTGTGAGCCGTTATGGGATTTCCCCTTGCTCGTTTGGACTTTTTTCTTATTGTCGGTGGTTGACAGGCTAATCCTGGCACTTAACAACGTTCATGGCCCATGGTGAAGGATGGAATTATAAACGGTATTGAGCTTGGGTGGAATCTAATCTTTTATTGTGACTCTGGAGGATCCTTCGGCTACAAAAGTCCTGCTGCAACAATGTTTACCTATTACCGCTTCATATACCAGGGGAAGGTTAATACCTTAAGCTCATAATTTCAGCATCATTTTCAACGAGGTGTGCTACTGTTTTTGGAAGTCGCTTTAGCCCAAACGTGCTGCATGGGTAGCGTTACGAGCATGGCCGCCTTTGCCGAGATGCGTGCCAGCTCGGCTGTCGCCGGCAGCGGCCACACTCCGAAGAACACACACCGCGTCCCACTGTGCCAACAACACATGCACTCCCTGTGCCATGCCTTTTTATTCTCACACAATCGTGGCGCTGCCTGTTGGTGTCGCCACGTGAACAAATGAATGAAAACGAAACTAGCAATATAAAACAACATTGTAATAGTCCTCCCCCATTAGTTTGTTCAAGGAGAGCATTTTGGTGAGCAATGCTGCACTGGCTTGCGGCTTCTAGCACTTCTTCGCAAATTAGGCGTGCTGCACATTGACTTTGGAAAGTTTATAGCAGTCTCTTCGGTGCCACTAGTCACATTCACAGTTGTCTCTTCTGTGCCACTAGTCTCGTTCAAGGCTGGCTCAGAGTCTGCAGAAACAGCTAGGTGGGTGTCATGCACAGTTGCTGGATGGCTGCCAGCGTCTTGAGGCACAGAGGCCCACCGGCTGGCTCTGAGATTTAGCTTCTTCTTGGGATTGAGAGCGAAGGTGGCCACCGGGCCTGTGCCAGGCAGTACCGTCACTGAGAGAGACTGTAGCTGCTGATTGACGTGTGGTACTTGTAACGCGTGCAAGTACCCGCGGTGGCCCCAGGCAAAAGTTCTTTGCGAATTCGTGGTTTCCCACGTTTGGCAATGCAGAAGAACGGCACCCTTTATCTGCCTGCAACTTCTGTCTGAGCTGTTTCAGCAGTACTAAAGTATGCAGACTTGGGCGAAGAACATCCAAAGGCGTCTAGAACATCCTCTCCACGAGCATTTCACATGGTGCTCTGCCTGTGACTGTATGTGGAGTGGTTGTGTAATGAAATAAGAATCGTGAAATCAGGGTTTATGATCCTGGTCCACTCCTCTTGATCTTGTTCTTGGCTGTCTGTACGACACACTCTACCGCACCATTCAAAGCTGGATGGTAGGGAGGTACAAGCATGCGACGCATTCCATTATGTGTCAAGAATTCCAAATAGTATTATTCACTTGCAAAGGCAGGTCCATTGTCGGACATGATGAGGTCCAGCAGTCCATGCTGTGGAAATGCTGTTCGGAATGAATTGATAACAACATCCGCTGACGTTGATGTCACTGGGAAAACTTCGACCCATTTTGAGTAGGCGTCAACAATCACCAGGAAAGTATGACCCATAAATGACCCCCAAAGTCTACGTGAAGCCTTGACCAGGGCCTCTGCGGAAATGGCCATGGCGTATGCTGAATGCGTTTTGGTGCACGCAGGTAAGCTTGGCAGGTTGCACAGCTCTTTGCGCTCTTAGCGATGTCGCCATCGGTTCCTGGCCACCTGACATGGCTTCTGGCAGTTGTCTTGCTTTTCTCAATGCCAGGATGCCCAGCATAGAGTGACATTAGGACTTGGCTTGCAAGGATTTTGGGATAGCAGGAAACCTTCGCGGAGGCCGAGTTCACTGCTCTTTGCTGTGAATGGATTTCCTTCTGGTCCTGCTGGAAGTCCTTCCCCTCGCGGGACAGCGAGAACTGCATGGATCAGGAGTGAATCGTTTTTTGTAGCTGGGGCCACAGTGGCAGGTGACAGCAATCCTGGGTATGCTTGTTCAAGCATGAACATTTCAGCAGGTGTAGGCGGATCCATGTTTCCTGGCAACGGCAACCTACCCAGGGCATCTGAATGTCCCATGTCCAGACCAGGCTTGTACACAAGCTTGTACTTGTATGCAGAAAGTTTGAATGACCACCTGACTAGTCGTGGTGACGCTTGCACTGGAATGGGTTTGTCATCACTCAGTAATCCCTGTAATAGCTTATGATCCGTATATGCAGTGAAAGAAATGCCCCACAAGTACTAATGGAATTTTTCAACACCAGATACAAAGGCTAGTGCCTCTTTGTCAAGTTGACTGTAGTTTGGATCTGCACGAGACAAACATCTGGAGGCAAAAGCAATGGGCAGTTCTCGACCATCAGATTCTCGGTGTGCCAAAACTGCGCCGATCCCATATGGAGAGGCATCAGAGCTGAGACACAGTGGCTTTTCTGGGTCGAAATGCACCAGGACTGGGGCGGACGCTGTTAACTGCTTCACTGCACCGAATGTGTTTTCTTGCTCTTTATTCCACACACGTCTTCTCATTCATGAGAAGCAAATGCAGAGGATGCAGGCATCCAGAAAGGTTTGGTAGAAAACGCCTGTAGAAGTTCACAAGTCCCAAAAAACTTTGGAGTTCCTTGACGACCAGGGGTGCAGGTGCATGAAGGATGGCAGATATCTTGCTCAAACTTGGAGACAGCCCTTGTTTGCTTAAGATGTGTCCGAGGTGTTCAACTTGTTTGACGAAAAAATAGCACTTGTCAAACTTGACACTGGTCTTGAAAAAAAAAATTTATTAATGAAGTCACAGTTATGAAATCTTCAGGGAATATGTATTTTTGTGTACTGATTTTAAATATGTCATATAATTTCATGTAAAACAATTCCTCGAGCACTTATGCTCCTTTTATGCTAGTATTTTGCAGAGAGTTTTGAAGAAAATTTGCTGCGGGAAACTCGCTGAAATGTATGCCATTGGGTTCTCTTGACGGCAGGGAATACAATAAGGGTGAAATTGTCTTCCTGCCTATCATAGAACTTAAGTTATAGAGTTTTGAAGTTGTCGCTTCAGAAATGAGAAGGAAAGTGTGTATTCCTGTTTCTGAAGTGGCAGCTTCAGTACCCTATTACTCAAGTTCTATGAGAGCCAGGATGTTTACCCTTATTGTATTCCTTGGTGTCAAGAGAGCCCAATGGCACACATTTCAGCGAGTTTCCTGCAGCAAACTTTCTTGAAAACTCTCCGCAAAATACTAGCATAAAAAGTGCATAAGTGCTCAAGGAATTAAGCAAACAAGGGAAGGGGAATGAGGGGCTCGTTATAAATATGAAAGAAGCCAACAGCCACAGAAACCAAGGGGCACAGGGGATTTTTTTTTTTTAATTAATTTATTTATTTTGTGGTGTTGATCACATTAGAATATTACTTAATATGTTATCGCTTAAAGCGAATTGATTAGAAAAGCAGAAGAAAAAACAACCACTGCCGCCGGTGGGATCCGAACCCACGACCTCCGAATTACGCGTCCGGTGCTCTACCTCTGAGCTACGGCGACGGCTGTCAAATCTTCTGCTTTCGGGGGTATTTATGTTTACAAGTAACCTAACTTTGAGAGTGTTCATCAGCGCCACCCACGTTCCTAAGCGGCGGACG